>NW_016107377.1:2932845-2946419 GCF_001604975.1 Cebus imitator
TGCAGTGAGCCGAGATCACACCATTGCACTCCAGCCCAGGCAACAAGAGCCAAACTCCGTCTCAAAAAAAAAAAAAAAAAAAAGATCTGAATAGGTCAGTTGTGGTGACTCACACCTGTAATCCCAGCACTTTGAGAAGACAAGTCGGGTAGATTGCTTGAGGTCAGGAGTACAAGACCAGTGTGACCAACATGGTAAAACACTGTCTCTACCAAAAAAAAATACAAAAATTAGCCAGGTGTGGTGGTGAACCTGTAGTCCCAACTTCTTGAGAGGCTGAGGTGGAAAAATCCCTTGAACCTAGGAGGTGGAGGTTGCAGTAAGCTGAGATCGCGCCACTGCACTCCAGCCCGAGCAATAGAGTGAAAACTTGCCTCAAAGTAAAGAAAAAATAAAGATCTGAATAGACATTTCTCAAAAACAGACATACAAACAGCTAACAGGTCTATGAAAAAAATGCTGTATGTCATTAATCATCAGAGAAATGCAAATCAAAACTTCAATGAGACATCATCTCATCCCAATTAAAATAGTTTCTATCAAAAAGACAGGGAGCAGGGAAAGGTGGCTCACACCTGTAATCCCAGAACTTTGGGAGGCTGAGATGGGTAGATCACCTGAGGTCAGGGAAAAAAAAAAAAAGAAACCATTGTACACTGTTGGTGGGAATATAAATTAGTACTGTCACCATGGAGAATAGCATGGAGTTTCCTCAGCAAAACTTAAATTAGAATTACAATAAGATCCAGCAATTCCACTACTCAGTATATATATCCAAAAGAAAAGAAATCAACATATGGAAAACATATCTGCACTCCCATATTTATTGCAGCACTATTTACAATAGCCAAACATGACGTCACCTAAGTGTCATCAATAGACGAATAAAGAAAATGTGATATATATACACAATATTATTCAGCCATAAAAAGAATGAAATCTTGTCTTTTACAGCAACATGGATGGAACTAGAGGCCATTATGTTAAGTGAAATAAGCCAGGCACAGAAAGACAAACACCACATGTTCTCACTTATATGTGAGAGCTAAAGACGTGGATCTCATGAAGAGAGTAGATTCATGGTCACTAGTGGCTGGCAAGGGTAGTGGGAAAAGGGAATGAAGAGAAAGAAGTTGATAATAATTAGTACAAATAAACATTTAGATAGAAAAAATAAGACCTGTTGTTAGATTAGTAGAGCGACTATAGTTTACAGTAATGTATTATATATTTCAAAACATATAATCAGAAGAGAATTGGAATGGTTCTAGCATAAAGAAGGGACAAATATTTAAGGTGATAGAAAAAAAATTTTTTAATGATCTTTGAATTAAAGTAAGTAGGAAAAAGCTAGTTAACAGGGAATTCAAGTCTAAGGAATATATTATACCAAGGTTTTCTAAGTAATAATAATTGCTTTCATTTATTGAGTACCACGTAGGTATCAGTGTGAAGCATTTAACCTGACTTATCTAATGTAGCATTCAAAACAATCTGGCCAATGTCTACACCAAAGTTCAAATTCAGATCTCAGAACTCAGGGCCTGTGTCTTTAAGCACTCTGATTTGACCCCATGAGCTTTTTTTTTTTTGGAGACAAAATCTTGCTCTGCCACCCAGGCTGAAGTTTGGTGGCTCAATCACAGCTCACTGCAGCCTTGACTTCCCAGGCTCAAGTGATCCTTCTGCCTCAGCCCCCTGAGTAGCCAGGACTACAGGTATACAACACCACGCCTGGCTAGTTTTTTCTGTGTTGTTTTGTTTTGTTTTGTTAGTAGATACAGGGTCTCACTATGTTGCCCAGGCTGGTCTTGAACTTCTGGGCTCAAACAGTCCTCCTGCCTTGGCCTACCAAAGTGCTGAGATTACAGATGTAAGCTACCGTGCCTGGCCACCTTATGAAATCAAAGCATATTTCCACACTACTTTTAAATCTCTTGGGAGCAAACCAAATTATCTACCAGGATTCTGAAATTATTGAAGTGACTTCTGTAATTTTTTTTTTTAAGAAATTATTGAAGTGACTTCTGTAATGTTTTTGTTTTTTTGAGACAAAGTCTTGCTCTGTTGCCCAGCCTGGAGTGCAGTGGTGAGATCTCAGCCCACTGCAACCTCTGCCTCCCAGGTTCAAGTGATTCTCCTGCCTCAGCCTTCCAAGTAGCTGGGACTATAGGCACCTGCCACCACACCCAGCTAATTTTTTTATTTTTAGTAGAGGTGGGGTTTCACTGTGTTAGCCAGGATGGTCTTGATCTCCTGACCTCATGAACTGCCTGCTTCAGTCTCCCAAAGTGCTGGGACTACAGGCATGAGCCACTGCACCCAGCTGGACCTCTGCAATTTTTTTTAAATTAGGAAAAATGGGCAAGGTAATAGAAGGCTGGTGATAGATACGCATATTTGTGATTTTTAAGAATGAACTGTAAATAAGGGGCCATATAACTATGTAGTTTAGTTGTACCATGTCTATAACAACCTTGGCATTTGAAATACCTTTAGGCTTGTCAGTTTGTACATGACTCGCCACTTCCTGTTGTCCTCTCCCTCCCAGCCATTTTACATGTTTCAATTTCCTGCCTGGCCCCCAGAGAAACTGCAATGTTTAACCCCTAAAAAATCTGTAGAATTCTGTCCCAGGAGAAATTTGAGGACACACACATTGTTTAGAATCACTTTAAAAAGAAGTAGGAATCAATTGATAAGCCCCAGCAGAGGAGGTTTATTATAAACTCTTTTTTTTTTTTTTTTTTTTTTTTTTTTTTTTTTTTTTTTTTTTTTTTTTTTTTTTTTTTTTTTTTTTTTTTTTTTTTTTTGCTCTTGTTGTCCAGGCTGGAGTGCAATGGCACGATCTCGGCTCACCGCAACCTCCGCCTCCTGGGTTCAGGCAATTCTCCTGCCTCAGCCTCCTGAGTAGCTGGGATTACAGGCACGCGCCACCATGCCCAGCTAATTTTTTGTATTTTTAGTAGAGACGGGGTTTCACCGTGTTGACCAGGATGGTCTCGATCTCTTGACCTCGTGATCCACCCGCCTCAGCCTCCCAAAGTGCTGGGATTACAGGCTTGAGCCACCGCGCCCGGCTATTATAAACTCTTAAGATGAAATTCATTTTCTAAAACAAAGCCATTATATGTACATTGATACTAAGGAGGTTGTGGCTTCAAAAATATAAAGTGTATATTTTTAAAACCTACACATTAGAATATTTTAGAGGCAAATAAATGCTCCAGAAACTGGAAAAAAGGTTTGCCTTTGGGAAAGGAACATGGAAGTCAGAGGACAGAGGAGGAAGGCTTATTTTTCATTGCCTGTCTGAAAGTACCTTTTGAGTTTTATCGGTCCAAGATTTCACAGTTGATGGAGTCCTCTTTGACACAATGACAGGAACGACTGAGCATACGGAACAGAATTCAACAGAATGAGCCTAATCGCCAGGAAAAGTTTCCTGAAGATTCTCTGAAATGATGCTGAAGCCGCCCCCCTCCCCACACCATTTCGGAGCCTTGATTATGACACAGGGAAACCAGCTGCCTCTGTTCTCAATTCCCACCTGACTCTAAACCCAGCTGCCTGTTGGAAGCGAAGCTCTGTTGTTCCAATACATGACTCAGCCGCCGCTTGGCTTCACAATGCGTCTTGTCATACTGAACCCAATTATGTCACCACCAAATGAAAACTTGCTCCCTCCCTCTTTAAAAGTCTTGGGTTATTTGATTAATGTTCTTCAGTTTCCCAACAAGAATGGCAAATTGATTCTTAGGCTGTGAATTTCCTCTCTCTTCTTTTACCTCTGTTTTCCACAGATTTGAAACTTAAGAGAGAAGAATTAAAGTTTCAAATCATCATTTTCCTTAGCTTTTTGTCTTGAATGACTTTTATATATCATTGCTTAGAAAATACTAAATTGCCGGGCGCGGTGGCTCATGCCTGTAATCCCAGCACTTTGGGAGGCCGAGGCGGGTGGATCACGAGGTCAAGAGATCGAGACCATCCTGGTCAACACGGTGAAACCTCGTCTCTACTAAAACTACAAAAAATTAGCTGGGCATGGTGGCGCGTGCCTGTAATCCCAGCTACTCAGGAGGCTGAGGCAGGAGAATTGCCTGAACCCAGGAGGCGGAGGTTGCAGTGAGCCGAGATTGCGCCACTGCACTCCAGCCTTAGCAACAGAGCGAGACTCCCCAACTTAAAAAATAAATTAATTAAAAAAAATATATATATATATGTTACTAAATTTCCCTACCTTTTGCAAGAAATATAATGTAATTATTAGAGATAAAATAACATACATAAACCCTAAGTTGGAGAGAGGGGGAGAATAAAAGAGAGGAAAAAAAAACTGTGGGTCAGGTTGAAGGTGGAAATACTTTAATGTAATAATAAAAGTTTTGTTCTCCACATCTGTTTATTTATTTATTTTTGAGACAGAATCTCAATGTCTCTCAGGCTGGAGTGCAGTGGCACAATCTTGGCTCACTGCAGCCTCAACCTCCTAGGCTCAAGAGATCCTCCCACCTCAGCCTCCTGAGTGCCACCATGCCCAGCTAATTTTTGCTTTCTTTTTTAGAGATAGGGGTTTCATTATGTTAACCAGGCTGGTCTTGAACTCCCAGACTCAAGCGATCCTCCCAAAGTGCTAGGATTACAGGAAGTTCGGGCATGAATTTCATTATATCTTTTAAGACTTAACTATTTTAGTATACTTATGTCATTATTTTCCTCTTTCTCCCTAAATACAGAACAAAACATGAGAATTTTTAACTATGACTTCCGTACCTGTTAATGACGTTAAAATACAGGCCGAATATTTCTTTTTTTTTTTTTTTTTTGGGACGGAGTTTCACTCTTGTTACCCAGGCTGGAGTGCAATGGCGCGATCTCGGCTCACCGCAACCTCCACCTCCTGGGTTCAGGCAATTCTCCTGCCTCAGCCTCCTGAGTAGCTGGGATTACAGGCACGTGCCACCATGCCCAGCTGATTTTTTGTATTTTTAGTAGAGACGGGGTTTCACCATGTTGACCAGGATGGTCTCGATCTCTTGACCTCGTGATCCACCCGCCTCGGCCTCCCAAAGTGCTGGGATTACAGGCTTGAGCCACCGCGCCCGGCCTGGCCGAATATTTCTTTCTCCTGTATTATCTTTGAACTTCCCACGATTTAGTCCTATAAACTTAAACATAATGACTTTGGCTTCACATTTAAAACCTAAGAATGATTGCTAAAAATGGAAATAAGCCCAAAATGCAAAAATAGCATGAAATAAAATTCATTCGGTTTTTTGGATGCTAATTATCTAGTTTATGGACTAAACAGGTCATTTGTTCCTTCTCAGTTCAAACATAGTTTGTTTTCTCCTCCCGTAGGTTTCTAGGAGAAATGAAAGAAAAATACAATATTTTAGCTCACGAACTTTCAAGAGATCAAGCACTACTTTATGTAGTCTAGTGCTGCAGTCCCCAACCTTTCTGGCACCAGGGACCAGTTTCATGAAGACGATTTTTCCATGAACCAGCAGCAGCAGAGATGATTCAAGCGCATTACATTTACTGTGCACTTTATTTCTATTAGTATTACATTGTAATATATAGTGAAATGATTATGCAACTCACCATAATGTAGAATCAGTCGGAGCCCTGAGCCTGTTTTCCTGCAACTAGAAGGTCCCATCTGGGGTGATGGGAGACAGTGACAGATCATCAGGCATTAGATTCTTTTTTCCCCGAGACAGCCTTGCTCTGTCGCCCAGGCTGAAGTGCAATGGCATGATCTTGGCTCACTACAACCTCTGCCTCCTGGGTTCAAGCAATTCTCCTGCCTCAGCCTCCCAAGTGGCTGTGATTATAGGCGCCTGCCACCCCACCTGGCTAATTTTTTCTATTTTTAGTAGAGACGGAGTTTCACCATGTTGGCCCAGGCTGATCTCAAACTCCTGACTTTGTGATCTGCCGGCCTCTGCCTCCCAAAGTGCTGGGATTACAGGCATAAGCCACAGTGCCCAGCCTTGGATTCTCATAAGGAGTGCCCAACATGGATCCCTTGCATGTACAGTTCAAATAAGGTTCACACTCTTATGAGAATCTAATGTTGCCACTGATCTGACAGGAGGCAGAGCTCAGGCAGTAATTCCCAGTGATGGGGAGTGGCTGTAAATACATATGAAGCCTCACTTGCTTGCCTACCACTCACCTCCTGTTGTGCAGCCCAGGGGTTGGGGATCCCTGGTCTAGTGGATGCTATATGGTCTGCACCCCAGCGCCAGGCGTATTGATTGCTGGATCACAGCTGCAAAACCCTGGAAACTGCTGTCAGCTGAAGAGAGGCAATTCACTGAAGTCCTGACCTCAGAAGGTCATGTCCTTTCTTGAGTATAGCTTTATCCAACAAGTGGTCAAAGCTCTAGCCTCTTGCCTCAAAGTGAGACAACGCTGAAGGGATTCCCAGTTCCAGAGCTTCTTGTGGGATCAGCTGAGGCCTGTTGTGATTGTATCACAGGTCAGCTTCTCCCCGTGGCCTTAATCCCTTACAGGTGTTCCCAGAGAGCACTCTCCAATAAACCGTTCTCCTACAAGCCGGGCACGGTGACTCACACCTGTAATCCAAGCACTTTGTCAGGCTGAGGCAGGCGGATCACTAGAGGCCAGGAGTTTGAGACTGACCTGGCCAACATGGTGAAACTTCATCTTTATTAAAAATCAAAAATTAGCTGGTTGTGGTGGCACATGCCTGTAGTCCCAGCTACTAGGGAGGCTGAAGCAGAGCATTGCTTATACCTGGGAGGTGGTGGTTGCAGTGAGCCGAGATGGTGCCACTGTACTCCAGCCTGGGCCAACGAGTGAGACTCTGTCTCAAATAACAACAACATCATCAAAAAGCGTTTCTCTTACCAATCTCCATCTGAAGGTCAGCTTCTGGGGAGATGACCTAGGTAAGAAAAATGGGCTGATTTTCTCCCCCAGCAGAAGTGAACTGATGTATAATGATATGTCTGTACTATTTTTCTATTTTCCTTTAATTTGCCAGTATTTTTTGTTCCTTTCATGTTCCTGTAGTAACATGTTGTAGAACTTCATAAGAACATAAGAGTCCTAACAGCAGCAGTAAAATGAAAGCTGGTTTATTTCTTGCCTATAAAATTGACAAGGAATATTCCAGCTTTCATTTTACCGCTGCTGATGGCTACCCAAAATAACATTTATGGCTTCTCAAACTAACATTCTTGACCTTCTCTGTGAGTTAGGGGAGAAGATGGAGTCCATGAAATTAAGTAAGGTTAATTAAACTCCATAGAAAGCAAACTTATAACCCTGACTTTATTTTGCCATCCTCTGTCCAACTGAGACAGTTATTAAAAAGTACAATTTAGATCAGCCTGCCCAAGATGGTGAAACCCCCTTTTCTACTAAAAATACAAAAATTAGCCAGGCATGGTGACACATGCCTGTAATTCTAGCTACTCTGGAGGCTGAGGCAGGAGAATCACTTGAACCCAGGAGGCGGAAGTTGCAGTGAGCCAAGATTGGGCCACTTCATTCCAGCCTGAGTGACAGAGACTCTGTCTCAAGAAAAAAAAAGAAAGAAAGAAAAGGAAAAAAAAGTGAAATTTAAAGACTATTTCTATAAATCTTGATACTCCTGCTAACGACAATCATCAAGAGTAGTCTAAAGATTGTATATGTGAAAGCCCTTCTATTTCTCTCACAGATTCTGGTTGAAGATGGCAGATTGACCACATGAAATGATCTCCTCCTCCACCTAAGACCCCACTAAAATTAAAAGAGAAAAAACTGAACAACCCCTGAAAAAAGATGGCCTTCAAGTGAAATGGCTGGTTCCTACCTAATCATCCTAAACTACATAAACAGAACAAAGGGACCCAGGGAAGACAGAGGTAACATAGAAAAAAGAAACTCTTTTTAAAACTCTAAAATTTCCTGAGAAGTAAATTATATGATACCCATTTTAAAACAAAAACAGAATGCTGTTAAAAAATAAGCAGAGAGTACAAAATATACTTTACAAATTAAAAATGTGATTGCTTTAGTAGTAGTCACCAGGCATTGGTTTTGTGGAAGACAATTTTTCCATGGACAGCGGTGGAGCGGGGGTTGGTGGGGACGGTTTCAGGATGAAACTGTTCCCCCTCAGATCATCAGGCGTTAGATTTTCATAAGGAGCACACAGCCGAGATCCCTCACATGTGCGCTTCACAGTAGGGTTCCTGCTCCTATGAGAGCTGAATGCTGCCAGTGATCTGAGCTCAGGCAGTAATGCTCACTTGCCAGCCACTCACCTCCTGCTGTGTACCCTGGTTTCCAACAGGCCACGGACCAGTACCAGTCCACTGCCTGGGGCATGGGGACACTTGTAAAGAATAATATGATCAGACGGGTTAAAAAAGAAAGTGAAATCTCTCAGAAAACAAAGAGTAGAAAAGAGAAAAAGTAAAGAGTGAATAGAGAGGAATTATCAAAGAGATAATACTAGAAATTGCCCAGACCCAAAAGACAGTAGTCTACAAATGGAAAAACCCCAAATACCTTGAGCAGTGACTGACAAAAGTAATTCACACAAGGATTTGCCGTTGTGAAATTTTTAAACTCCATAGATAAAGAGATGATTCTAAAGCATCCACAGAGGAAAACTGGATCCTATTCAAAGGAGCAAGAAAGAGAACGGTATCAGAATTCTTTCATCAATACTGAATGCTAGAAGATAACTGAAGCAATGCTTTCAGAATTCTGAGAAAAAAAAATACCTTTCAAACTGGAAGATGGATTAAAGACATTTTCATGGATTCAAGGACCTAGAAAATTTATTTCTATCTTTCTCTGGCTTTCATTAAGAATATATTTCAGGCCGGGCGCAGTGGCGCACGCCTGTAATCCCAGCACTTTGGGAGGCCGAGGCGGGTGGATCACGAGGTCAAGAGATCGAGACCATCCTGGTCAACATGGTGAAACCCCGTCTCTACTAAAAATACAAAAAATTAGCTGGGCATGGTGGTGCGTGCTTGTGGTCCCAGCTACTCAGGAGGCTGAGGCAGGAGAATTGCCTGAACCCAGGGGGAGGTTGCGGTGAGCCGAGATCGTGCCATTGCACTCCAGCCTGGGTAACAAGAGCGAAACTCCGTCTCAAAAAAAAAAAAAGAATATATTTCAATAAAAAAGGAATAAAGACCAAGACAGAGAAAAACATGGAGCCTAGGAAATAGTACAATGCAATATAGCAAAGAAGCAGGCCTAGAGATCAATCAATATAGACAGAAACAAGAGAGCAGTTTCCATATATGAGGCTCTAAGAAAATAAGAAAACTGACCGCAGCCAGGTGTGGTGACATGTGCCTAGAGTCCTAGCAGTCAAGGAGGTGGAGGCAGAAGGATAGGAGTAGAGGCGCAGTGAGCTGTGAATGCTCCTTTGGATAGCCAGTGCACTCCAGCCTAGGCAACATAACAAGAACCTATCTTGAAAAAAGAAGGAAAAAAAACGACTACTTTTCTGACATGTATAAACATTTGAAGGTAAACTAGTGGAGAATGGATTGGGATCCTAATTAGGTTGTTAACAACTTGCTATATTGTGAATGTGTGCCCCAAAATTCATGTTGAAACTTAATTTCCAACGCAAGATTAAGAGGTGGGGCCTTTGGGAAGCAATTAGCTCTTGAGAGCACCTCCTTTGTGAACGGGATTAGGATATTCATAAACAAGAGGCTTCACACAGAGTTCAGCTCTTTGCCCTCTGCCTTCCTTCTGCCATGTGAGGATGAGGCAAGAAGACCCTCACAAGATGCTGAATGCCTTGACCTTGATCTTCCAGCCTCCAGAACTGTGAGAGAAAAATATCGACTGTTCATAAATTACTCAGGCTGTGGTATTTTGTTACAGCAGCTCAAATGGTCTAAGGTTTTCAAGAGTTGCGGAAAGAAGAAATACAGTTATAGTACAGTTTGGAGACCACAGTGAACAATATCTACATTGACAAACACAGATTCTTATTAAACTAAAATTACTACATCATTATAATAGAACTATGGGAAGGTGGATGGAAGGATTGTAAAAGGGTCTAATCCACTTGATTGCAAGTTCCACAAAATGAGGGAATTGCCTGTTTTGTGCCTCTCGAACCCCCAGCACATACAGCAGAATTTGTCGTATAGTAGCTGTTCAATTAATATTTATTGAAAAAATAAACCCTTTCTACTATGCCAGGAAGTCAACTGATGATTTCTAAAAGTGATAAATCAAGAGGCAGTTTTATAAGGATATTAACAAGAATATGGGCATATATTATAAAGAAACAGGTAAAATGGCTTAAAAAAAAAAGAGAGGGGAGATTGTTTCTGGGACAAATACTGGGAAGTAACTTGGAGGAGTAGGTCAACAAATTATTGTTTGTATGCTGGGCACGATGGCTCACACCTATAATCCCAGCACTTTGGGAGGCTGAAGCAGGTAGATCACTTAAGGTCAGCAGTTCGAGACTGGCCTGGCCAACATGGTAAAACCCCATTTCTACTAAAAATACAAAAATTAGCCAGATATGGTGGTGTAAACCTGTAATCCCCGCTACTCATGTGGCTGAGGCACAAGAATCACTTGATCAGCTGAGGCGGAGGTTGCAGTGAGCTGAGATTGCGCCACTGTACTCCAGCCTGGGTGACAGAGCAAGACTTTGTCTCAAAAAAATAATCATAAATAAAAATAAAAATAAAATTTAGCTTTCAGGATTCCATGGGACCCTTTGAAGTAACTGTGCTGTTGTCAAACCAAGGGACTGAGAGTTTCTGCAGTATATATTACATGACAATGTTGGAGTAAGAGGAGCTGAGATAATTGCTAGAGGTGAGTGATGAATACCTGAGGTTTTTATTTTGTTTTGTTTTGGTTTTGTACCTGAGGTTTTTCTTAATTCTTTTTTTTTTTTTTTAGACAGAGTCTTACTCTATCGCCCAGGTATAATGCAGTGGTGTGAAATCAGCTCACTGCAACCTCCGCCTCCTGGGTTCAAGCAATTCTTGTGCCTCAGCCTCCTGAGTAGCTGGGATCACAGGGCTGTGCCGCCACACCTGGCTAATTTTTGTATTATTAGTAGAGATGAGATTTCACCATGTAGGCCAGGCTGGTCTCAAACTCCTGACCTCGGGTGATCCACCCACCTTGGCCTCCCAAAATGCTGGGATTACAGGCATGAGCCACTGCATCTGGCTCTGAGGTTTTTATTATATCATTCTATCTACTTTATGTATATTTGAAAATTTCAAATTTGAAATATAAAGTTAGAATAAAGATGAGCTCCCAATAAAAGAAAAGGTGTTAAATCAGTTTCCCTGAGCAAAGCATTTCTTGGTACATATTTTGATGTTTCAGTGAGTCAACTTAGAAAAAAAGGGGCCATTTTCTTGTAAATATTTTCCTTTATAAATTATATTTCTGATTTTGTTTTCGTTAAAGAGAGCGGCTTAAAACACAATAGTGATTTAATCTCTTTTCTGCTAAATAGGCTTTGGCCTGCTACACACCTGAGTGAGAGAAACTCAGGGGAATCTAGGGAGGAAGCAGAGTGTTGATGAGTCAGCCTGTGGCACACTTTCTTTCCTTGACTGATGCTAAATCAAAGCTGTAGTTAATGACTAGGCCTGCTTCCTTGTTGCCAAAGTACTTCTTTGGGGAGTGACAATAAGATTGAAGGTGTAGCTATTAATAGACTCTAACACCTCCTTCTTCTTCTGTTGGTGTTTGTTTCAAAAGTCCGAGTGTTGCTTGTGGATACTCAGGTAAGTCATTATTTGGATAATCATTTTCTTACTGAAATTCCATTGGTGGTTTTACTTAAGTGAAAAATATTGTCTGCTTTACTGACACAAACTATTTGAATAGGTTGTTTATGCATTAAGTTGTGCCAAGCCTAGTCTTCCCTCACAAAGGCTGTGTTTTGCTGGTCTTTGGGTGATTCATTTACTATATTCACATAAAAATTATAGTTCACAAAGTTGTTGTAAGAATTAATTAATGTTTGCTGTGCACTTTATGATCCACAGATGAAAGGCACTAAGGAAATGCAGTGTGCCTACATAAAACAATAACAGCAGTACACATTATAGAGAACTTTGGGCTCTTTCTGAAAGGTAGGGCATTAACTCCAAATAACTCTAGATAATTCTAAGGTTATCTTTGTTAGTGTTTGCAGAAGAATCAAACAATATTTGGAGGAATATAATGAAACTCAAGAGATTTTCAGGTTTATAGGTAACCAGCCAAAAAAAAGGTAGTATCTGCAGTGGCTCATGTCTGTAATCCCAGCACTTTGGGAGGCTAAGACTGGAGGATTGCTTGAGATCAGAGGTTTAAAACAAGCCTGGTCACCACAGCAAGACCCTGTCTCTACAAAAGAAAAATAAATTATTTAATTATCCGGGTGTGGTAGAGGTAAAAGGTAAAAAAGAATAAAAAACCTTTTTGCTTTTGGACACCTAAATATCAAAAAGAAAAGAGAAAGAAATGAAAAAAAAAAAGTATATGCTCAATGTTCAAAGAATGCTGTCAAAAAACAATAATGAAGATTCTTGATTCTTGAGATTATTTCCTATTGAGATAAGCATTTATTAATTAGTCAAAAAGGGTTTATAGGAAGTACTTGAGCTAGGAACAGTGGTTATTGTCTGCAATCCCAGTGCTTTGAAAGGCTGAGGTGGGAGGACCGTTTGAGGCCAAGAGTTCAAGACTAGCCTGGGCAACACAGCAAGACCCCTCTCTACAAATAATAAAAAATTAAAAATGTAACCAGGTGTGGTGCACACAACTGTAGTCCTAGCTATTTGGGCATCTTAGGTAAGAGGATCATTTGAGCCCAGAAGCCCGGGAGGCTGCCGTGAGCCATGATCATGCCACTGTACTCCAGCCTGGGTGACAGAGATGATCATGCCACTGTACTCCAGCCTGGGTGACAGAGTGAGGCATTGCCTCAAATAAATAAATAAATATTTGATCTGATTTCACTCCTCAAAGTTTTAAGTGCCAGTGGGGGGAAGACAGTTCAGTGAGAGGGGAGGAAGAGAGAATTGGGTCAATATGGCCAGCATGGTGGCTCACGCCTGTAATCCCAGCACTTTGGGAGGCCAAGGGGAGTGGGATACTTGAGGTCAGGAGTTCCAGACCAGCCTGGCCAACATGGTGAAACCCCGTGTCTACTAAAAATACAAAAAAAAAATTGCTGGGTGTAGTGGCACATGCCTGTAATCCCAGCTACTCGGGAAGCTGAGACAGAATTGCTTGAACCCAGGAGGCGAAGGTTGCAGTGAGCTGAGATTGCACCACTGCACTCAAACTTGGGCGACAGAGTGAGACTCCATCTCACAAACAAACAAACAAAAAACTGGAGACCAGAATGCTTGGGATTAGAAATGCTTTCGATTGTGATTTTTATGGATTTTTAAATATTTGGGTTGGGCATAGTGGCTCACGCCTATAATCCCAGAACTTTGGGAGACTGAGACAGACAGATCACCTTAGGTCAGGAGTTTGAGACCAGCCTGACCAATATGGTGAAACCTTATTTCTACTAAAAATAAAAAAAA
>NW_016107377.1:2946437-2948982 GCF_001604975.1 Cebus imitator
GATCTCAAGGTCAGGAGTTTGAGACCAGCCTGACCAATATGGTGAAACCTTATTTCTACTAAAAATAAAAAAAAAAAAAAAAAATTAGCCAGGCATGGTAATGGGTGCCTGTAGTCCCAGCTACATAGGAGACTGAGGAAGGAGAATTGCTTGAACCCAGGAGGCAGAGGTTGCAGTGAGCTGAGATTGTGCCACTGCACTCCAGCCTGTGTGACAGAGAGAGACTCCATCTCAAAAAAAAAAAAATTTGTATATACATAATGAGATCTCTCAGGGATGAGACGTAAGACCGAATGTGAAATTAACTTATGTTTCTTTTCTTTTCTTTCTTCTTCTTCTTCTTCTTTTTTTTTTTTTTTTAGAAAAAAACCTGTCAACCAAGCTGGAGTGCAATGGCATGACCATAGCTCACTTTAGCCTCAAATTCTTGGGCTCTTGGGCTCAAATAATCCTCCTGCCTTAGCCTCCCAGTAGCTAGGACTACAGGTGCAAGTTGCCACACCTGGCTAATTTAAAATTTTTTTAGAGATGAGGTCTTGCTATATTGCCTAGGCTGACCTTGAACTCCTGGCCTCAGGGGATCTTCCAGTCTCTGCCTCTTGAGTAACTGGGATTACAGGAGCTAGCCATGGTGCTCAGCTCATTTGTGTTTTATATGCACTTTATACACAGAGCCTGAAGTTAATTCTATACAACATTTTAAATAATTTTGTGCATGAAACAAAGTTTATGTACACTGAACTGTCAGAAAGGAAAGGTGTCACTGTCTTGGTTACCCGTGTGGACAATATGTGTTTATTTGGCATCACCATCATTTCTGACTCAAAATTTAAATGCTGTTGATAAACAGTAATTTTCTGACACTTATTTACACCAAAGTAAATTTACACAGAAGTGGGAGGATCTTGTTTCCTTTGAGAACACTGAATAAACTGTGTTGTGTGTCTGCATTTTGACTACAGATCAGGTGTAGAATCGTTCACTTATGGCATCTGGTCAGTACTGACAATGTTTCGGATTTTGGAATATTTTCGATTTTGGATTTTCAGATTAGGGATACTCAACCTGTATTACCTCTCAAATTTTCTTTTCTTTTCTCTTCTTTTTTTTTTTTTTTTTTTTTTTTTTTTTGAGAGTTTTGCTCTTGTTAGCCAGGCTGGGTGCCATGGCACTATCGCGGCTCACCACAGCCTCCGCCTCCTGGGTACAGGGGATTCTCCTACCTCAGTTTTCCGAGTAGCTGGGATTACAGGCATGTGCCACCATGCCCAGCTAATTTTGTATTTATTTTTAGTAGAGATGGGATTTCTCCATGTTGGTCAGGCTGGTCTCAAACTCCTGACCTGAGGTGATCTGCCCACCTCGGCCTCCCAAAGTACTGGGATTACAGGCATGAGCCACCACGCCTGGCTTACCTCTCAAAGTTTCTACTTCCCTTGCTACAACTCCACTCTCACTAGCAAACCCTCTGGTTTTCCAGTGTCCCTGATGGCAGGAAGAGAGAACCCAGAGAGTGGTAAGAGTTTCCAGACACTGGAAAGAGAAATGCCTTATGACATTATAGCCAGTACATTAGTGTCCTGAGTTTGTTCAGTGTGAATTGCCTTCAAGACACTCTTCATATCTGGGTAATGGAGAAAATCCAGTTTACGAATCTCCAAAGCTGAGGAGCAGTCACCAGGCAGTGTAATCCCAGGTGATCTTGCCAAGTATTCTGCTAAGGAGAGCCTGCCAGAACAGTCAGCCCTTAAGCCATGCTTCCACTCAGTGCCCCGAATTGTTACACACTTCCACTTGACAAACGCCTGTCTTGATTTGACCACACCAGAGTAGCCATATAGTGCAGCAGTCCAGAGAGGAAACTTCAGAGCTAGGCAGCTGCAGTTTGAATCATGACTCTTATTATTTATTCACTGTCACCTTGGGCAAGTAGCCAACCCTTCTGTGCGTTTCCTCATATGAAATAGGATGCTTACTGTGCCCACCTCACAGTTAGCATCATGAGGTCAAGGATGTCATGAGAAGCTAGGACGAATACAATGGTTCAGACAGTGCCCAGCATATGAGTGCTCAAAAAATAACAATTATGCAAAAAGCAAGTTCAAGGTAGGACTATTATAAAACTAGTTTAGCCCCAGTCTACTGACTCATTTTGTTAAAATATTAGGAAAAAAATTGTAGAACTTGTTTACGTTTTGTGATTATTTGTTACTTCTCCATTTTTGTCTATTTCTTTTGCCTACAAGTTTGTTTCTCCACAGCAACTAACAGTGATTCCTTAAAAAAGAAAAGAGCCTCTAGGCTTTTTTTTCTAAGGTCATTGAGGATGGTTAGAGAAGGCTGAAGCGGCCAGGCGCGGTGGCTCAAGCCTGTAATCCCAGCACTTTGGGAGGCGGAGGCGGGTGGATCACAAGGTCAAGAGATAGAGACCATCCTGGTCAACATGGTGAAACCCCGTCTCTACTAAAAATACAAAAAATTAGCTGGGCATGGTGGCACGTGCCTGTAATCCCAGCTACTCAGGAGGCTGAGGCAGGAGAATTGC
>NW_016107377.1:2949107-2955141 GCF_001604975.1 Cebus imitator
AAAGAGAAGGCCGAAGCGATGGTTTCTCAGACAGCCTTGTGAGGAGAAACATAGATGCTGTGGTGGCAACTGTTTGAAGAAAGGAATGAAGGACACATTATGTAAACCCCTGAGGGAAGAAATAAGTGTCCAAAGGTGTTGCTCAAGATCTCCTTTTTTTTATTTTAGAGACAGGATCTCACCACATTGCCCACGCTGGTGTTGAACTCCTAGGCTCCAGTGATCCTCCCGCCTTGGCCTCCCAAAGTGTTGGGATTACAGGTGCAAGCCAACACCACGCCCACCCTCCATGATCTCCTTATGAACAAGAGCTGCTGATTTAAGCTTGGCCCAGTGCTTACTCTCAGCCTACAGAGAGGGAGTCTCCAATTGTTCAGTAGATAAGGTTGTTTTTAATACAAGTAAACTCTTGGTTAATACCCAAGAATGTGCTTTTTTGTGTGTGGCTATTTTCCTAGGGTATCGAAATACGTTGTATCCTATATATGCTATCGGTGATTTAGAACACTGATGAATTTTTTTAAAATTCACTCTGACCTTCAATAAACATTTATTTTATTTATTTTTTAGAGACAGAGTCTCACTCTGTCACCTCGGCTGCAGTGCAGTAGCACAATCATAGCTCACTGCAGCCTCAAATTCCTGGATTCAAGTGATCCTCCTGCCTTAGCCTCCAGAGTAGCTATGATTACAGGTGCACACCACCGTGCCTGGGTGAATTTTTTTTTTATTTTTTGTAGAAAAAGGGATCTCAGTGTGTTGCCCAGGCTGGTCTCAAACTCCAGGCCTCCAGCAATCCTCTGGCCTCAGCCTCTCAAAGTGTTGGGGTTTTTGGCATGAGAAACTGCACCTATCCCAATAAACATTTCTGAGTCTTCAACCTCTTATGAAGGTCAAAACCAAGCTGATCTCTTGGACTGATTCTAAAATCTCCTCTGAGTATACGTGAACATATGTTTTTGCATATTCAACAATATCAGGTGATTTTTCCTCCTACTCTTTAGCAGGACGACCTCACAGTCCAGATCCGGCAGCAGGTTGCCAAGCTCAGTTTCCAGCTCTACCACAGTTTTGATGAGTGGCCGCTGGTCGGTAACTTAATCTTTCTGTTTCCTACATTTTCTCATTTGTAAAATGAAGATAATAATAATAACACCAATTTATAAAGCTGTTGTAAGAATTTAAATGAGTTAATACATTTAGAACAATGCCTGATACATCCTCAGCACTCAATTAAGATTAGTTGCTAGCTGGACGCAGTGGCTCACACCTGTAATCCTAGCACTTTGGGAGGCTGAGGCAGGCAGATCACTTGAGGTCAGGAATTCGAGACCAGCCTGGCCAACACGATGAAACCCCATCTCTACTAAAAATTAGTCAGTCATGGCCAGGCACGGTGGCTCACACCTGTAATCCCAGGACTTTGGGAGGCTGAAGTGGGTGGATCTCAAGGTCAGGAGTTTGAGACCAGCCTGACCAACATGGTAAAACCCTGTATCTACTAAAAATACAAAAATTAGCCAGGCGTGGTGGCACGTGTCTGTAATCCCAGCTACTCAGGAGGCTGAAGCAGGAGAATCGCTTGAATACAGGGTTTGGATGTTGCAGTGAGCCAAGATTGCGCCGTTGCACTCCAGCCTGGGTGACAAAGCCAGGCTCAAAAAAAAAAAAAAAATTAGTCAGTGGTGGTGGTGAGTGCCCATAATCCCAGTTACTTGGGAAGCTGAGACAGGGGTATTGCTTGAACCCACGAGGTGGAGGTTGCAGTGATTTTTTTTTTTTTTTTTGAGGTGGAGTCTCGCTCTGTTTCCCAGGCTGGAGTACAGAGGCATGATCTCATCTCACCGCAACCTCTGCCTCCTGGGTTCAAACCTCTGCCTCACCTTCCCGAGTAACTGGGATGACAGGTGCCTGCTACCACACCTATCTAATTTTTGTATTTTCAGTAGAGATGAGGTTTCTCCAGGTTCCCCAGGCTGGTCTCAAACTCCTGAGCTCAAGCAATTTTCCTGCCTCAGTCTCCCAAAGTGCTAGGATAATAACCGTAAACCACCACACCCAGCCCATACATCATACCTAATAGGCAAAGTGTGGTCAGCATATGATTTAAAGAGGCACTGTAGTATATGATAACAAGCATAGCTTTATCTGCCTAGCCTTCATCTGCTTTCATGTGGTCTTGGTGGAGTTATTAATCAAGGAGCCTATTTCCCCAACCACAAGCGTGGCACGTGACACAGGCCCGGCCAGTCACTTCCTTTCCTGGACTTCCTGCTTGTGCTGAAGACAAGGATGAGGGTAGGAAGTCTCTCATGTTTTTGCATTATGAACTATAACAAAGTAGGTCTGGGCCTGTCAGCCATATCCTTCCTCTCTTTTCTCTACAGAAGAAAAGGATGTCATCAGACAAAGTGGCATAGAGTCCCAAGAGTTGCAGAGAGAAAAAATCTCTCCCAGCTCAAATAATCCAACATCGTCACATTAGGCAATACATTCACTTTTACTAAAACTATTTAGAGTTGGGCTTCAAGTGTTCACAATTTTTAAAAAGTCCTTCATTTCCCAACATAATTCAAGTTTCAAACATTCTGTATTATTGTTCCCACAAGTAATTCTACCACTAATAAACAGCTACTACATATAGCAATTTATATGTGCCAGGCACAGTTTTAAGAATTTTTTTCCTGTTGTAACAGTAACCCTATGAAGTAGGTATTGTCATTATCCTTGCTTTACAGATGAGGAAAGTGAAAAACAACTTAAGTAATTTGTGCAAGATCACATAGAAAGTGTAGATAGGATTCAGATCAAGATAGTCTGAATCCATAGTTCATGCTTTCTATACCTACCCATCTATCAAATCATCACTGATCATAGAAGCTGGTAGGAATTATACTCTTCACAGTACACTCTCAGAAGGAGACAGGAAATGGCCCATACAATATGTGTGTACAGATTTGAAGGTGGGAAAGGGAGGAGGACAAATAGGCCATTTATGGTTCTTTATCTACTAAACAGCATGCCAGAAAATTGCAGTAATCAGAGATTCTTCAATTCAGGTTAGTTTCTCAGACATTCTTCTCCAAAATTCTACTTATTTCCCATGTTATTTTAGGGTTTCTAACACTTTTCCAACTTTAGAGAAGAGTACTGGCACAATTTTTATTCATTTCTGGGATTCTTAAAATGTAGTCCTCATTTGATACTTCTATTTAATTTATTATTTGTTTATTTATTTATTTTGAGACAGAGTCTCCCTGTTGCCCAGGCTGGCTCAATGTGGCATGATCGGGGCTCACTGCAACCTCCACCTCCCGGGTTCAAGTGATTCTCCTGCTTCAGCCTTCCAAGCAGCTGGGATTACAGGTGCACATCAGCACGCCCGGCTAATTTTTTGTATTTTTAGTAGAGACGAGGTTTCACCATGTTGGCCAGGCTGGTCTACAACTCCTGAACTCGTGATCCACCCACCTCAGCCTCCCAAAGCACTGGGATTACAGGTGTGAGCCACTGTGGCGGGCCTTTATTGGTTGATTTTTTTGAGACAGTCTCACTCTGTCACCCAGGCTGCAGTGCAGTGGCAAGATCTCGGCTCACTGCAAGCTCCTTCTCCTGGGTTCAAGTGATTCTCGTGCCTCAGCCTATTTAGCAGCTTGGACTACAGGCACCCGCCGTCATGCCTGGCTAATTTTCGTATTTTTGGTAGAAACGGGGTTTTGCCATGTTGGCTAGGCTGGTCTGAAACTCCTGGCCTCAAGTGATTTTTGTATTTTTAATAGAGACGGGTTTCACAATGTTGTCCAGGCTGGCCTTGAACTCCTGACTTTAGGTGATCTGGCCACCTAGGCCACCCAAAGTGCTAGGATTAGAGGCACAAGCCACCCCTCCTGGCCAATTTTTCCCATCTTATCTACACTGCAAAACTATGAGAAACAGGGTAGAGGTTATTACTACCTTTTCTTTTTTTTTTTAAAAAGACATTTAAACTTCAGATTAGCTAATTAAATTGCCCAAGGTTACTGGGCTAAGTGACAAAGCTAGGAGTACTGTCCAGGTATTTTGATTTTTGTATCAGATACCCACTGGCCTACTCTTTTGTTTTTTTCCTAATTTTGGGAGTTTTTTTTTTAGAGATGAGGTTTCACCATATTGCTCAGACTGGTCTCGAACTCCTGAGCTCAAGTGATCCACCCTCCTCTGCCTCCTAAAGTGCTAGGATTACAGGCATGCGCCACTGTGCCCAGCCCTGTTCTTCGATTATTTTTGAAGCATGTAAAAATATTTGGCAGTATTATCAATGACAGAATTCAAAACATTAAGCTAAAATGAAAAAGATAATTTTAGGCTCTCACCAGCAAGATTAGAGATGATCAGGACGAGAAGAGAGGTCCTTCAGTCTAAACCAGCAATATCCTATCCATGACACGGACCAATACAATGTCCATACCGATGGGGTCCTATCAGACTTGCAGAAGATACTCTAAATATGTAAAACATACAAAGTTTGATGCAGGGAATTAGTTACATAGATGTTAGAAGGGGCAATCCAGAGATTAGCCACCAACAACACTAGTTTAAAGGGACAGAGAGAGGAAAGTGTTTTACAGGGGCCCAGGAACTAGGGTTAACTGGTGGAAACCTGCTCAGCCTCAGCAGGGGCCATGAAGGAAATAGCTGTTGCCCAGGATTCCACCTGAAGCAGGAAGAAGAGAATCAGCAAGAAGTAACTTGGCTTCTTTTTCTTCCTGCTTAGCCAAACACATCAGGAAGCCAGCTAACACAGGAAGGCCAGTCCTCACTGTGTTTCAGAGAACAGGAAAGCCATGAGAAATGTCCACCCAACATCGAGCCACTAGCCTACTCTTCTTTAAATCCCTGTAAACACAGAAGCACACACATATCATCAGTGATTTATTTAGTAGGAAAATAGATGTTCAGATATAACTAGGTATCAGATGTTCACTACTAGGTATCCAAGTGTCCTTTCACTTACATGAGAAATTTACATTTCTCATGGCTTTCCTGTTTTACAGAGGAAAGATCAAGTTGAATCATAATAGGCAGATATTCCACAACTGAGTAACAGAGAAACTCATTCATTTATTCAGAAACATTTACTGGGAAACTACTATGTGGTGAAAACTTGCTAAATACTGGGGACGCAAAGGTGAATAAAGCATCATCCCTTGCCCAGAGGAAATTTTCAGCACAAAGTGGGAGAGATATAAAAAGCAAATAAATAACAGTATAACACAAGGAGGGTAACAGAAGTATGGGCAAAGCACAGATATACACCAGGTGAAGACTGATGAGCTCTATGGGTGTGTTGTGACAGAGAAACCTGTCTGGAAGAAATAACATGTGACATGAATTTGAAAAGTTGAATAGCAGTATCAATACGTAATTGCAGAAAGGGAAAGGCCCCAAAGATATTTTTTTAAACATTTAAAATGGAAGAAGAAAATAAGGAAGGGTGATGGCCTAAACACCAAGGGAGATGGTTTTAAGGAAAGCTAGGTGAGCAATATAAAAAAACAATATCTGTTAAATAACATGTTTACTAAGACATGGCCAATGGACCTGGCAAGTAGGAGATTCTTGGTCTCAAACTCCTGACCTCAAGTTATCCTCCTGCCTTGGCCTCCCAAAGCACTGGAATTACAAGTATGACCCACCATGCCCAGCCTCAATTATTTTGGGGTATATATATCTGCAAATGGGATTGCTGGATCATAGAAGCTGTGTTTTTATAAGACACTGCTAGGCCTTTATTCCAAAGCATTTCGCACTCCCACTAACAAAACATGAGAGAACTAGTTGCTCCATATCCTTACAAACTTTGTGTGTGGTCAGTCTTACAACATCAACCTTAGATGTCTAATGAAAGAGGTGGATCTATTAAAGGAGGTAAGTAGTGGACCAAGAGATAGGAGAAAAACCAAGTATGAGTTCATAAGTCAAAGAGTAGGAGAGTAGGTTTCAAGAAAGAGGAACTGATCAAGGTCTTTTTTTTTCTTTTTTTTCTTTTTTTTTT
>NW_016107377.1:2955314-2977872 GCF_001604975.1 Cebus imitator
TCTTGACCTCGCGATCCACCCGCCTCCGCCTCCCAAAGTGCTGGGATTACAGGCTTGAGCCACCGCGCCCGGCTTTTCTTTTTTTTTTTTAAGAGATGGGATTTCACCATGTTGGTCAGGCTGGCCTTGAACTCCTGACCTCGTGATCCACCCACCTTGGCCTCCCACAGTGCTGGGATTACAGGCGTGAGCCACTGTGCCCAGCCCATGATCAAGATCTTTTCATGTACTTTTGCTCACATCCAGTGCATTTTCCACTCTAATTCCAGAGTAATTCCTACAACAAGAAAATCTTTCTTGTTTTGTTTTATTTATTTTTTTGTTTTGTTTTGTTTTATTTGTTTTTTGAGAGAGGATCTTGCTCTGCAATCCTCCCACCTCAGCCTTGCAAGTAGCTGGGACTACAGGCATGTGGCACCATGCCCAGCTAATTTTTTTTTTCATTTTTTGTAGAGACATGGTCTCATCATGTTGCCCAGGCTGGCCTCAAATACCTGGGCTCAAGTGATCTGCCTTCCTCAACTTCCCAAAGTCCTGGGATTACAGGCATGAGCTGTGGCACCTAGCCAACAAGCAAATCTTACCATATGCCTCTTCAGCCTTTCAGACTTCACATTGCTCATGAAATAGAGAATAGCCCGGTGAGGTGAAGCTTGCCTATAGTACTATGTATTAAAGAGATTGAGACAAGAGGATCATTTAAGCCCAAGAATTTGAGGTTACAGTGAACTATGATTGTGCCACTGCACTCCAGCCTGGAGTGAGGCAGTGAGACCCTGTAGCTCCTAAATAAATAAATAAGGAATAGGGTTACCAGATATAGCAAATTAAAATATGAGATGCCCAGTTAAATTTTTGTTTAGTTTCACTCTTGTGGCCCAGGCTGGAGTGCAATGGTGTGACCTTGGCTCATGGCAACCTCTATTTCCCGGGTTCAAGCGATTCTCCTACCTCAGCCTACCTATTAGCTGGGATTACAGGTGCCCACCACCATGCCCAACTAATTTTTGTATTTTTAGTAGCAATAGAGTTTCACCATGTTGGCCAGACTGGTCTCAAACTCCTGCCCTCAGCCCTCAGTGATCCACCTGCCTTGGCCTCCCAAAGTGCTAAGCCACTGCACCTGGCCTAAATTTGAATTGCATATAAATAACGAATAATTTTTTCAATTTATGTTCCATGCAATATTTGGGACATATGCTAAAATATTATTGTTTATGTAAACTACAGATTGGTTTGACATCCTGTACACCATCTAGCAAACTTATCTTAAAGCTCAAATGATACAAAGATATTGAAAAAAATAAACAAAATAAAACTGAAAAGTCCTACTTTGTCTTCCAAGGTCTATCTGCTGGCCTCTATGGCATCTTCTTTGTTTACTGGGCTCCCTCTAAATATCCATACGTTTTTCAGCCAAACTGGATTTCTGTTAGTTCCTTGAATATACCACACTTCTTCCTACCTTAGAGATATTGCACATACCGTCCTCTGCCTGAAACATTTTACCCCTTATTTGCCTTAGCTTGATATATATATTATATATATTATATAAAATATATAATTATATATATTTATATAATTATATAATATATATAATATATTATATGATATATATAATTATTATATTATATATATTATATAATATATAATATATATATTATAATATAGATAGATGGGGTTTCACTCTGTTGGTCAGGCTGGTCTCAAACTTCTGACTTCAGGTGGGTGATCCACCCACCTCGGCCTCCCAAAGTACTAGGATTACGGGCATGAGCCAACTCGCCCAGCCTTGCCTAGCTAATTTCTACTCATCTTTTTGCTTCAGCTTAAACATCACTTTCTTGAGGAACCTTCTCTGTTCATCAGACTAGGTCAATTCTTACTACTAAACATCCCATGTACTTTGGCCTTCAGGACACTTAATACATTTGTGGTTATTTAAGTCTTCTATCTTCCCCACTAAATTATAAGCCTCTGAGGGAGAGACCCTGTCTGTTCTGTTAACTGTTATAGCAACATAGCATGGCCAGGTGCAGTAGCTCACACCTGTAATCACAGCACTTTGGGAGGCAGGTGGATCACCTAAGGTCAGGAGTTCAAGACCAGCCTGGCCAACATGGTGAAACCCTATCTCTACTAATAATACAAAAATTAGCCAGGTGTGGTGGCACACCCCTGTAATCTCAGCTACTACTAAAAATGCAAAAATTAGCTGGGTTGGTGGTGGGTGCCTGTAATCCCAGCTACTCCGGAGGCTGAGGCATGAGAGTCATTTGAACTCGGGAGACAGAGTGTGACTCTTATATCATCACTTGAGAACATTCGTGACTCAATTAGATGTTACAGAAACAAGATTAAGTATCTTTGCAGGAAAAAATTATAAATAAACATTTCAATTTTGGTAGTTAAAATATTTTTGCAAAAATTTAGAAAATAATTCATTTTCCATGTAATTTTAGCAAGGAAGGCTTTGATTGCTTGATTGCCCCAGATGAAACACTTGATTAGAAAAATTCTTGGGAGGAATTCAAGAAAACATTTTTATTTTTTGTAATAATTTTTGGCCAAGAAATAGATTATTTTATTCTCCTTTTTCTCCCCTAGGATATAAATCCTAAGAGAGAAACTGATATGGAGGCTTTCCTTTTGAGAAATTCGTGCAATATTAGTTTAAAGTAGACACTGAACATTCTTGGCAGATGGGTAAAAAGTTCAAATCAAAAGCTTGAAAGCAGGACTTATTATCCAGGAATAATAAATGTACTGAGTTAAGAAAAGGAATCATGTCATTTAGGATACCTTCACTTCAATTTAAGTGAAATGGTTATAGATGTACCTTGAAGTTTTGAGACTCTGACAACTGCAATCATAAAAATCAGGGCACAGAAAAAGAAAAAAACATGGGTAACTTCTTTAAACTGAGTAAAAGGTGGCTATATGAGAAGTGGAAAAATGGATTATGCCTGCAGTCCCTTGATTCTGCACTCTTCCTCTTATAGGTCAAACTATCTCAGTGGCTAACTTAAGCAGAAAAGGAATTTACTAGGAGTAAACTGAGTAGCTCAGAGTTTTGTTTTGTTTTGAGATGGAGTATCCCTCTGTCACCCAGGTTGGAGTGCAGTAGCGTGATCTTGGCTCACTGCAGCCATTGCCTCCCAAGCTACAGTGATCCTCCCACCTCTGCCTCCTGAGTAGCTGGGACCACAGGCATGCACCACCATGCCTTGCTAATTTTTTTGTATATTTGGTAGAGAAGGGGTTTCACCCTGTTGTCCAAACTGGTCTTGAACTCCTTAGCTCAAGCCTCCCAAAGTGTTGGGATTACAGGCGTGAGCCAAAGTGTTCAGGCAGCTCACACTTTTGAAGAACAGAAATTGAGAGAACCTAGATAGCCCAATCACAGCTGATGTCAGCCCTGAAATGCCCTGGTAAATATATCACTGCCACTGCCGTGGATGCTGGACATCACCTCAGGGATTGCTGCCATTAGACTCTGATGTCCCACCAGACTCTTGGTACCAGCGCTGCTACTGGGATGAACTCTACTTAATTCTGTGTAACTCACTGCAGACTCACAGTCCCAAGTAACAGCATCTGTAGTTGACCACGCTTTAGATCACTTTCCTTCACCCTAGTTGGGTGTGTCTTTTGTGTTGGGCAGATTGCAGGAGAGTACTTAGGTAAGTATCTGAACTTACCAGTCCTGATAGTGGGAGAAGAGACCCTGCCATCCACTAAAACTCTCAAATGGAGAATTCCGAAAGAGAGGGAGGAGGAGAGGGTTAGAAACCAGGCAGCCAAAATTACCAATGTTCACAACACTTGTTCATCCCTGAGGGCTAATGAGAACCTTGCCTTATCCAGCAGCTACTGCCACATCATCTCTACCATCATAGGCAGTAGGTTACTAAATTAACAATAACTTTATTTAAACATACCTATACACACATCCACACAAACTGATCCACTGACTTTTCCTCTAAGTTGACTATTCCTATTAAGACAGGAGATATTTTTCTTTGTTCCAGGTTAAAGATGATGAGCACTGGTATAATTAAACTCAACCATAATATAGCCCCTAAATTCAGGATAAATCAGACCATAATGTATTTTGATGAAGAAATCAGAGTTGAGAGAAGGTAAATTCAGCCATGTGGAAATCCATGGAGTACTATTTAAAGGATCCCTTTTTAAAAGCTGCTTCCTTATAGCCTCTTGCTGAAAATTGGGAGCTACTCTGGGGCATCATTCTCCTCTTGACACTGGTTCCTGAATGAGTCCTTATGTTCCTTTTATTTTATCTGATATTTGTAAATGGAAGCATTAGGAGAATCTGGCCATTCCTGAACTCAGTTTCACATGAGGTCTTGTATAGTCATTTGTTTATGTGATAATTACTCATGCATGATTACTTATAAATATTATGTCTGTGCTGTTGTTGCTTCGGATGACTAACTCCTTAGAAGGCAGGAGCATTGTCTGTTTAATTAACTGTGTATTGCACCAAACACTGTAAGGCATTTAATGCCACCATTGAATCTAATAATAATGTACTTTCCCTGGCTATAGCAAATAAAATATCTCTCCATATAAGAAAGTGTTGGCAAGCAATTGTCTGGGGACCAAATCTGCCGTGCCACTTCCTTTTGTTTGTTTTTATAAATAAAGTTGTATTAGAAACGCTCATTCTTATTTATTTACATATTGTCTATAGCTGATCTAACACTACAATGACAGAGTCAAATAGCTGCAACAGAGACCATATGCTGTGTAAAGCCTAAAATATTTATTATCTGGCCATTTACCAAAAAGATTTGCTGACCATTGACCTATGTCAGTGGTTCTCACCTGAGAAGCTAGGATAGAATCATCCGTAAAATCCAAAAAAAGTAAAGATGCCTGGCCCTACACCAACACCACAAATCAGATTATAGGGTCAGAGCTGCAGATACAGTTTTTTTGTTGTTGTTGTTGTTTTGTTTTTGAGACAGGGTCTTACTTTGTGACCCAGGCTGGAGTGCTATGGTACAAACACAACTCACTGCAGCCTCGACTTCCCCAGGCTCAAGTGATCTTCCCACCTCAGCCCACCAAATAGTTGGGACTATGGGTGTGCGCCACCACACCTAGAGAATTTTTGTAATTTTTGTAGAAAAGAGGTTTTGCTGTGTTGCCCAAGCTGGTCTTGAACTCCTGAGCTCAAGTGATCCACCCGCGTTGGCCTCGCAAAGTGATGGATTACAGTCGTGAGCCACCATACCTGGCCCATAGTTTTAAAAAGTATACAGCAAAATTGAGAACAGCCAGCCTAATGCAATGTACAGTATCTAATTTTAACAACTCTCATTCATCAGGTGCCTTATAGATGTCAGGCACTGTACTAGATATTCTACATATATTTTCTCATTTTAATCTCCATAAAATAAATTTCACAATCCTTGTATTTTACATTAGATACATTTGACAAATCTTATACCAAAGGAAAGTGAACATTTCTATGGTTAACTTGTACAAGATCACACAGCTAGTAAGTAGTGGAACAAGGGCTTGAACAAGATCTTTCTGCCTGTCTCAGTTTGACAACTGAAGAAAACCATCAAGGTAGAGAAGTAGTCCGACTCTTAACCCCAGGGATTCGCTTTTCCTCCGTTGGTGTTCTAGGTATTTCCCATCACTGGTATTATACTGGCCTAAGTATGGTTGCAGCACTCTCCCATTAATAGAAGATAAGCACAGCTGAGAAAAAGACTACAGCACTCAAGCACTTTATTCAAACTTAAAGGATAACAAAAGAGGCCGGGCACAGTGGCTCACACCTGTAATCCTAGCACTTTGGGAGGCTGAGGTAGGTGGATCACCTGAGGTCAGGAGTTCAAGACCAGCCTGGCCATCATGGTGAAACCCCATCTTTAAAAAAAAAAAAGAAAAACTCATGGAGTAACATGAAGCTGAATATTCACCTTCAATGAGAAGCCTACTATACAGACATTTTCCTACATGGTTCATGAACTGCCTCCAAGTGATAGGAATAATCTTTGGTCCCTAACCTCTTATAAAAACATAAATAACTCTAAAGACTACCCCAAGTCCAGATCATACAAAGTAAAGTATGGCTGGGCACAGTGGCTCACGTGTGTAATCCTAGCACGTTGGAAGGCTGAGGTGGGTGGATCACCTGAGGTCAGGAGTTCAAGACCAGCCTGGCCATCATGGTGAAACCCCATCTTTAAAAAAAAAAAAGAAAGAAAAGTAAAGTATGGAGCAAAAGGAAGTTTCTTCTCTGTATTGCTTAAGACATTATGTTTCAAATTTTAGTTTCCTGGATGATTTACATATGAATCCTGGACATTACATATGAATGTCCAACTTTTTCTTAACTGATATACATGACAAGATAAACCTAATATTGCCCAATTGATATTGAATATACATTTGTGTTAGAGGACATCATTTGGTTACAAAGTATATTTGAACTCAGTATATCTAGAACTGTATATTTAGATAGACAGAGCCCCACATGAGGTTCCAATCATTAGTTATATAAACAAAGCTTCAGTCTACAAGAGTCCTTTAAAGCAGTGATCCCCAACCTTTTTGGCATCATGGACTGGTTTTGTTGATGACAATTT
Source organism: Cebus imitator (assembly GCF_001604975.1). Classification (NCBI taxonomy): domain Eukaryota; kingdom Metazoa; phylum Chordata; class Mammalia; order Primates; family Cebidae; genus Cebus; species Cebus imitator. Next base: position 2,961,947 of record NW_016107377.1, read on the forward strand.
TCTACAGACAGGCCAGGGTACAGGATGGCTTCAGGATGAAACTGTTGCACCTCAGAACATCAGGCATTAGTGTTTTGTTTTGTTTTGTTTTGCTTGAGACAGGGTCTTGCTATGTTGCCCAGGCTGGAGTGCAGTGGCTATTCACAGGCGCGATCCCACTACCGATCAGCATGGGAGTTTTGACCTGCTCCGTTTCTGACCTGGGCCAGTTCACCCCTCCTTAGGCAACCTGGTAGTCCCCCGCTCCCAGGAGGTCACCATATTGATGCCAAACAGTGCGGACACCTGATTGGCATAGCGTACTACAGCCTAGAACTCCTGGGCTCAAGCAATCCTCCCACCTCAGCCTCCCGAGTAGCTGGGACTACAGGCATGCACCACTGCGCCTGGCAGGCATTAGATTCTTGCATGTACAGTTCACAACAGGGTTCATGCTCCTACAAGAATCTAATGCTGCCACTGAATGACAGGAGACAGAGCTCGGGCGGTGATGCTCTCTCATTGGCTGCTCATCTCCTGCTGTATAGCTAGGTTGCTAACAGGTCACAGACCGGTGCTGGTCCATGGCCCAGAGGTTAGGGACCCCTACTTTAAGGTGACGTGAGTCTCTTGTAGGCAGTATATACTTTGGTCTTTTTTTTTCTTTGATTTAGAGGTAGGGTCTCATTCTGTTGCCCAGGCTGGAATATAGTGGCATGGTCATAGCTCATTGCAGCCTCCAACTCCTGGGCTCCAGCGATCCTCCCACCTCAGCCTCCTGAGTAATTGAGATTACAGGGGTGAGCCACTGTGCCAGCTCCAAGAGTCTTTTTTAATTTTTTTGAGATGGAGTTTCACTCTTGTCACCCAGGCTATAGTGCAATGGCAGAATCTCGGCTCATTACAACCTCCACCTCCTGGGTTTAAGCCATTCTCCTGTCTCAGCCTCCCGAGTAGCTGGGATTACAGGTGCATGCCACCATCTCCAGCTAATTTTTATACTTTTTGTAGAGACGGGGTTTCATCATATTGGTCAGGCTGGTCTGGAACTCCTGACCACAGGTGATCTGTTCACCTTGGCTTCCCAAAGTGCTGGGATTACAAGCATTTTCCACTGCATCCAGCTAATTTTTGTATTTTTAATAAATATGGGGTTTCACCATGATGGCAGGCTGGTCTCAAACTCCTGATGTCAAATGATCCTCCTGCCTTGGCCTCCCCAAGTGCTGGGATTACATACCTGGCCTCCAAGGGTCTTGGTTTTGTTTTTGTTTTTACTTTATTTAGCCACTCTATGCCTTTTGATTAGAGAGTTTAATCTATTTACATTCAAAGTAATTATGTACAGATAAGGACTTATAAGTGCCATTTTAAAAATTCTTTTCTGTTTTTTTTTTTTAATTATTGTTTTGTTATTCTGGTTGTTTTATAGTTCCTTGTTCCTTTCTTCCTCTCTTGTTTTCTTCCTTTGTGGTTTGATGATTTTAATTTATCCTATTTTACTTTGAGATGGAGTCTCACTCTGTCACCCAGGCTGGAGAGCAGTGGCACCATCTTGGCTCACTGCAACCTCTGCCTCCCAGGTTCAAGCTATTCTCCTGCCTCAGCCTCCTGAGTAGCTGGGATTTACAGGCACACGCCACCACGCTTGGCTAATTTTTGTATTTTTAGTACAGACGGGGTTTCACCATTTGGTCAGGCTGATCTCAAACTCCTGACCTTGTGATCTGCCCGCCTTGGTCTCCCAAAGTGCTAGGATTACAGGCATGAGCCACTGCATCAGCCTGTTTGATGATTTTCTATAGAGATATGCTTTACATTTTTTTTTTTTTTTTTTTTTTTTTTTTTTTTTTTTTTTTTTTTTTTTTTTTTTTGAGACGAAGTTTCGCTCTTGTTACCCAGGCTGGAGTGCAATGGCGCGATCTCGGCTCACCGCAACCTCCGCCTCCTGGGTTCAGGCAATTCTCCTGCCTCAGCCTCCTGAGTAGCTGGGATTACAGGCATGCGCCACCATGCCCAGTTAATTTTTTGTAGTTTTAGTAGAGACGGGGTTTCACCGTGTTGACCAGGATGGTCTCGATCTCTTGACCTCGTGATCCACCCGCCTCGGCCTCCCAAAGTGCTGGGATTACAGGCTTGAGCCACCGCGCCCGGCCCTAAAAATCTTATACTTATCCACTTTACACTAATAACAGCTTAATATGATGTCCTGTGGGATTAGGTTTAAAAAACAAAAAACCGTCTCGAAGGTTTCCTTGCCCAAATATCTCCTGGAAAAATAAAAATAATAATTAATAATAATAAAACAAAAAACCACCCAGACTGTGGCATTTGGTGTGATAGCCCTAGCAAACTAATAGTGGAAACAACAATGTTCCATTGAGTTTTGCCATTGGAAAAGTAGAGCTGCTCTCTCTTAAGCCAGCACTGCTTACAGCACGGCCTAGAATGGACCACTTTGCTGAAAGTTGTTTCATGTCTCTCTTGCAAAGGCATTCTGTTGACCATCAGCTTTGGATAAATCTCAGGGGTCAGTTGAAGTTCAGACAGCTCAATGTTGGGCTGGAGGCCTTTATGGAAGGCAGGCCAATTTAGAAGCAATTTCATGTAAGACTCAGAAATATCATTTTACTCAGCTCTTGTGGAATAAAGTCTACAGGAACCTAGCTCTTGAAATCTCAGAGCTAAATTGGGCTATGTGATTGTCACCTTGAATCTACAGCAATTCCTTAGGCCTAATTTGTAGACCATGATTTGGGCCTGATTTTAGACTTGACTCTAAAGGTGTAGGGTAGTTCAGACACCATTGGTTTCCTCATATTTCTACAGTATATTGCATGGGACATCTTCCTTTGCTTCTTATTTTTTAGAGTTTTATTTTAATGAACTTTGTAACAGGAAAGGTATGAACTTTGTAATAGGAAGGGTATAATTTTGTGGACTGGAGAGGAAGTAGGAAGTCATGGAGAATCTTTGCATAAGGGTAAGGGAGGACAGTAAGGATGGAGAAGACAACTTCCCATTGTTACTTTACCTAAAGCAGTTCAGAAAATCCAAGTGACTCAGCTCCAGTACTCCCCATTTTGTGTGTGTGTGTATTTGAGGATGTTATTCCCTCCCCTTACATAAATTATTTACACTGGAGAGGTCTCAGGTCCCAGACATACTTTAAACCAGGTTTTTTAGTTAATCCAAACTCTACTCTCCTACCTTTCAATGTCTTGTTCCTTATCCTCCTTCATCCCCCTGGTGTCCCAAATTGAGAGTTGATTGGATTTCTAGGCCCCTGGGTACATATCTAATACCACAGAATTGCCATCTGTCAGAAGATAGGTTCCATGACATTAGAATGATTTTAACACTCATAGGACTTATACTTTCGTTTGTTTGTTTGTTTTTTTTTTTTTTTTTTTTTTTGAGATGAAGTCTCACTCTGTTACCCAGGCTGGAGTGCAATGGCGCGATCTCGGCTCACCGCAACCTCCGCCTCCTGGGTTCAGGCAATTCTCCTGCCTCAGCCTCCTGAGTAGCTGGGATTACAGGCACACGCCACCATGCCCAGCTAATGTTTTGTATTTTTAGTAGAGACGGGGTTTCGCCATGTTGACCAGGATGGTCTCGATCTCTTGACCTCGTGATCCACCCGCCTCGGCCTCCCAAAGTGCTGGGATTACAGGCTTGAGCCACCGCGCCCGGCCTAGGACTTATACTTTCTTTCTTTTCTTTTCTTTTTTTTTTTATTGTTGTTGTTGAGATGGAATTTTGCTCTTGTTGCCTAGGCTGGAGTGCAGTGGCGCAATCTCAGCTCACTGCAACCTCCACCTCCTGGGTTCAAGTGATTCTCCTGCCTCAGCTCCTGAGTAGCTGGGATTATAGGCTCCAGCCAGCATGCCCGGCTACTTTTTGTATTTTTAGTAGAGATGTGGTTTCACCATATTGGCCAGGGTGGTCTCAAACTCCTATCCTCAGGTGATCCACCCACCTTGGCCTCTTAAAGTGCTGGGATTACCAGTGTGAACCACCACACCCAGCCTGACTTTGCACTTTCTATGCACTAATCACTAAAGTACTTGATACTCTAGTTTACATGAATATCTTACTGCATTGTTCCTACTAAGTTATTCAATTTCTCTAAGGCAGGGATATATACCTTATTAATCTTTTCTTTTCCCAGCCCTCTCTGCTCCCTAAACCCCTCCTCAATTACATGGTGTTTATCTATAAAGAAGTAGTTGGGTAGATAAGTGATCTATCCAGTCTTTCTTAGTCTCAGCTTCAACTGTTGAAGTAAGTGGGTATCTAAGGTCTTTTCTAGCCTTGATGCGACAAATAGTGTTTTAGGCTGACATTTACACATTCTAGAACAATTTTAAAGCATGTAATAGGTTAAAAAGTCATGCAGCATAACCTAAAAAGCATTATTATTCTAAAAAATATCACAGGAGGCTAGGTGCAGTGGCTCATTAATTCCAGCACTTTGGGAGGCCAAAGTGGGGGGTTCACGAGGTCAGGAGATCAAGACCATCCTGGCAGGTGTGGTGGCATGCGCCTGAAGTCCCAGCTACTCAGGAGGCTGAGGCAGGGGAATCGCTTGAACCCAGGAGGTGGATGTTGCAGTGAGCTGAGATTGCACCACTGCACTCCAGCCTGGGCGATAGAGTCAGACTCCATGTCAAAAGAAAAAAAAAAGAAAAGAAAAGAAAAGGCCTGGCGCTGTGGCTCATACCTGTAATCCCAGCACTTTGGGAGGCCAGGGCAGATGGATCACCTGAGGTCAGAAGTTCGAGACCAGCCTGGCCAACATGGTGAAAACCCTTTTCTACTAAAAATACAAAAATTAGCTGGGTTAGGTGGCACATGCCCATAGTCCCAGCTACTCAGGAGACTGAGACAGGAGAATCGCTTGAACCTGGGAGGCGGAGGCTGCAGTGAGCCTAGATCACGCCATTACACTCCAGCCTGGGTGAGGCAGAGTGAGATTCTGTCTTAAAAAAAAAAAAAAAAAAAAATCAGAGAAACAAACAATATAATACAGGCCAAGCTCAGTGGCTCATGCCTGTAAGCCTGTAATCCCAACACTCCGGGAGGCCGAGACAGGTAGATCATGAGGTCAGATCAAGACCATCTGGCTAACACGGTGAAACCCTGTCTCTACTAAAAAAATACAAAAAATTAGCCAGGTGTGGTGACACGAGCCTGTAGTCCCAGCTACTCAGGAGGCTGAGGCAGAATAATCGCTTGAACCCAGGCAGCAGAGGCTCTAGTGAGCCGAGATTGAGCCCACTGCACTCCAGCCTGGGTGACAGAGTGAGACTCCATCTGAAAAAAAAAAAAAAAGAAAATATAGTACAGGCATATTAGAATATGTATTGAAAACATAAGGCATTATTTTAACTGACTTTTGTATGATCTGAAAAGTTGCAGTAATCTTTTTTTAGGGTTCATGCAAAGAGCAAAAATGTATTTGATGACTTGTCATTCTTATCTGATTAAGAAACAAAAGACTAACATATACAGGGTTTCTCCATATTGGTCAGGCTGACCTTGAACTCCCAACCTCAGGTGATCCTCTCACCTTGGCCTCTCTAAATGCTGGGATTAACAGGCATGAGCCACCGCACCCAGCCTAATTTTTTTTTTTTTTTTTTTTTTTTTTGAGATGAAGTCTCACTCTGTTCCCCAGGCTGGAGTGCAGTGGTGTGAACGTGCTCACTGCAGCCTCGACCTCCTGGGCTCAAGCGATCCTCCCCCACACAGCCTCCTGAGTAGCTGGGACTACAAGCATATGCCACCATGGCCGGCTAATTTTTTGTATTTTTAGTAGAGATAGGGTTTCTCCATGCTAGGCTGCTCTCAAACTCCTAACCTCAGGTGATTTGCTCCCCTTGGCCTCCCGAAGTGCTGGGATTACAGGCATGGGCTCTCAGGTTTTTATTATATCATTCTATTTATGTATATTTGAAATTTTCAAATTTGAAATATTCAAATGCCCAGCTGTTTTGTATTTTTGTAGAGACGAGGCTTCACCATGTTGGTCAGGATGGTCTCAATCGCCTGACCTCGTAATCTGCCTGCCTGGGTCTCTCAAAGTGCTGGATTACAAAGTGCAGGCCTCATCCTCTGTATCTTATACGTATAGTCTGACTGGGGAATTTAAAACATATGACTTCTCACAGATTAGTTTTTTTTTTTTTTTTTTTTGTAAATACAAGTGTTTTCTTTGAAGCTGCTCTTCTTTTTCTGTCAAATACTTCTGTTTAATTATATCACTAAAATGAATTTGGGGAAGTGCCTCCATTTTTAACTTATTTTTTTAATTGAAACATTGATGAGATAAAAATAAACAACTTAAAAATCATATTGAACAAGGGAACCTTTAAGGAGCCTTACCAATTGAGGTACAGCTATTAATAGTTGACAGAAATTACATTATCTAGGTTGCTTGTAATGGAAGTTGAGATACTTGCTTCACCTAAACAAGGAAGTTGGCATGTTTGCCTAGCAACAGCCGCTAAAACCTTCTGTTGTGGAAGGTTCCCTAGGAGTAAGAAGGGAGGAGGAAGAAAAGCAGGAGGAGCAGATTAATCTGCTTTTCCTAGCAGGGGACAGAGGCCTGGTTTGAGGAGGGAAAGGCTATAAGAGATAGCCTTTAGATTGGCACATGCTAGCCTAAATCCCCCTGTGGTAGCTAGAAATTCACTCTCTGTAGGACTGGGGTTACTATTTAGCACGCTGAAAAGACGATTACAGATTAAACCCAGTTCAAAGGCAGCAAATTCCAATCAATAGAAAGACATCAATAGGTCTAAAAAGAAGCTGAGATCTCAGTAGCAGGAGGATGTTAATTTAAAAGAATTCTCCGCCAAGAGTTTAGGAAGGTGTTTGATATTTCTTACAAATAATACAAAAACACTATCTGTGATAGCGATTCCATTGTATCAAGTTAAAGGCAGAAGTGCTTCTCTTGGGGTACTGTGAAGTAAACAGTGAAGAAACGACAGAAAAACACAATCTCTGCTCTCTTGGCCAAGTCCTGAAGCAAAAAAGGTGATGGCGCCGAGTAGAGAGTATTAAATAGTTATTCGGGGACTCTCTCTCTCCTCTATTCTAGATGATTTATTTCGAAATTAGTACTATATGGTGTTAAAATAATTCCATTTCTTCCCCATCTCAAAAGCGAAGGTTTGACTAAAATGAATTGTCTTGAAATTCATTCCTCAAAACCATAACGGCACGTTTTCCACGAGGGACAAGAAACTTTTAGAGTCGCAAGTTTAGATTTCAGGAGCTTTTCTATGGGTCAAATCTTTTCCTGTCGTCCCCAGACAACTCTTATTGTTCACACAGCCCAGGAGAAACGCTTTGGAGTGGCGTGTCCCGGCCTCTGGGCTGTTTCAGCGCCTTAGGAGGCTGAACTCCGAGAGGGGTGACAAGGACAAAGCTGATGCGATCCAGAACCTGGATAACACGGGAGAAGAAATGGGGTGTGGGACAAGACGTGGAAAAGAAACAAGGGTTGGGGAACGGCTGAGAAAGCCCAGAGTAGAAGTAGTGCGGGATTCGATGGAAACGACAGAAATTCCCCCAGTTTACTCTCGCCATCCGGCCACTGGCCCGCTGAGCCCACAGGCGCGGGTGCGGGAGGGCAGGCCGGACGGAGGGACCCGCTCCTCGGTTCAGGGCGCAGGACGCCGGGTCGCCGCGGAGAGCGTCGCCGGCCCCCCTCCCGGGCGTTGGTGGCCGGTGACTCAGAGGTTCGTCCCCGCGCCCGTCCCGCCCCTCCGCCCGTCCCGCCTCCTAAGGGAGGATCCTCGCTTTCGTCTCCGCCCCAGTCTCCGGGGCGGTCCGGAGCCTGAGGAAGAGGAAGGGGACGAGGACAACGAACGACTGGGCGGCGGAGGACGAGAAGGAGGAAGAGGAGGCAGACCAACAAGATGGCCCCTGCTGCAGGAGCAGCCTCAGCAGCAGCAGGTGGGAGGCCGGAGGCGGCGCTGGCGGTGGCGGCGGCAGCCGTGGCCCGGCGGCCTGGGACAGAGTCAGAGTCAACGGTGGCAGCGGCGGCGGCGGCGGCTGCCGCGGCGGTGGCGACGGCCGCGGGGACTCGGAGCTGAGAGGAGCTGCTGCTCGGACCAGCGCGGTGAGCGAGCGGCGGGCGGCGACTTGGGGAGCGGGGCTGCGGCGGCCGGGGCCTCAGTCGGGAACAATAGGCAGCTGTGGTCGGGAAGGGGTTGTCCTCGCCCGCCCTCTGCTCCTCCGCCGCAGCGGCCGCCCGGCCGGCCCCAGGCTCCGCAGGGCCCCCGCCGGCTGCTCAGGGGCTTGTCAGTGGCCGGCGTCCTTTAGGCCTCAGGCCTCTGCGTGCCGCCTGGAGGGCCTGTCGGGGTAGGTAGGCCGAGGGGAGGGCGAGGGAGGCTCGGACGAGAGGGAGGGGGCCACAGGGCTGCCTGGCTCTTCCGGTACTCACGGGCCTTGGCCGGGCGGGGAGTGCGAACGGGAGCTGCTTTTTGGACCCCTCGTCTGTGGGGGTGGGGAGGGCGAAGGCGTCTGTAAACAGGCGCCGCCTCTGCCTGCCGGCACCTTAGCACTGCTCCCTCCCCCAGCCCCTGAAGCACTCCCCTTCGTTGGCCAAGTGGGTTTCACGGTGTCTGTCTCCCCGAAGGCCCTGGAGATCAAGCCTGGCAGTCTTCTCCCTCCCGGCGATGGGGAAATTGTGTGTGTGCGTGTGTCTTTAAAAAAGAAAAACAAAAAACTTAAATGCAACAAAAATATACAAAACGTGGTTATCGATAAAGGATGGAGTGGTAAAGGATATTCCTCTCTAAACATCAGTTCTGTAAACATCAGTTATGCCCGCATTCCAGGTGAGAGTGGATTGAAACCAGGGCTCTTTTCCAACAGTAATAATACAACTCTTGACATCCCCAAATAGCCCATGAAACTGGAAACAAAGCCACTTACTGGCAACTCGGAGACAAATTGTAATGTTTAAAGAGAACTTTTATTTCAGCTAGGCGTTTTGAATTACTAACATGCAGTGTAAGAAGCAACATTAACCATCATAAAGTGGACCTCAGGAAGCACTTCTAAAGGAGACAGAGGTGGTTTATCTCCAGCCATAGAGCTGCTTGTGTATTGTGTCGTGTTTCAGTAATTTGTCCTGAAATTGTTCAAGACCAGACTTTTCTCTGAGTTTGAAATTTGATTTTGTTTTTGTTTTTTTGTTTGTTTTGTTTTGAGACAGAGTCTTTCTCTGTTGCCCAGGCTGGAGTGCAGTGGCACGGTCTCGGCTCATTGCAGCCTCCGCCTCCCGGGTTCAAGCGATCCTCCTGCCTCAGCCTCCCGAATAGCTGGCTAATTTTTGTATTTTTAATAGAGACTGGGCTTCACTCTCTTGGCCAGGCTGGTCTGGAACTCCTGACCCCAAGTGATCTGCCCACCTCGGCCTCCCAAAGTGCTGGGATTACAAGCCTGAGCCACCTTGCCCTGCCTTAAACTTAATTTTTGAGGCTTCTCCCACATTTTTTTATAAGTGAGGAAAAACGTAGATTCAAGTTATTTATATTCTACTTTCTACCTGGGTATGCAGAAATTTATATTAAAATTGCTTGGATGCATCCAAGGGATTGCTTTTCACTGTTTAACATTCAATTGCAAGGCCTAAGTGCTATAGATTGTGTTCTTAAGGAAGACTTTGATGAAAAGATGCCAGTTAATATCTTTTACCCCTTTTAAGGGTAAATTTCTAATTAGAATAGGTCCAAGTCTGTTATAATTAAAAACATGTTCAGGTTACATGAAGTCAAATAAGCAGCACTAGTCTAGTTTCTGGTTCTTCCTCAACAATTGATACTGAGTAGACTAGCAATTGAGTAAACATAGAGGTTGAGTTATCTTGTTTAGGATTTGAGGTATAGTGAATGAATATCAATATTGACTTTCCTTTTATGCATAGCATAAATAATGTTGCAGATGTTTTGATCTTTTGAATGATGGAGAACAACTTTCTGTGGTTCCTGATGTGACTTTTTCGCAAATAAATATTTCAGGAAGGACACCGTTTTTTAGGTGCTCAACTCTGTGATTTATTCTTCTGCACTAAATTTTGTTAGATCAGTACAGATTCCAACTAAAGTCTGTGTTACAATGATATTTAAATTTATGTGTGGCCCTAAACCTATTAGAGCAATAGTAATTTAATAAGTTGTAAGTTTTAAGTGGTTCATGTGCTGTTATGAAAAAAATCTCACTGTGTTATGTCAAGGACAAATTTACCTCATATTTAATATCATTTTACTGAAAAATGTTTTTCAGTGGTAAGGTTTTGTATTTGAGATTGGTTATTGACCCAGCAATATATGGAGTTAGTCTGCGTCCCTATTTCTGTTTAATAGGAAAAAAAAATTAGGGAATTGTTTTTATTTATTTTGTGTCAAAACAGTTTTAAGATGTGATTCCTCAACTGACCTATCTTCAATATCAATACTTACTCTGATTACTTCAGTTCAGATTTTCTCAAGTAATAAAAATTTACTTCTAAGAAGTTTTGGGACCAGAGCTTAAGAATGGCTCACGCCTGTAATCCCAGCACTTTGGGAGGCTGAGGCAGGTGGATCACGAGGTCAACAGATCGAGACCATCCTGGTCAACATGGTGAAACCCCGTCTCTACTAAAACTACAAAAAAAAAATGAGCTGGGCATGGTGGTGCGTGCCTGTAATCCCAGCTACTCAGGAGGCTGAGGCAGGAGAATTTCCTGAACCCACGAGGCGGGGTTGCGGTGAGCCGAGATCGCGCCATTGCACTCCAGCCTGGGTAACAAGAGTGAAACTCTGTCTCAAAAAAAAAAAAGAATTAGAGAATTAGATTTATATTTTCTTGGTAATATTAAAAGTTAATATATGCTTGATTTATTTGAAAAGATTGGAAAGAGTAATTTTGTACAAAATAAAAATTTACAGTTTCTTAGAACATATTTGTTGAACGAATAAAAATATTTAATCTTCCTCATTATGCTGCAGTATTAGTTTTATTGTCCTCATTTTTTCATATGAAGAATCTGAAGCTAAGAGTAGCTACGCAACCAGCAAAAAGATCACATAATTAATAGGCAGAAGAGCTTGCTCAGACCCAGGTCTTGTGACACAAATTAGATTCTTTGCCACTAACACGTGTGTCACAGTTAAACTTTGAAGCATCTTCTGTGTTGACAGACTCCTTTTTTGGCCTGCAAACTGTGTTAGCTCTAACATCCTATTATCATTATTTGTATTCTGCCAGATATTTAGTTATAAGACCAAAAAAGTATTTATTCATGTGAATCACAAAATAAACACTTATTTTTGTTTTTGCCATATCTGAATACTATAAAATATAAAAACTCATACTATTTACATAGGGCAGATTTATCATACTGCTATAATTGTTTTCATGGCTAGTTTGTTATGTAAGCAATTACTAAATTGTGTCTTTGAAATACTTTATAAAATTTTTATAATAACTAAATATATTCAATGGTGTTAAAGTTGAGTCAGCTAATACTTGAAGTTCTTCATTTATAAATTTTTTTCTTTAAGCCATAGGAAATTTAGAATTCTGCAGTATTTTTCATTTCCGTATCTTAGGGCTTGAAATTAAGTTTGGTTGGTCTAATCAGTCTACTCTTGCATATATCTTGAAAGTGGTCAGCATCCAACAAGGTGAAGAATAAACTGATAAATGATCCCTGTTTGGTGAACACCTCGGATCAGGATGTTCCTTGGCAGGGCATTCTGACCTGGTTTAGCTTTGGCCCTGTGCTCAGGGTTCAGGTATTCTTCAGGATTGGGTTCAGAGAGATTTAAATTCTCAGATTGGCCTGTATCAAAACAGTCACAGATTTCAGTCAGCCTGTTCTCTAGAACCTTCTCCAAGATTTTTTCTTTTGTTTAATCCTGGAATCTAGGCCGGATTTGGGCTAGCTTTAGAAGTTATGATAAAAGATTAATTTTGTCAGGCGTTTATACAAACGAGTTTTTCCTACTGCAGAGTTTCTTAAGGTAGATTCCTTCTATTTTTGAAGTGTGGTTGCCCTATATCCCCAAGACAGTTAACTTTAGCATATTTATTTCTATCCATTTTTGGTCAGGATAGTGCCTGTTTGCTTCTTGTATAATATTCTTGTTTGCTTTTTATTAGTTTAGATACTTCTTATTAATTTATAATGTTTTCCTGATTGAGGCTTGGTGTAAGAATTTTCCTCAAATTTAAAATCACTCTACCCATCTACAGATGTATGTCAGAGCAATATTCTTTTGACAGTTATCAAGCATTTTAGCAAAGCCGTATGTGTGTATGTATGAATGAATAACAATCACTCATGCCCTGTCACCCAGGCTGGAGTGCAGTGGCACTATCTTAGTTCACTTCAGCCTCAGCCTCCTGGGTTTAAGTGATACTCCTGCCTTACCTGGCTAATTTTTTTTTGTTTTTAATTATTTGATAGAGATAGCATTTGCTGTGTTGCCCAGAGTAGTCTCAAACTCCTGGGCTCAAGTGATCCTCCCACCTCCGCCTCCCAAAGTGCTGAGATCACAGGCATAGCAATGTTTTAAACTGACAGCATTGTACCTTCATTGATTATTACTGTGCACATATGGTAATAATTTAACTTACAATTTCATTTTGTGTAAACAATTTCTAAGATATAACTAGCATTTGAACATGGTAGCAGTTTTTTTTTTTTTTTTGAAGAAGAAGGAAAGAGTTCTAAAGGGGTCAGTTTTGTCTACAGATTAACGTAATTTTTTTGTTGAGGTTAAATCACATAACAAAATTAACCATTTTAAAGTAAACAGTTTAGGTGGCACTTAGTACATTCACAGTGTTGTACAGCCACCAGCTCAAATTCCAAAACATGTTCATTACCCCAAAAGGAAACACTGTACCCATTAAGTAGTTACTCTCTATTTTCCTCTTCCCTAATCCCCAGGAAATGCCATTGTTTTCTGTCTCTGTGGATTTAAATGAAATTAATTTGAGTCAACATTGAAGAACAGTACTATGTACAATTGAAATTGCAGAAAAAACTTTGGGATGTGATTGTTAGGAATAAAAAAACCTCCTAATTCTTTGCATGCTTCTCTAAATACAGTAGGCATCTGCCAGGGACTCTATGGAAGAAAAGTTGAGAATCATAGAAGTTTTGTTTTGATCACTCCAGAGAGTTTTACTCAAACACTTAGACTCATTTGTATTTCTCCATTGGTTGTGAGAACTAAAATTTGATGTTCTTTGCAGATGTGAACAACTAATGCTTATTTAGTCTCTTTTCTAAAACTTGTTTGCCTTTTAGTTTTTCTTAATGTGTAGAAGAAACTAGGAATATTCACAAAGGATTTATTTGAAGTTACACTGGGAAGCAATTTTTAGAATTAGACTGAAACTCTTCGATCCCTATGAATCTAACTTTATGACTACTTTATTCAGCTAATCTTTGAGAATATTTAGAGTTTTGACTTGCCTAACACTCTGCTTTTAATCTCTTGTTGAATAAGTGTTAGAAAACTTGATCTTGGCTCTATACCTGAACACCTTTAAAAACATAAAACACCCTTACAAAGGCAATTGTTTAATAAGCTTTTTTGGATTGTTTTAATTGGCTGACTGAGGGAGACAAAATTACTTTTTTCTTTTTCTTTCTAGAATAAAGACTAATAAGCTTGGACTTTTAGAATTACTGCTAAGATTGGGGCTTTGGATATATATCATCATCTTAAATTCAAAATGGTACTTTGATTAAACTGAAATCTTAAAATTTGTAAGAAACGAAAGTCATTTTATGTTCTTAGTAAAGATTTGTAATGAGGTTACAGGAGATCTAAGTAGAAAAGAAGAACTTAAATTTGATACTAACCTCCTCTCCTTAGGGAAAATTTTATTAATATACATAATTATAATTTTGTTATAAGAACAACTTAAGTTAGTTCAGTGCCTCAAGCCTGTAATCCCAGCACTTCGGGAGGCCAAGGCAGGAGGATCACCTGAAACCAGGAGTTCCACACCAGCCTGGGAAATAGAGTGAAACCCCATCTCAAAAAAATTAGCAAAAACAAGAAAACAAAACTGAAAAGATAGTAAGGAAAAGGATTGTATCAGAACATTTAGAACTCTGCAGTAAAATTTGTGGTTTTCTGTGATAAGTTTTTCAGGAAAATATCAACTTTTTGTAAATACGTGTTTCTGTGTTTTTATATATGCCTCAATTTTTTTAGAGTAACATTTAGTGGAAAGCTAATGTACTCAATACATTTAAATTATAAAAATAACTTTTTTGCTTTTTTTTTTTTTTTCTGGAGACGAAGTCTCACTATTGCCCAAGCTGGAGTGCAATGACACGACCTAGGTTCTCATCTTTTATGACTTAAGCCTTATAATTCCTCATCTCTCAAAACAGAAATAGTAATATCTTTCTCTAAAGGTTATTTGGAAATGTAAATGATAATATACATTTACATGTCAGTGTAGTACCTGACACCTTTAAAATTACTTTTGTTAAACAGAATTTAAGGAGAAAAATGTTATTTTTCTCCTTAAATTCTGTTTAACAAAAATAATTTTAGAAAGATATTCATCTAGAATATTTGCTCACATTCTGTAAAATGTTAATATAGAAACTACATATAAAATCTTATATAGTTTAGGGTTAACTCTGTGTACTTTTGGGAGAGGTGGTCAGAAATGAAGCAATTCTTCATATACCATTCTCATTTTCTTCTCACATCAGTATTTATATGGGCCTGTGCTGTTCAATACTGGCCACTAACTACTTCTGGCTATGTAAATTTGAGCTTTTTGATCGATTTATTGTTTTAGAACAATTTTGGATTTACAGAAAAATTGCACAAAAAAATACACTGTTCCCATCTATGCTCTCTCTCACAGTTTTCTCTGTTAATATCTTACATTAGTGTGGTATGTTGGTTATCATTTATGAAGCAGTGTTGATACATTATTAACTAAAGTCTGTAGTTCACATTAGGATTCACCCTTTGTGTTGGACAGTTCTGTGGGTTTTGCCAAATGCTTAACGTTATATATACACTATTCTAGAATCATGCAGAATGGTTTCACTGACCTAAAAATGTCCCATGTTCCACTTAACTCATCTACCTCATCCTCTGAACCCCTGGCTACCACTGATCTTTTTACAATCTTCATAGTTTTACCTTTCCAGAATGTCATGTGGTTGGAATCATTATAGTATATAGTCCTTTCAGACTGGCATCGTTCACTTAACAATATGCATTTAGGTCCCTTCATGAATATCTTCTTGTTTTGTTTAAAATAGAGATTTGTCCTGAACTGCTGGGCTCAGGCAGTGCTCCCGCCTTGGCCTCCCAAAACTTCTGGGATTATAGGCGTGAGCCACCACACCTGGCCCTCTTCATGTCTTTCCATGGCTTGACAGTTTATTTCTTTTTACCAATTTCTTTTTATCCATTGTATAGATAAATTTAAATTTTATTTAAAATTTAAAATTTAATTCCTCAGTCTCACCAGCATATTTCAAGGGCTCCATAGTGACATGTACTTAGTGGTTACCATATTGGAAAGCACTGATATATGATTCCCTCAAGGTTCTGTTCTCCACTCCATTCACTCACGTAGAGAACTTTGCTGTTTACATGATCTCAATTTGTCCTCAGGCCTACATTTTCAATGAATTATCTATTTTGTTTTGTTGTTTGTATTATCAGCAATCTCAACTGCATATTTAAAATCCTTTACTCCCCCAAAGAACCATCCTTTTCAAATGTCATCCATTGTAGTATGGCTTCCTAGGTTTTCCATCACAGCATCATCTTTTTTTTTTTTTTTTTTTTTTTTTTTGAGACAGAGTTTCACTCTTGTTCCCCAGGCTGGAGTGCAATGGCGCAATCTCGGCTCACCGCAACCTCCGCCTCCTGGGTTCA
>NW_016107377.1:2979893-2990201 GCF_001604975.1 Cebus imitator
CTTCATATAGTTTTTTTTTTTTAATTGAGTTATGGATTCTTTGGATTTATTCATTATCTGAGTCAGTTTTTTCAGAAATGTCTTCTTATTTTGAAGGTCTGTAGTTGATGAAAACCTGTTCATGGAGCATAGAAGACTCTTCCAATTTATTCTTTCTACCACTGTAAAATAGAATTTGATGGATTTTGAAATAAGAAAATGCTTGGAATAGAAAATGTGATGGTTAAATTTCTTTAAATGGATATGAATAATTAGAATATCACAAGGCTAGTACAGATAATATTCTTACAAAGGGATCCACAAATAATGAAGTAGTAGCACCTTTTCCCCTGATGATTTACATTCATTAATTAATCTATTGTACCCAGAGTTTTAAGATGAAAAACTTTAAATACCTTCTTACCCTCATGAATAATCACTCCTCAGTGAACATATTATATGCTTATTGGAAATTTGAATATGTTTTTCTCTTCAAATGTATCATCCTTTTTAAAAATTTTTGAGTTGTCATAGGAGAACTTGATGTAGGTTAAGTGACTGTCAGGTCTGAAGAAGGTAAAGGAAGGCAAGAACTATCCCGAGCTCAGAGATCACTTAAAAGGTGACTGTGTGGCCAGGTGTGGTGGCTCACAATACCAGCACTTTGGGAGGCCAAGGCAGAAGGATCGCTTGAGTCTAGGAGTTTGCAACCAGCCTGGGCAACACTGTGAGACTCCATCTATTAAAAAAAATAGCTAGACAGCTAGACATGGTGGTGCGCGCCTTTAGTCTAGCTACTGGGGAGACTGAGGTGGGAGGATTGCTTGAGCCCCTAAGGTCAATTCTGCAGTGAACTCTGATCATGCTACTGCATTCTAGCCTGGTTGACAGAATGAGACCTTGTCTCAAAAAAAAAAAAAAAAGGTTGCTGTGTGATCTAGGTGATGAGACTGTATTCTGTATGAGAGCAGGGACTTTATTTCATTCAGGACTATATCCTCAGTTTCTGGAACACTGTCTAGCACTAGTAGATGCTCAATAAGTATTTTTTCAATGAATGACTAAGGGCCTCAATCAAGAAAGTAGAGATTAAATGGAAATTATAGATACAAGAGGTAATTTATTATTATCATTTTATTTCTTTTTAATTTTTGTGGCTACACAGTAGGTATGTACATTTTTAGGATTTTTTTTTTTTTTTTTTTTTTTTAAGATGATGTCTCTCTCTTACTCCTGGCTGGAGTACAGTGGCACAATCTTGGCTCACTGCAACCTCCGCCTCCTGGTTCAAGTGATTCTTCTGCCTTAGCCTCCCAAGAAGCTGGAACTACAGGCACGTGCCACTGCTCCCGACTAATTTTTGTATTTTTTCGGTAGAGATGGCATTTCACCATTTTGGTCAGGATGGTCTTGATCTCTTGACCTCATGATCTGCCCACCTCAGCCTCCCAAAGTGCTGGGACTACAGGTGTGAGCTACTGCGCCCAGCCAGAAGATAATTTTTTTAATGGAAGGAAAAAGTGATGAAATTGGAGATAATTACCAGAAATGTACATTGTCTAGTGGTATCACTAAAGAAAGATTACAGAAGGACTCACCAGCTCAAAAATAAGAATAAATTTGGTTGCCGTGTGACCAGCATGTTACCTAACATCTCAGTTACTGTGTTCTCGACTCTAAAATTAATAATGAGACCAAATAGGGTCATTGTGAGGATTAAGCATATGCATGTGATCCACATAAAAGACATCTGGCACATAGAGTGTACTCAAAAATAGTTAAAGATAGAAACAAATATCTCTGTTTGTTTTTGAGACTGAGTCTTGCTCTGTGGCTCAGGCTGTAGTACAGTGGCACAATTTCACAGCAACCTCCGCTTCCCGGTTCAAGCGATTCTCATGCGTCAGCCTCCCAAGTAGCTGGGACTACAGGCGTGTGCCACCACACCCAGCTAATTTTTTTGTGTTTTTGGTAGAGACGGGTTCACCATGTTGGCCAGGCTAGTCTTGAACTCCTAACCTCAAGTAATCTGCCCTCCTCTGCCTCCCAAGGTGCCAGGATTACAGATGCGAACCACCATGCCCTCCCCACTTTTAAGGAGCTAATATTTCGGTACTGATGGGTATACATTGTAACAAAATAAATGTAAAACACATGTTGGATGATGAGAAGTACTGTTGAGAAAAATTGATCAGGAAAGAGATGGGAAGCATGCAGTTTAACATGTGATTGGATAGCAGAGGACTAGGGAGGGATTGGGATTGGAGCATCTGTTTGAAATAAGATGATCAGGGAAGGCTTTCCCTGAAAGAATTCATATATTATTGCCTGTAGAGAAATGGGGAGAAGGTTCAGGGTTGGGGTAAGAGTAGGACAAACTATATTCTTCTAAGATAAGAAAACCAAGGTCCTTGTTTTTACCCAAGCATAAATAGATTTATCTGTTTATTGTGCAATCAACAGTAGTTAGACTTATTCCAACCTTTGATTCCCTCTTCCCTATAACACACACACACTATACAAACCTAAGCATGAATTTAATCCCTGAAAGATTGTAATTACATATTTTGGAGGAAGTGTCTTATATTTGATTGTGATACAGCAGCAGCAAGTCAGTAGGTTCTCTAACAGTTGTAACTACTTGGGAATCAGCAAAACATCTCTCTCTCTCCCTCTCTTTTTTTTTTTTTTTGAGAAAAGTCTCACTCTTGCCCAGGCTGGAGTGCAGTGGTGTGATCTTGGCTCAATGCAACGCTGCAACCTCTGCCTCCTGGGCTCAAGAGATTCTCCTGCCTCAGCCTCCCAAGTAGCTGGGATTACAGGTGCCTACCACCATGCCTGGCTCATTTTTGTATTTTTAGTAGAGACAGGGTTTTGCCATACTGACCAGGCTGGTCTTGACCTGACCTCAGGTGATCTGCCAGCCTTGGCCTCCCAAAGCACTGGAATTACAGACGTGGGCCTCCACACCTGGCCACAACATCCCTTTTTTTTCTTCTTTTTCTTTTATCTTTTTTTGATTTGCTAAACATATTTCTCAGTTGTAAACAACATCCCTTTTTACAATTTATTTCCTGTTTCAATCCACTTTATATGAAGATGAAGTAATAATAAGGTATAAGCAAGATACATTGTAGCTATAGGATTCTGTGTTTGGAGTCCATGTAGCAATTCGTTCATTCTTTTAAACTCTTCAAAATGTGATTTTGCTTGGGATAGTAGTGAAGAAATAATTCTAAAACGGAAAATGAATCAGTTCCTCCTCTTCCTTCTCCTCCCCTCCCCATTTTCTGCTGCTGCTTCTGCTTCCTTCTTTCTTCTTTTCCAAGCATTGGTTTTCAAGTATCTGCAATTAAAAGTCTCTGTGACATTGCTTTCTGGAAGTAGTTTGAATTCTAGGAGGCATATTTCAAAACATACCGAAAGTAATGAAATATCCTTAAGCCCTGACCAAGAGATTATGGGGAAAATACATTTTGAAAATATTAATAATATTGCTATTATTATTAAATATACTAGGGTTTTAATCAAATAGAATTTCTAGGTCAGATTATATAATTAGGTATCTACCTATTGTGAATACATCTACATGTTTTTAGAATCAGTAAGAACATGATGGCAGCCACCAAATGCCGCAAGGAAGTCTCAGGCACAGGATTCTTGGGGAAAAGAAATAGAAGCAAGTAATAGGAGCAAGAAGCAAGTACTAAGAAACTATTAGTGTGTGTGCCACATATGCTGCGTGACGCATACACTGCTGTGTTTTCTTGAGTAAAGAGAAGATTTTTGTTGTATGCTTTTGTTATTGACACCATTTTTGTTCCTTCCAGTTCAACATGAGAAATCTGCTGTATTCAAAATCTACAAGTCATCACTGCTCCAAAAATAAGTTCATAAAGGGTAGCTTCCTAACTGATAATTTTAACTGGAGTGCTTTGTAACAGTTTAAAATGTAGTAAATACTGGGGGAAATAATCTAATGAAAATAATGTTGTGTGGGCCAGACACAGTGGCTCACACCTGTCATCCAACTGATCTGGGAGGCTGAGGTAGACGGATCACTTGAGGCCAGTGAGACCAGCCTGGGCAATATAGTCCATGTCTACAAAAATTGTAAAAAGTAGCCAAGCAGGGTGGCAAATACTTGTAGTCCCAGCTCCTCAGGAGGCTGAGGTGGAAGGGTCATTTGCACCCAGGAGTTCGAGGCTGCAGTGAGCCATGACCATGCCACTACATTCCAGCCTGGGTGATAAAGCAAGACCCTGACTCAAATAATAACAATGAAAACAACACTGTGTGAAAGAAGCCAAGTACAAAAGAATACATACTGATGATACCGTTATATACAATTCTAAACCAGGCAAAACTAACCTATTATGTTAGGAGTTAGGATAGTAGTGATATTTTTGGAAGAATAAAGGAGTAATGATTGGGAAGGATGAAGAGGGGGCCTTTTGAGATGTTGATAATGTGTTGTATGTCTTCAGTATGCAGGTATGCTTGCTTTGTGGTAATTCACTGAACTAAACACTGTTGATCTGTATATATGTTATATTTCATCTTAAAATGTCAGTGAAGTATCTTAAGATATGTGATTCATTTTGTTTTAGTTCCCTTCTCGTTTCTCAGTAAAATATTTTAATACATATTCAAAACAAAGTTATCCTTGTGGTTCTTTTCAAAAGAAATACAGTAGTTGCTGCTACAACCTTATTTTTTTCTTTTTAATGAACAAGTAGGTTTAAAGAGTTCCAGAGTTCCTATTTAAAACCATCATGCTCAGATTAAATCCAAAATAGGCATCATTTAATATATGTATTTAATTAGGGCTGACTAATAAAGTAATTACTAAAAAGTATAATAAAAAGTTATAAGTAGCAAAAATATAGGCTTTGGAGTCAAATAGATGTGGGTTCAAATTATGACTAAATCAATAAGTTAGCTGAGTAACTGAGTTTTCTTTCCTTCCTTCCTCAGTAAAGTAGAGGTAATAATATCTATGTCAGAAGGTTGTTGGAAGGATTAAATGAGGTCGTGACTGGCAGCCAAATGCCCTTCTCTTCCTCCTATGTTTTGGGATAGAGAAAATATTTGGGGAATATATGAAGATAGTTGTAGGTAGAGAAAAATATACCTTGCTGAAGATGACTAACCTTAGCTAATGATGGTAAAGAACGGTCTTTATTTATTTATTTATTTTGAGATGAAGTTTCGCCCTTATTGCCCAGGCTGCAATGCTGTGGCATGATGTCAGCTCACTACAACCTTTGCCTCCTGGGTTCAAGCGATTCTCCTGCTTCAGCCTCCCAAGTAGCAGGGATTACAGGTGCCCACCACCAAATCTGGCTAACTTACTGTATTTTTAGTAGAGACGGGGTTTTGTCATGTTGGCCAGCCTGGTCTTGAATTCCTGACTGGTGATCCACCCACATTAGCCTCCCAAAGTGCTGGGATTACAGGTATGAGCCACCACCCCCAGTCTTTAGATTGTCACTAGTAAGGACTGACAGTATGTAACTTAGAAACACATGAAATGTTATCGGTATTGAGTTAATAATGCCGCTTTGGCACGTTGACATAGAGGACTGTTGCATGGATCACAACTTACGTACATTGAACTGGATTATGATAAATTTTAGATAGGTTTAAATTGAGCACAAATGGTATATTTTTTTTAAGTCAAAAGGGGTTCGTTGCTTGTGTATGCTTTGAAAATGTATCATTTTGTTTTTGTGTTACTGATAATTTATGACGAAGAATTGAGATGCTAAATTTAGGCATGTTGTGTTTGTGAAGGTACATCAGTAGCTTAGTAATTTTTAGAGGTTAAAAAAGATAAATACGCTCTGTTAGAAAGGTTATAATTCAATTGAGAGAACCTTTCAAATTCCTATGTCACTATTACATATTTTCTCAAAAGACTATGATGAAATTTATATAGCTAAAACTATCTTAATTGTGTAATCAGGTATCTATTAATAACAAACCACTCTAAAATTTAGCCGCTTAAACAACAACCATTTTATTTGCTTACAATTCTGTGAGTCAGCAATTTGGACTGAGTTTAGTTTGGTAGTTCTGCTGGTCTCCCCTGAGGCCACTTTTGCAGCTACAATCATCTGACAGCTCACATTGGGACTGGTTTTAGGGATCTGAGTTATTATAAAACAGCTCTTTGTTTCATGTACTCTTGTCCTCAGGCAAGCTAGCTCAGGCTTCCTGTAAAGTCTCTTGAGACCTAGGCGCTGAAACTCTCCCAGCATTACTTCTGTTGGATGCGACTGTTGAAAGTAAGTCAGGGCCACCCAGATTGAATGACGAATGGGGGAAGTAGACCCCATGTCACTATTTTCTCTGTGGTTTTTAATACTTAGGAAGCTGTCCTATATATGTTAGCAAATCTATCAAGCTGCAGTATTCATGTGTTCTCTAATAGAAAGTCAACTGGCTCCTGTCGCCTCCCTGCTCACCCCTCTCCAATAAAAAGGCTTTTGGGTTAGTGGGAAGCTGCTAGGGAAGAAACCTAGATCCTTTGCATTTTACTCTGAATGGTAAGGTCCTAGGTTTCTTGTCTGGTAGCTTCCCATTAGCCCAGTAGACTTTTTTCTTTTCTCTCTCTCTTTTTTTTTGGACAGGAGCCAAGTCACCTTCTATTAGAGAATACGTAAATACTCCAGCTTGATAGATTTGCTAACCTTATATAGGATGTCTTCCTGTGTATTAAAACCATAGAGAAAATAGGGCCAGGCACAGTGGCTCATCAATTGTTGTAACTTCAACAATTCTGGAGGCCGAGGTGGGAGAACACTTGAGCCCAGGAGTTTGAGACTAGCCTGGGCAACATTGTGAGATCCCATTTCCACTAGAAACTGTTAAAAAATTAACCAGGTGAGTTGGTGTACAAATATAGTCCTGGCTAGCTGGGAGGCTGAGGTAAGAGGATCACTTAAGCCCAGAAGGTCAAGGCTTGAGGCCATAATGAGCCGTGATTGTGCCGTTAACTCCAGTCTGGATGACAGAGTGAGACCCTGTCTCAAATAATAATAATAAAAACAAGGAAGATAGAAAAAACCAAAATATTCTCAGATTTTCAGGAACTTAACAGTCTAGTTATTATAGCCTAGCTTTGCTGTATTAGAGATGTTTGTTACCAGGGATACCAGTTAAGAAATTGTCACAGTGATCCAGGTCAGAGATGTCGGTATTGGGAATGGACAAGAAGGTTTTAGGAAACATTACTTTAAACTAAGGTATTGGAAGGTATTGGCAATGGACGAGAAGGATTTAAGAAACATTACCTTAAACTAAGGTATTGGAAGATATTGGAAATGGATGAGAAGGTTTTAAGAAACATTAAAGAAATAATATGTACATGGTGATTGATTAGTTGATGGGTAGGGGGTGTGAGAAAAGGGAGTAGTCTAGGATGATTCCCCAATTTTTGTTTTTTTTTTTTTTTTTTGAGATGGGAGTCTTGTTCTTGTTGCCCAGGCTGGAGTGCAGCCGTGCAATCTTGGCTTGCTGCAACCTCCACCTCCCGTGTGTTCAAGCGATTGTCCTGCCTCAGCCTTCCAAGTAGCTGGGATTACAGGCACCTACCACCACGTCCTGCTAATTTTTATACTTTTAGTAGAGACAGGGTTTCACCACTTTGGCCAGGCTGGTCTCGAACTCCTGACCTCAGGTGATCTGTGCACCTCAAGACTCCCAAAGTGTTGGGATTACAGGCATGAGCCACTGTGCAAGGCAATTCTCCATGCTTTTATCACATGTAATTGGTATGTCACTCAGTCACTGACGAAGAAAACAAAAAGTTTGGTGGGGAGGAGATCGTTTTGGAGGTCCTGGTGGAACATGAATGACTAGTAGTCAACTGGTTATATGGCCCTGGCACCCAGAAGAGAAGCCTGAACTTGACAGAGAGGTTTGAACATCAGCAGGATCTAGTTGGTAGTTGAAAACATAAAAGCAGATGAAATTACTCAGGGAAACTTTCTAGAGAAGATAATTGAGGAAGGAATTCTAAGAACCACCAATATTCCAAAGGTGAGTAGAGAGGAAGCCCTAAACAGAGAGTGGCAAGGAGTGGTCTGCCAATTAGTGGACAGTATGTTATATAGAAGCCGGAAAAGGGCAGCATTTTTAGGGGTAACTGTTTAGTATTATTAAATCCTATATAGAAAGAAGTAAAATAAGAATTGCAATATGACTCTTGAATTTCATAATGTTCTTAATGTGCTTAAGAGTTATTTCAAAATAGTGGTGGATGGAAACAGGGACAAGAATCGAATGACTCTTTTTTAGATAAGACGAGTTGGAGAAAAGTTTCTTTCAGCTCCTGGACAAAGATTTAAGCATGCCAGTGGAGAAAGAACTAGTAATGAAGGATAAGTTGAAGAAACAGAATATTTGTGCTACCCTCTAAAATGTCTTAACTTCATCATATTCCTTAGGATTCTATAGGATAGTATTTAACAACCTGAAACATGTATTTATTAGGCACAGGTTAAATTTTATTTTCATTGTGATTATTTTTCCCTGCATTCCAAATTATTATTTGCCAGTCACATTTGCATTGTCTCAAAATAACTTATGGAGACAAGAGGAGTAAACTTCCTTTATAAAAATGAATCATTATAACAGCAAGAGGACTGATTTCAAAAGATGACCTAGAAAACTATTTAGTCTTGTTAAAATATTTGGCCTCATCTTCAAAATTTATTCATGAATCTTTTGTCTTGGGACTGAAATGTCTTTATGATTTAGAAAAGAAGCTTGATTAAGAAGGAGACATCAACTTTCACTTGCCTCCCCCCCAAAAAAAACCAGTTTCAGAAATTTATGTTTAATTTAAAAGCAGTTAAGATAATGAATAAACTCTTAAACATTTTTTGTGGGGTAATGAATAAACTAAAATGCTCAACATATACCAAAAATACTCCTGACCTTGGTAATCAGTTTTTATTATAGCCTTAGTGTTTGTACTAACACTAAATTGATGATTATGTATTTATTTACTTGACAGTTTAGTATATGTAATATTCAACAGACTGTTAATGCAAAAACTGAAAAAATTAAAACGTTTTGCTTTTTTGTTTAATCAGTAAGTTTTCCTTGCTACTACCTTTAAGGATGATGCTTTTGGCCAGGTGCGGTGGCTCACGCCTATATAATCCCTGCACTTTGGGAGAATGAGGCTGATCACTTAAGGCTAGGAGTTTGAGACCTGGCCAACATGGTGAAACGCTGTCTCTACTAAAAATACAAAAATTAACCGGGTACAGTGGTGCACACCTGTAATCCCAGCTACTCTGGAGCCTGAGGCACGAGAATGGCTTGTACCTGGGAGGTGGAGGTTGCAATGAGCCAGGATCATGCCACTGCACTCCAGCCTGGGCAACAGAATGAGAATCTATCTCAAAAACACAAAAACAAAAAAAAGATGATGACTTTGAGTCTGATTACATCATTCTGCCACCTCTTTGATAACTAATGAGGGCTAATGCCTTCTTTAGTGTAGCACACTTACATGTAATGCATAACCTGAACCTGGAGATTCAAACTACATACATGAAGTTAAAGACTGTCTCTTACTTTCTCAGCCACTCTCTTTCAAACTCAGGTCAGGCGGCTTCTCCATCAATGATTTTGTCCTTTCTTAACTACTAAATCTAGCATTAAGTTAGAAATAGAAGTTTTTCTTTTTGCCTCTGAATGCTGAAAAAGTAGCAACCCGAATTAACCCCTGGAACTTGCCTTCAGCCTTTCTTTAACAAGTTCTATTTTTCAAGCTATTTTTCCCTCTAACTCAGAAGCCCTTCTCTTTATGCCTGTCCCAAGTACTTACCCATTTGTACTAACATGATCACATTAAATTATTTATATCCAGGATGTTGTATATATAGGGTTACAATTCAGTCCATACATTTTGGAAAGAGATATCTTTACAATCAAAACTGGCTCTTTCTTCACAAGATATTATTGCTAGAGAAACCTTGAGCCTCCTCAAGTTTTAGACTATTTCCGCTGTAAATTAGTTGATGCTCTGCCGAGAGCTAAAAAATTAAGCGTTATAATAGGCCTTCATTAGTTTTCTTCTTTGTGTTTTTATTTTCTGCTTCATTTTTCAAGATGGTGAAACATTTTCTGTTCTCCAGTATGGCCCTACATGCTGGTTACTGTTTAAATGTTCAGAGAAATGAAAAATTAAGGTCAAGAATAATGAGTTAAAAATCTCATCTCATGAGGCAAGGTGGGAAGAGAACCAAGATTTTCTTCTTACAGACAGTGTGGTTTTGTTTGATAAGACTTTTTTTTTTTTTGAGACAG
>NW_016107377.1:2991406-2993889 GCF_001604975.1 Cebus imitator
AGGGCAGCAAACACCTTGCCGTGTATGTACCTATGCAGCAGTCCTGCTTGTACCTATGCAACAATCCTGCATGATCTGCACATGTACCCCAGAACATAAAAAAAAAAAAAAAAAAAAAAGATAAGTTACAAACTATTCTAAAGTTTTTAAATTTTGAAAAGAACTAATAAGTTTTGATGGTTTGGCTATCCAAATGTGTAAAAGAACATAAATTTAATAAGGACAAATGTTTTGAATCATTTTAGAGTGATTATCACAGGAATCTTTTTTTTTTTTTTTTTTTTGTTTTATCACAGGAATCTTTTTTTTTTTTTTTTTTTTTTTTTTTTGAGAGATGGGGTCTCAACTCTGTTGCCCAGGCTGGAGTGCAGTGGTGTAGTCACAGCTCACTGAAAGCCTTTAACTTCTGGGATCAAGTGTACCTCTCGCCTCAGCCTCCTGAGTAGCTGAGACTACAAGTACACGCCACCACACTCTGCTCGTTTTAAAATTTTGCCTGTGGAGACAAGGTCTTGCTTTGTTGTCCAGGTTGATCTTGAACTCCTGGGGTCTCCAGTGATCCCCCCACCTCTGCCTCCCAAAAGTGCTGAGATTGCAGGTGTGAGCCAGAGTACCCAGCTGAAATACTTTTTTTACTTTAATAAGATATTTATTTCTTTGTTAAGCAAAAAAAGCTGAGTAAAGCCAAATGGTAATATTAGTGATAAAAATATAGAGAATTAAGGAAGTGGTGGTTCTTAACCAGAATTTAGACATTGGGATAAATTAATAGTGAAATGTTAAATGTCACATTCTGTACTGTAGCTTCGGTCAATGGCATGAAGAAGGCATATAACCACATAACGCGGTCTTTTCAGTGTTTTCTATGAGCACTCTTCAGTGGTGTAAAAATGTGTATGTATAATTGGGGAGAATATATGGTATTTTTGAACTTAGGTCTTAGGTCAGACCCTTGAACTGATTGCAGTTTAATTATCATATATATTCTGTATTATCAGTTAACAACAGTAAAATCTCTAATTGTTATTTTTGTAGGAGAGGGGAGGCCTTATTTAAACTGATGGCGAAAGTGATCATTGCTTTCATAATTGAACAGCAGTGTCACTCTTTTGGATCTTTTTGGAAATAAAGAGGGCTCATCGTTTGTCTTCTGTTTCAATTAGGAAGGCTCCAGTAGAAATACTCCTAATGAACTAGATTTGGCCTGCCCCCCAACAGTTTATCTGCAGGCCTTGAATGCATGTGCTTTGACAATTTTAACAGCTTTATTGAAGTATAGTTTACATACCATGCTATTCACTTATTTTAAATGCACAAGTGATTTAATAGAATTATTTACAGCTGTTTTTGTCTTGTGGATTTTTTTAGTTTGCTGACATACCTTGTTCTGAGGAAGTTCAAAAAAATCTGGATGTTAGTATATTAATAATTTTCTTTCATACGTTTCCTTTTGACTGAAAGAATACTTATTGACTAAATCATGTCTTCTGTGGTTTAGATACATGTATTTGAAGAGTATATAAACTATCTTTGAGAAGCTTAGAGAATGTTTAGAAAAATGAGTTTAGAGAAAGATTTAAAGAATGAGGAAATGGAAATTCTTCTTAGATCTACTGTCTATAATTAACTGACACTTCGAGTTCCTAAAAAATCTTTGCTTTGTGATTTTGTAAGTCCTGAAATAGGGTCATCTAAGAGTGACTTTCTGTTATTAATCATCAAATTTCCCAGGCAAAGTCAAGCTTTAAGAATATTATTTTCCCCTTGGTCTCTCAAATCTGTCTTTATGGTCAAAATAATGCTTTTTTTTTTTTTTCCCCCCCCGAAACAGCGTTTTACTCTTGTTGCCCAGGCTGGAGTGCAGTGGCTTGATCTCGGCTCACCACAGCCTCCACCTCCCGGGTTCAAGCAGTTCTCCTGCCTCAGCCTCCTGAGTAGCTGAGATTACAGGCATGCGCCACCATGCCCAACTAATTTTGTATTTTTAGTAGAGATAGGGTTTCTCCATGTTGGTCAGGCTGATCTCGAATACTCCCAACCTCAGGTAATCTGCCCACCTCGGCCTCCCAAAGTGCTGAGATTACAGGCGTGACCCATCACACCCGGCCAGTGGTTTTATTTTTAATGAAGAACTGAATTGATTTTTGTATTTTTATTCTATCAAGTTTTTTATAGTTGTGTCTAAGAACTATTTTACTAGAAAATCTAAGAGATTAAGAAATACATACTTTATTTTACAAAGTTAATAGAGATGGAAGTGACCAATAAAATTAATAAAGGAATGTTATTTCTTTGAAAGAGATAAGTTACAGGGGGGTGGGGAGGGATAACGTGGGGAGAAATACCAGATACAGGTGATGAGGGGATGAGGGCAGCAAACACCTTGCCGTGTATGTACCTATGCAGCAGTCCTGCTTGTACCTATGCAACAATCCTGCATGATCTGCACATGTACCCCAGAACCTAAAGTACCAAAAAAAAAA
>NW_016107377.1:2994468-2997223 GCF_001604975.1 Cebus imitator
TCCTGACCTCAGGCAGTCTGTGTGCCTCAGCCTCCCAAAGTCCTGGGATTACTGGTGTGAGCCACCACACCCAGCTCAGTTTTTTTTCAATTGCATCAATTTCTAGTCTTTTAATCTTATTATAAATACCTTGGTAAAGTTACTATCTTTCTGTAATATGGATAATCACTGTAATCAATCTGCTTTCTGTATTGGAGTTTTTACATAACAGGTTTTCTTAAAGTAGGCATCATGCTGGTGTAGCAGCATGTGAGTACTTTAGGGCTCAAGAGTGAGAAAAGACACATAGTTATTATTCTTCCTAGTTGGGCCTTGAAGGAGATCATAGTGAACTGTGTGATTGGTGAGAATAATATCACAGGAGAACATTCAAAACAAAGCGAGTCACTTCCTGTCCCTTCAGTGGCTTTATACTACTCTTTGCATAGTAACCAAATGCCATCATATAAGTTAGAAGATCCTGTGTTCTTTGGTTGTTTTTAATTCTTTAGTCTCATCTCATACCTCTTGCTGTCTATTCTGAGTTTTGTTTGGGTTTAGTTTCACTATTGTCTGGTGTTTTGTTTTTTTTTTTAGCTCCCCATTTGTACTATATTCTATCTAGTCTCAGAATCTATGGTTATGCTGTTTCTTTACCTAGAATCTATACACACATATTAAACATTATTCTTTCCATGACGTTCATTCAGCAGTCATCTTTAAAATCTCACCATAAATATCACTTACCTGTACATCAGCTCTACCCTAATTTTGTCAGGATGCCTCTGTTATATATGCTTGTATCTCCCTGTACTTTACCTAAATATCACTTACCATAACTTGCAATCATTGTATATATGTTTAGTGAAAGAAACAATGCAAGCTCCATGTGGCATTAGAATGTCTTACCATTTTTTTTATCCCTAGTACTGAACACATAGTAAAGACCAATAAAACATTTTTTTGTCATCTAACTGAATTTAATTTTTTCCTGGGAATTGAATAGGTTTCTTTTTTCCTTTCTTTTTTTTTTTTTTTTTTTGAGATGGGAGGTCTTACCCTGTCACCCAGGCTGGAGTGCAGTGTCGCGTTCGTGGTTCACTGCAGCCTCGACTGGGCTCAGGAGATCCTCCTACCTTAGCCTTAGTCTCCTGGGTCGCTGGGACCACAGGTACATGCCACCACGCCTGACTAATTTTTGTAGAGAGAGAGTCTCCCTATGTTACCCAGGCTGGTCTCAAACTCCTAGGTTCAAGCCGTCTTCCCATCTCAGCCTCTCAAAGTGCTGGAGTTGTAGGTACAAGCCATCACACCCAGCCTGAAAAATTTGTATGAGTCTGTTGAGACTGGTATAAATACGGAGGAAACGTATGTTTATATAAATTGTTTCTACTTTTAAAATATTCTTCGGTTCTCAAAAGTTTTGTTTGTTTGTTAGTTTTTTTTTGAGACAGAGTCTTGCTCTGTCACCCAGGCTGGAGTGCAGTGCTGGATCTCAGCTCACCGCAGCCTCCACCTCCTGGGTTCCAGCAGTTCTCCTCCCTCAGCTTCCTGAGTAGCTGGGATTGCAGGCATGTGCCACAACACCTAGCTAATTTTTTGTATTTTTGGGTAGAGATGAGGTTTCACCATGTTGGCCAGGCTGTTCTCAAAATTCCCAACCTCAAGTGACCTACCCACCTCAGTCTTCCTAGCCACTGTGCCAGGCCATCAAAAGTATTTGTGTCTAGGTCAGTAATTCTTCCCTCCCTCTACCCCCTTCCCCAGCAAATCTTTTGAAAATATGATATGCACGTGTGTGTAATGTTTCCAAGGTTAATGGATACCTTGATCTGGGCCAACTGTTACTAATTATAGTTTTAGTATGACAAGGATATTTTCAAAATCTTTCAGAAGTTCAGTGATAGGTTTGCGTGCAAGGTAACCCAATGGAGGTACAAGAGACGTTAAAACTAGGAGTCAGAAAACTTGGCTTCTTTGAGTGAAACTGTTGGACTTGTCTTGTCTTTGGTCTACTCCATGTCAAATTGGCATAGTTGAAAGTACGTAAGTTTTCCTGTCAAGAAGACCTGAGGTTGAGGTGGTGGTTGTCTTGTTTGCTACTTACCCTTTTATAAACCTGGACAAGTTCTCTGAATGCTATTTTATTTTTTTTGTAAAAATAAGGAATATGATACCAACTTTTTAGTTGTAAAGATTAAATAAAAAGAGGTGTTTGAAAAAACTTAAGACTTGTTACTGGTAGGGACATAAATGAATATTATCTTAAAAAACCAGTGAAACTAAAATTAAACTTTCTCTAAGGTATCTTTTACCAATAATATTTTATAATTTATTTTAAACAGTTTTTGTTACAGCAGAATCATTTAGGAAATTTGTTACAGCGGCATTGACCTGAAATCACGTGGGAGAGCAGGGAAGGATTAAACTGATGTTGGTCATGCTGTCCATAGCCTACAGTGCTGGACATGTAGTGATTCTCAAACACTTGCTGCAATTTTAAGAATATCTCAACAAAGAAAAAAGGAAAGAAAAAACATCTGGTTATGTCCTGAAGCCTGTAGAGCCTGAAAGAAAAAGAAAAGAAGATCCTGTGATGAAAATCTTCTGGTGTTAGGTGATGCAGTTGGAGAGGTCATATCATTTAGGACTTTGTAAATATGAATAAGAAATCTGAATTTCGGCCGGGCACGGTGGCTCAAGCCTGTAATCCCAGCACTTTGGGAGGCCGAGGCGGGTGGATCACGAGGTCAAGAGATCGAGATCATCCTGGTCA
>NW_016107377.1:2997437-3009117 GCF_001604975.1 Cebus imitator
AAGAGCGAAACTCCATCTCAAAAAAAAAAAAAAAAAAGAAATCTGAATTTCATTCTAAATATAATAGGAAGCCATGTAAGGATTTTAAGCTGGAGCATGATGAGAAAAGGAAACTCAAGATAGCACCCTGGTGACTCCAGCATTTTTAAGTTTAAGCTTTCAGAAGAATAGCCAGTGAGTTAGGAAGGATGGAGGAGGGGAGGGTGGTTCATTAAAACTTGTAAGGAGGGAGTAGTCATCTGTTTCATATCTTGTTGAGAAGACAAAGATCAGAACAAGGACTTGACCAAGCTTGCCGTAATAACAGAATGGCTGTGAAGTCAATATAGTTCTAAAACATGCTGTAGCAAAGAAGTATAGGTCACACAAGGAACTTAAAAGAGACATCTACCAGTATATAAAACTCAGAAGAATATCTGAAACTTAAAAATAAACCCATAGTCTTTTTTTATCTCATTACTCCCACCAAATTTGATGATAAAGTATTTAAGGTACTTTTTATTTTAGGCCGTTTACAAAGAAATACTCTTTATTGATGTGGAACATACATAAAAGTGCACGTAAGTGAAGAGCTTGATACATTTTCACAACTAACGAAACCCATGTAAATGATACCCAGGTCAAGAAACACAATATTACTAGTTTCCTTAAAAAGAGTTATTTATTTATTTATTTCTTAAGGCAGAGTCTCACTCTGTCAGCCAAGCTGGAGTGTAGTGGCATGATCTTGGCTCTCTGCAACCTCTGCCTCCCAGGCTCAAGCGATTCTCATGCCTCACCCTCCTGATTAGCTGGGATTACAGGTGCCTGTCACCACACCCGGCTAATATTTGTATTTTCAGTGGAGATGGGGTTTCACCATGTTTGGCCAGGCTGGTTTCAACTCCTGACCTCAAGGGATCCACCCGCCTTGGCCTCCCAAATTGCTGGGATTACAGACGTGAGCCATTGTGCCCAGCCAAGATTAAGTTTTAGATATATTTATTTTTTAAAATGAGAGACTTAAATAAACTTAAGAGACTTGGGTCCTGGATCTAACTTTATTACTAATTTCAAGTGTCCCCTCAGGCAGGGTACTACTTCCCATCTCTAAAATGAGGGAATGGAACTAGATGTTTTATCATGGCTCCAAATCTGTGAAAGCGTAAAAAGATGGATTACAGTGGTACAAATATGGTATAAAAAGTTGTGGAATAAGACTGGATGCGTGGTTCTTTTTCAGCAATTTAATTGGAAAGAAAGACATGCAATTTTTTCCCTTTTTTTTTTTTGTTTGTTTTCCAGGTTATATTTCACACTATGTGCTGACTGTATCTACAGAAGATATTTAAAAAAAAAGATAAACTTTTTTTCAAAGATTTTGATTCCAGTGGAATCTTTGCTTTAGATTTGTGTGTGTGTTTGTGTTCGTGAATTGTAACTCCAGAAGCAATGCCTGTACAAGCTCCACAATGGACGGATTTCCTCTCCTGCCCAATTTGCACTCAGACTTTCGACGAAACAATTCGAAAGCCCATCAGTTTGGGTTGTGGCCATACTGTCTGCAAGATGTGCCTAAATAAACTCCACCGCAAGGCTTGCCCATTTGACCAGACCACTATCAATACAGACATTGAGCTCCTCCCTGTGAACTCAGCATTGCTGCAGCTTGTGGGTGCTCAGGTAAGATGGGTGACTTAATACTTTCAAATTTGTGTGTGTGTGTGTGTGTGTGTGTGTGTGTGTGTGTGTGTGTGTGTTGTGTGTTTTTGTCCTGAGAGAAACCTGTTGAATTAAAATTGGGTAACATTGCCTTCTACTTAAATAGGTATAATTCTGTTTGGTACTGCAAACCCTTTATTTCAGCATGTTGAATTTATTGTGGTAGGTAGCCCAGTGCCTTTCAGACATAGCACAGTAACATCCATTTAATCTTGTCAGATACTCAATAAACCTAGCTATGCAGATCACTAGAGAAACCTAAGGCCAGGTGTGGTGGCTCACGCCTGTGATCCCAGTACTTTGGGAGGCCGAGGTGGGTGGATCATTGGAGATCAGGAGTTTGAGATCACCCTGGCCAATGTGGTGAAATCCTGTCTTAAAAGTTAGCTGGGCGTGGTGGTGTGCACCTGTGATCCCAGCTATTCGGGAGGCTGAGGCACGAGAATCGCTTGAACCTAGGAGGCAGAGATTGCAGTAAGCCGAGATCACACCACTGCACTCCAACCTGGGTGACAGAGTAAGACCCTGGCTCAAAAAAAACCTAAGATGTAAGTAATAAGAACCTCTTTTAACATTGAGAAAAATATTGTTTATAAAACCACTACACTTTACTCAGTAGGGAAGGTGCAGCTGCGTCAGGCAGCTTTACTCAGTAGACGTTAACGGAAATGAAAGACGAAAAAGGTGGCAAAACTATAGCACAACGTTTGGGAACCGTTAGAGCATACTTAATGTATTACAGACCTAAAAATGGTTAAGATGGTACATTTTGTGTTATGTATATAGTATCAGAATTAAAAATTATTTTTTTCTTTCATCTAAAAGGAAAGAAAAATAAATTAGACTTTAAAATAGATTATCACCAATTTGTCCTAGGAATGTAAGGTTGATTTAACATCTGCAAATCAATTAGTAATTTACTATATCAATAAACATTTCAAAATTGCACACATACGATCATCTCAGTAGACACAAAAAAAGCATTTGGCAAAATCGAATACCTTTTCATGATAAAAGCGCTGAAACAACTAGGAAAGAAACTTCTTCAACCCGATAAAGGACATGGATGAAAAACTCACAACTAACATACTGAATGGTGAAAAACTAGATTCTTTTTCTTAAAGATCAGGAACAAGTCAAGGAACTCCACTCTTAACTATTTCTGTTCATCATCATACAGGACCTTCTAGCCAGGGCAATTAGGCAAGTAAATTAAACCAATGACATTCAGATAAGAAGGAAAAAAGTGAAAACTATCTCATTCACAGATGACTTGGTCTTATATATAGAAAATGTTAGGAAACCTACAAAGGAAAAGCTAATAGGAACAAAAAACTAGTTAGGCAAAGTTACAGGATATAAGATGAGTATATAAATATCAGTTGTCTGAAAAAGCAAAAGTCTTTCAAAGGTATAAAAAATCTTTCTTTTTTTCTTGCTCTGTTGCACAGGGTGGAGTGGCACAATCTTGGCTCACTGCAACCTCCGCCTCTCCAGTTCAAGTGTTTCTCGTGCCTCAGCTTCCCAAGTAGCTGGGATTACAGGTGTGCACCACCATGCCCAACTAAGTTTTGTCTTTTTAGTAGAGACGGAGTTTCACCATGTTGGCCAGGCTGGTCTCCAGCTCCTGGCCTCAAGTGATCCACCCGCCTGAACCTCCCAGAGGGCTAGGAATACAGGCATGAGCCACCAGATACCCAGCTAGTGTTGTATACTTTCATCCACAATATGTTACTAATAGTTTTCTTACACATATAAGAAAGACTCTCTGGCACATAGTAGGCCCTTACTAAAGATTTGTTAAATAAATAATATATGTTACATTTCTATATACTAGCAATGGACACTCTGAAAACAGAAATCAATTTCATCTATAAGAGCATCAAAAAAATAAAATACTAAGAATATATTTAACAAAAGAAATGTAAAACTAGGCCAGGTGTAATGGCTCACGCCTGTAATCTGAGCATTTTGGGAGGCCAAGGCATGCAGATCTCCTGAGGCCAGGAGTTCCAAGACCAGCCTGGCCAACATGGTGAAACCCCATCTCTACCAAAAAATACAAAAATTATCCAGGCATGAAGGTGCACACCTGTAATCCCAGCTACTCAGGTGGCTGAAACAGGAGACTGGATTGAACCTGGGAGGTGGAGGTTGCAGTGAGCTAAGATTATACCACTGCATTCCAACCTGGGTGACAGAGCATGACTGTAAAAAAAGTAAAACTGTTTTTTGAAGACTACAAATCATTGTTAAAA
This sequence comes from Cebus imitator, assembly GCF_001604975.1. Taxonomy (NCBI): domain Eukaryota; kingdom Metazoa; phylum Chordata; class Mammalia; order Primates; family Cebidae; genus Cebus; species Cebus imitator. The sequence continues at coordinate 3,001,397 of NW_016107377.1, forward strand.
GAAACTTAAGACTTGACTAACCATTTATTCATATTAACTCAAAATGGATCAAAGGCTAAATATAAGAACTAAAACTATGAAACTCTTAGAAGAAAATACAGACATAAGTCTTCATGACCATGGAATAGGCAGTGGGTTTTTTTTGTTTGTTTTTTAAGATATGACAAAAAGCTCAAGAAACAAAAGAAAAAGATAAGTTGAACTTCATCAAAACTAAAAACTGTGTTTCAAAGATACGTTCATATTGGCCGGGTGCAGTGGCTAATGTCTGTAATCCCAGCACTGTGGGAGGCCAAGCTGAGTGGATCATTTAAGACCAGCCTAGGCAGCATGGCAAAACCCCATCTCTACAGAAAATACAAAAAAGAAAAATTTCCTGGGTGTGGTGGCACAGGCCTGTAGTCCCACCTGTCTGGGAGGCTGAGGTGGAAATATCACCTGAGCCCAGGAGGTCAGGGCTGCAGCGAGCTGCAGAACTATGTTCTAGCTTGGGCAACAGAATGAGACCCTGTCTCAAAAACAACAGCAATAACAAAAAACAAAGATACGAACAAGAAAGCAAAAAGAACAACCCACAGAATGTATGAAAACAATTGTAAAATCGTATTTCTGATAAAGACATATACAGAATATATAAAGAACTCTTACAACGCATTGATAAAAAAAAAACCCCAATTTTGAAAATGGACAAAGAGCTGAGCAATCACCTCAGCAAACAGATTATACAGATGGCAGATCAGCAAATGAAAAATAGCTCAGCAGTTGTGTTTAAGGAACTGCAAATTAAAGCAAGTGAGATACCACTACACGCCAATTAGAATGGCCAAAATCCAAACATTAGCAACACCAAATGCTGGTGAGGATATGGACCAACAAAAACTCTAATTCTGGTCGGGCGTGGTGGCTCACGCCTGTAATCCTAGAACTTTTGGAGGCTGAGGCGGGCAGATCACGAGGTCAGGAGTTCAAGACCAGCCTGACCAATATGGTAAAATCCCATTTCTACTAAAAATACAAAAATTAGCTGGGTGTGGTGGCTTGTACATGTAAACCCAGCTACTCAAGAGGCTGAGGCAGAGAATCGCTTGAACTATGTAGGTGGAGGTTGCAGTGAGCCGAGATCATGCCACTGCACTCCAGCCTCCGTGACAGAACAACTCTGTCTCAAAAGAAAAAAGAAAAAAAACTCTGATTCTTTTGGAAATGAAAAATGGTATAACCACTTTGAAAGAGAGTTTGGCAGTTTCTTTATGAACTTAACATAATAGTAGGTATTAACCCAACTAACTTGAAAATTTATATCTACACAGAAACCCTCATATGACTATTTATAACAACTTTATTCATGATTGCCAAAAAATGGAAGTAGTTGAGATATCATTTAATAGGTGAATGGATAAACAGTGGTATATCCTTACAATGGAACATTGTATAAAATGAAATAATAAAAAGACATAGCTGTCAAGTCTCAAAAAGACATGCTTACATCTCAATGTATATCATTGCTAAGTGAAAGATACCAGTATGAAAAGGCTACATACTGTATGATTCCAATTATATGATATTATATAAAAGATAAAACCATAGCAACAATAAAAATATCAGTGGTTGCCATGGTATTCAGGAGGAGGGACGGAGGATTGAATTGGTGAAATACAGAGTATTGCTTAGGACAGTAAAACTGTTCTTTATGATTCTGTAATTGTGGCTATATGACACTCTGAATTTGTCAAAAACTGTAGAACTTTACAAAGATTATGGGAAACAATCTGAAATATATGAAACAATTTCACTAAAGGGGTGGAGGAGAAAGGTGGATTGTGTAAGATTAAAGATAGAGGAAGACATTATCTGTAAGTAGTGTACTCTAGTCTTTTCCCATGGGGGTATGAATTAATTCTGATGCAGCTGTATGTATAATACATATTGGAATTGAACAGTTAAGTAAATGAATGGCAAACGATTGGAGCCAGTTTTCTCACTGTTAAAGTTTACAGATAAGCAAGGAAGAAGACATTCAAATGATTCATGTGGCAATGGATTCAAGTTGGAGTCATAATATAAACTCATGTTTAGCTTGATATGGATACAGAAATAGATATGTGTACATCTCGGGTTATTACACTAACATAATTCCTTGCTCTTCCATCTAAGATGGCCTAGAAGGAACAACATCCCAATAGCAATATGCATTCATATCTTGGTTTCTAATACCGTTCTCCAATAAAAGAAACCAGAGTTCCTTGGAGAAATGGCCAATTCTGACACTGGGACAGCAAATATACAAAATGAGCCTGGAGTAGCTTGTAGTACTGGAAAGTATAGAGAAGTATTCAGAACATACATAAACACATACACAGAGTAATGGGGGCTGTATCAAAGGCACACAGGAGCCAACTAATGTTTTAGCTCTCAATGGCCAAAGCTAAAACAGTTTGAATGACAAAATAAATGGGATTGGATTATAACCCAGGTATAAGATAAATATACCTGAGTCTACACAATAAAATTAAATGATTGAATAAATAAATGGAAGAAAGAGACAAGTCTCCCATGCAGAATTCCAAAATAATTACATGAATACTCTGCCGTCAAGGATGTAGAATGTGTGAAGGCTACACATAGTGACTCCTTCCGAAAAGTACAGTTTGGAAGGTGGGAGATACGTAACGTTATAGTGGAGAAACCTGGTAAATGCTGACTAAACCAGCTGATCAAGTTTAATGTCAGCAATAATAAGTTGTGTTGGTGCTATGTATCTTTGATATAATGTGATGAAACTGGCACTTTTCCCCCATGATCGTACTTCCAAAATCCATAACCCCAGAATACTCATGAGAAAAATGACAGATCCCAGATCCCAGTTTAGGGGCATTCTACAACATATCGGACCAGTGCTCCTCAAAACTGTCAAGGGCATTAAAACAAGGAAAGTCTGAGAAACTGTCCAAGCCAAGAGGAGTTTAAAGAGACTTGGAAGGGCCAGTGCAGTGGCTCATGGCTGTAATGCCAGCACTTTGGGAGGCTGAGGTGGGCGGATCACTTGAGGCCAGGAGTTCGAGACCAGCCTGGCCAATACAGTGAAATCCATCTCTACTAAAAATACACAAAATTAGCTGGGCATGGTAGCACATGCTGTAATCCCAGCTACTTTTGCGTGAGACTCTCTTGAACCTGGGAGGTGGAGGTTGTAGTGAGCTAGATTTTGCCACTGTGCTCCAACCTGGGCAACAGAGTGAGACCTTGTCTCAATTTAAAAATAAAAGAGAGAAAGAGAAACATGGAAGGAGAAAAGGAGGCCAAGGTGGGTGGATGACGCCAAGCCCAGGAGTTCGAGACCAGCCTGGGTGATGTAATAGGACCCCCATCTCTACAAAAATTACAAAATTAGCTGGGTGTGGTAATGTGTGCCTATAGTCCCAGTTGCTCAGGAGGCTGAGGTGGGGGATCGCTTGAACCTGGGAGGCAGAGGTTGCAGTGAGCCCAGATGTTGCCACGGTACTCCAGCCTGAGTGACAGAGCAAGATTCTGTCTCTGGACACTAGATGTAATATGTTCTCCTGGATGGGATCCTGGAACTGAGAAAGAACATTAGGTGAAAACTAAGGATATCTGATTAACATACAGATTTTAGTTGTTAATTATGAATATGTTGATACTGGCTCATTAATTTTAACAAATATACCATACTTGCTGGGTGCGGTGGCTCACGCCTATAATCCCAGTACTTTGGGAGGCCAAGGCGGGCAGATCACCTGAGGGCAGGAGTTCAAGACCAGCCTGACCAACATGAAGCAACCCCATCTCTACTAAAAATACAAAATTAGCCGGGCATGGTAATGCATGCCTGTAATTCCAGCTAGTTGGGAGGCTGAGGCAGGAGAATTGCTTGAGCCTGGGAGGTGGAGTTTGTGGTGAGCCAAAATCATGCCATTTCACTCCAGTCTGAGCAACAAGAGCAAAACTCTGTCTCAAAAAAAAAAAAAAGTACCATACCAATGTAAGATGTTAATAGGGAAAACTGAATACAGGATAATGAGAATTCTGTGTATTACCTTTGCCAATTTGCTGTAAATCTAAAACTGTTCTACAAAATAAAGTTTATTAGGAAAGATGGACAGAGGATCTGATTAGACATTTCTCCAAAGAAGATATGCAGATGGCTAATAAGCATATGAGAGAATGGTCACCATCATTAGCTATCAGGGAAATACAAATCAAAACCACAATGAAGGGGGAGGAAGGTAGATGGGAAGAGATAATTGTCAAAGAATACAAAGCTTCAGTTAGACTGGAGGAATAACTTTTAGTGATCTATTGCACAGCATAGTGATTATAAATAGTAATACATTGTATGTTTCAAAACTGCTATAACAGTAGATTTTATTTAAAATTTGCAAAAAACAATGTGTGAGGTGATGGATTTGTTAATTAACCTGATTTAGTCATCTCACATTGTGAATGTATCAATCAAAACATCACATTGTACCCCATAAATATACGCAATCGTTATTAATTTTGAAAAGCCACAATGAATTACTGCTTTTCAGCCACCAGGATCGCTGTATAAAAAAAGATAGGCCATTTTGCTCACGTGGAAGCTCCACGGTAGGGTGGGAGCCCAACCAGGATCTCCGCGGGCTGTGCGGCCGCCATGCTGTCATCCCCACGGGTGGCGGTGGTGTGCTCGAGCAGCCAGAACCAGAGCATGGAGGCGCACAACATCCTCAGCAAACGAGAAGTCAGCGTCCGATCCTTTGGAACAGGAACTCAGGTGAAGCTTCCAGGACCAGCTCCCGGCAAGCCCAGTGTTTATGATTTCAAAACCACATATGGCCAGATGTACAATGATCTCCTTAGGAAAGACAAAGAACTCTATACATAGAATGGCATTTTGCATATGCTGGACAGAAATAAGCGAATCAAGCCCCGCCAGAAAGGTTCCAGAACTACAAAGCCCTGTTTGATCTGATCCTCACTTGAGGTGGTGGAAGATCTGAATTCCAGAGAACAGGAGACCTGCCAGCTAGTGCAAGTGGTCAACGTGGACATCCAGGACAACCACGAGGAGGCCACCCTGGGGGCGTTGCTCATCTGTGAGCTCTGCCAGTATATCCAGCCCAAGGAGGACACGGAGAGCAAGACTGAGGAGCTGCTGCAGGAGTTCAAGAAGAGCAGGCATACCTTCCTGCACACCTGCCCCCTCCCGGGCCGAGGGCTGCCTTCTCCAGCTTCCTTTTGTTCATACTTTTTCCTTCCTGCCGTTTGTTTTTGCTTATAGGTGTTCTGCTGGTGACAGTAGCGTTACCCAAATAAACTGTGCATATGAAACGGGAGGAGGAGAGGTCTAAATGCCACATTAAAGCCATCAGGTTTTTTCCGTCCCACTTTTACTTATGAGCAGGATATTGATTATAGTTTTCTTCTTTAACCAAAAAGGAAAGACAGTGGTTTGTGTTCACTTCCCCACCATCCCTGTGTCTCCGTGAGCCCCCTCCGTCCCTCCTCCCCACCTGGCCAGACTGTACATACCCTGCTGTGGTGTGTTAGGAATGACCTGGAATTGTCCAATAGACAGTGCTGTCCAAAAAAGAAAAAAAGATAATAAGTATGTAGAAGAATTCGAATCCTTATACACTCTGGTAGGTATATAAAATGCACTCTGCTTTTGGAAAATAGTCTGGCAGTTTTTCAAAAGTTTAAATACAGATTCCTAGGTATATGCCTAAGAGAAACAAAAACTTTTGTCTACATAAAAGCTTGTACACAGATGTTCATAGCAGCATTATTCATAATAGTCAAAAAGAAATAACCCATATGTCTGTCAACTGATGATTGTGTAAATGAAGTGTGATATGTTTATACAATGGAATGTTACTCAATGATGAAAATGAAGTACCGATACAACCCGGGAGACCCCTGAAAACATTGTTAAGTGAAAGAAGCAAGTCAGAAAAGACTCTATATTGTATTGATTTTGCTTATGTGAAATGTCCAGAATAGGCAAATCCAAAGAAAATAGATCCATCTTTCTAAGGGTTGGTGGGTGGTTGTAAAGAAATAAGGGGTAGCTGTTAAAAGGGTACTGTTTCTTCTTGGGGTAGTGAAAAGGTTCTAAAGTTGATTGTGGTTATGTTTGCACAACTGTGAATATACTGGAAACCATGGCATTGTATATACTTTAAACCAGTCAGTTGTATGGTAGGTGGATTTTATCTTAATTAGGCTGTTAGAGAAACAAAACAAAGGAATGCAAAGATACATGTTAATAGGAAAGATCTTTTGAAAGAATTCTGCAAATTTAGGGGGAGTTTTCATTTAGCATTGTGAGTACATAAACTATACTAAATAAAACATATAATTAGTGAACGAGCACTCAAACAGATCTTTTCTTTTGGCCTCCAGGTCCCTGAGCAGCAGCCGATTACTTTGTGTAGTGGGGTGGAAGACACAAAGCATTATGAAGAAGCCAAGAAATGTGTAGAAGAATTAGCATTGTACTTAAAACCGCTCAGCAGTGCTAGAGGTAAGTTTGTTTTTGTTTTTTATTTAAAGAGTAAAATTGCTTTTTTAAATACTCAGTACATAATCTTAATATTAGAAGTCCAGAGGAGTTCACTAAAAACCTAACGAGAGGTAAATTTGTTGCAATTATCCATACTAAGTAAATGTCTACTAAAGAAACTTCTATTACTATAAAATTGTGAGCTATTAAGTGAATGTTAATGAAATTTATTAAACCAAATTTAGTAAACCAAACTCATTTTGTGCTCAATATCATTACACAAACCACATCAAATTAAGTAGTGAATTTTGAGTTTATGTGATGATGGAAACATTATTTGAATGATGGTAAAAGCAGGTATAACTACTTACTTCAGAAGGGCTTTCCATCATTTGACAACTCTGAGTGGTTCGCCTGCTATCCGGTTTTATATGCTTTGCTATAGTGGGTATAATAAATATAGAAGTTGCCATTAACTGCACAGAAAGGGCTTGCTATTTAATTAGGAAAGTAAGATTAACCACTATGGAATAATATACCAGAACTCTTAGGGCCTCAAGATTTAGATTATAAACTAATTATCAATGTCTAGTCTTTTTTTCTTATTTCCTCAACAATTAAAATGAGTAGTGGTATATTTAATGTTGTAATGAGTGTTAAGTGTACATGAAATAACTCATATATACATTTGTATACTTTAAAAATATATATATAAGTAGGCTTTACCTGTGTGGTTTTATTTGTTTTTTATTTTAAATACTCTAGTAGGACCCAGAACTATTCACATACCCACAAGTTAACCCAACAGAGGAATTGCTCCTGGACTTTAAAATTGCATTGTGAACCTAGAAATAACTTCCTTACTCTTTTAAAGGAGTGGGTCTGAACAGCACTACTCAGAGTGTTCTGAGTCGCCCAATGCAGAGGAAGCTTGTGACTCTGGTCCACTGTCAACTAGTAGAAGAAGAAGGCAGGATTCGTGCCATGAGGGCAGCTCGATCTTTAGGTGAACGGACAGTTACAGAGCTCATTCTCCAGCACCAGAATCCTCAGCAGCTCTCCTCCAATCTTTGGGCAGCAGTAAGGGCTAGGGGCTGCCAGTTCCTTGGACCAGGTACATAATTAAGTTTTCGTATTTATTCTGCTGGTAATTCTAAAAGTATGGTGTAGGAATTATAAGTGATGTACTAAAACTTTTCTTTTTTTTTTTTTTTTT
>NW_016107377.1:3009409-3016430 GCF_001604975.1 Cebus imitator
AGTAGAGACGGAGTTTCACTATGTTGGCCAGGATGGTCTCGATCTCTTGACCTCGTGATCCGTTCATCTCGGCCTCCCAAAGGGATTACAGATGTGAGCCACCGCACCCGGCGATAGAAGTTTTTCTTAAATGCATTAATCACTTAGCTGCTTTCTTCATAAAATATATAGAATGTAGTACAAAATTGCCCACAAAAATGGTTTGAAAAGTGTGTTGCTGGTTAATTTTATTGTGTTGCCAGTTAATTGAGTGATAGCTGCCGACACGATTGAGTATTCCCTTTCTAATACATGGATTTACCTTATTTATATACTTGATAAATTTTGGTTTTGCCCAACTTTCCCTAGCAATGCAGGAGGAAGCTTTAAAGCTGGTTCTGCTGGCCTTAGAAGACGGTTCTGCTTTGTCAAGAAAAGTATTGGTTCTCTTTGTGGTGCAAAGGTTGGAGCCACGGTTTCCTCAAGCCTCTAAAACTAGCATTGGGCATGTTGTTCAGCTCCTTTATAGAGCCTCCTGTTTCAAGGTATGAACCTACCTTAAAGCTCAGCTTGAAAGGAAAACATTGTTCTTTCCCCAAACTTAAGTAGTAAAACTTTGAGTTTAGTGAAGTTGCCTGTGTCTTTTCAGAAAATTTCAGCAATTTTTCTTTATTCTTTTAAAGAATGTAGATAGTGTCTTATTACAGTTAAATCCTATTATATTGAATTTTTATATGTTCAGTATTGAACAATATAGATCAAATCAAGGTTTATAGATTTTTGTATTTGAAGAGACTAAGAAACTATGTCACCAAGACTATGCAGAATTGGTCTGAAGAGAGAGTTATTGAAGCACAGGCTGGAGTGCAGTGGTGTGATCTCAGCTCACTGCAACCTACACCTCCTGGGTTTAAGTGATTCTCCTATCTCAGCCTCCTGAGTAGCTGAGATTGCAAGCAGGGCCAGCCTGGCTTGCTAATTTTTGTATTTTTAGTAGAGATGGGGTTTTGCCGTGTTGGACAGGCTAGTCTTGAACTCCTGACCTCAGATGATCTGCCTGCCTGGGCCTCCCAAAGTGCTGGGATTAAAAGGGTGAGTCACCAAATAAATTTTATTCAGAGATTTTCTCCTAGTGTAATTTCTCATATACAATAATGAAGCTCCGTTTGCCATTTCAGTTTATATGGTAATGCTGGACGTAGTCCCTTATCCCAAATTGAATCAGCGCTGCCTCAAATATTGTTACTCATGTACGATTTATTGTGCGTCCAGTATTATTTTTCTGACTTTTTCTTTTTTTTGAGATGCAGTCTTGCTCTGTCACCCAGGCTGTAGTACAGTGGTGCAGTCTCAGCTTACTGTATCTTCTGCCTCCTGGGTGAAGCAGTTCTCCAGCCTTAGCCTCCTAAGTAGCTGGGATTACAGGCACCTGCCACCACACCCAGCTAATTCTTTTTTTTTTTTTAATTTTTGTAGAGACAGGGTTTTACCATGTTGGCCAGGCTGGTCTTGAAATCCTGACCTCAGATGATCTGCCCACCTCAGCCTCCCAAAGTGCTGGGACTACAGGTGTGAGCCACCAGAGCTAGCCTCTTTTCCTGACTTTTAAAAATCAAACTGTCTTGATTCTGGCACAGCTCATAACCAGTACTTGAAAACCGTGTCTTTTAAAAACAATTGTTAATTCATTCATGTTAGCTGTAAGGAAATGCATTCTCAGATCACCACATTCTGTAAGCTGACACACATAAACTAAAAAACCGCCACATTAGCTATCCTACTAAATTCTATTATCTCATCCTTTGAGAAGGAGGAAATCGTTCACAAAATTAACCGGAGAGCATACAGATTTCATTTAAACAAAAACAATTTTAAATCTCTAGCTAAATGGTGACCTTATTCTGTTTCTTTGTGGAGTCAGACTATATACTGAAAATGGGCCTCTATTTTCTGTGGGTGCCTCTGGAGCTGTAAGAACCCCTAGCTAAAATTACTTTAACTGGTCAGATTGTCTCTGAATAACTCACTCGTTGTAGTGGTTAGAGTAACGTGATTTTACAGTGTAGTAAATCATGTTTACAGACTACATTCTAGAGTGTCTGTCTGCTTGCAGTGTTAATTGTCCATTAACAACACCAGACAGCTATAATATAGGAAACTTTGGAAAGAAAAAATGCAACCTTCCCCTGCGAATTTAAAAGAAAGAAAGAAAACATTCAGTCTTCCCCTGTGAGTTTAAAAGAAAGAAAATATTCAGCCTTCCCCTGTGAAGAAGAATACATGATCAAGAAAATCCAGAATACCCATGAAGCGAACCTCTCTGAACTCTAAAGCATTAACAGTAATATGGCCGGGTGCAGTGGCTCACACCTGTAATCCCAGCACTTTGGGAGGCCAAGGGAGATGTATCATTTGAGGTCAGGAGTTTGAGACCAACCTGGCCAACATGGTGAAACCCTGTCTCTACTAAAAAATTTTTTTAAATTACCTGGATGTGGTGGCATGCATCTGTAATCCCAGCCACTGGGGAGGATGAGGCAGGAAAATTGCTTGAACCCAGAAGGCAGAGGTTGCAGTGAGCCGAGATTACACCACTGCACTCCAACCTGGGCAACAGAGCGAGACTCCACCTCAAAAAAAAAAAAAAAGCGTTAACAGGAATAAAGAAAATTGGAAATTTGCAAAAATCTGCTTTTTCACTCAGGTCATGATTATTTTCTTTGCAGGAATATGTGTCCATACAGCTGTGTTCTTTCTGGGTCCTTTTAGTATCTCCTATATTTCCATTTGAACAGCCCTTTTGAGCTGCAGGATAATTTGTTCTTTCTTACTAAAGTTCTGAGACTTAGACATTTCATCTCTTGGAAATCCTTGATTGTTTTTAGTTAAAGAGAGTGGTGAGAGCCAAGTTCAGGGAACCATTATTACATACAGAAAGCATACTCTGCATTTTAATGAGGTTCAGCATATATTGAGGGGATGCTAAACATGCATTGGTCTTTTGGCTTGCCTTTTAATAATGGCACAATATATTCAGTTTTTGTGACTGTAGTTCTTGATTTTTATCAATTTGGTTTGCATATGTATGTTTCTAACAAAATGTAAGTTAGACTTTCTTCCTTGTAATGAATAAATGTATTCTAATAGAATACATCCCACAAGACTCACTCTTTCAAAAAACAATGCATACGTTTATTTATTAATTTGTTTTTTGAGAGAGAGAGTCTTGCCTGGGATCAAGCAATCCTTCCACCCAACCTCACCAGTAGCTGGACTACAGGCACATGCCACCACTCATGTTAATTTTATAGCAGTGTGACTTAGAAGTCCTGATTACAATATTTTGTAGTTTCTTTGGTGAGAGGGATGAAAATGGGAATTTTGTACAATAAGAAGATGAGTCCTTGTGGTAATAAAATGTTAACAAGGCAAAATGTATTCTAAAACATGTTAGGGTAGAGGTTATCTTAGACTAGAATTAATTAGTTTACTTTGATTTGTTAAGCATTTGGCCTAAATCCAACTTGACTCAGAATATAAGTTATTGGGGTGATATCAATATACCTACCTCAACAAGTTAAGAGAAGTAAATGAGTTAATCCAGCACTATAATGGTTAATAATGTAATTTAATATATTGGCTGGCACATACTAAGTGCTGAAAAAGTGGTAGCTATTTTTATTACTAAATGATATTATCATTATTATGACTAGTCTAGCATCTCACACTTTGCATTTTCTGGTCGGAGCCCACAAAACTCCCACAAAACTCCCTGGAAAATTAAGGCAAGTACAAATTAAATCATTTTTAGAATCGCACCAGCATCTGAAGCTATACAGTCATCAGTCCCAACCAGCTCATTGTCAGGCAAGCCCAGGAGTCACAATCCATATTTATGGAGAAGAAACGTATTGTTTTTCAGAATATATAATTGTATTAGTGTTTCCTTTTTTTCAAAAATGTATATACATACACATACACCTTAAACTGCACGTATGTGTTAAAGTCTATCAAATCTTTGGATTTCATTCCAGCACATGCAGATTGACTATCCCTAACACAAAAATCCAAAATCCAAAACTTTTGAACAGCAACATGATGCTCACATGCTCATTGGAGCATTTCAGATTTTCAGATGAAGGATGCTCAAGTGGTTTAATGCAGATATTCCAAAATTTGAAAAAATCTGAAATCTGATACAATTCTGACCTAAGCATTTTGGATAAGAGATTTTCAGTCTATATTGATGCTTTCTGAAAGGCCTACCAGAAAATGTTGGCCTAAATCCAACTTGATTCAGAATGTAAGTTATTGGGGTGATAATAATATACCTACCTCAACAAGTTGAGGAGAAAATATTTTGCAGGCAAATGGTATATTCCATTTTAATCTTGCTGTTGCTGCTAAATTTGTTACATTAAAAATTATGTGTTCATATAAAGCATAAACTCATTTTTTAAACTTTATTATGAGATTATTTGTGTCTTATTAGGTCACCAAACGCGATGAAGACTCTTCTTTGATGCAGCTGAAAGAAGAATTTAGAACCTATGAAGCTCTGAGGCGAGAACATGACTCCCAGATAGTGCAGATTGCTATGGAAGCCGGCTTACGAATTGCACCAGACCAATGGTCCTCTTTGCTTTATGGAGACCAGTCTCATAAATCTCACATGCAGTCCATTATTGACAAGGTAGAATCTTTTTTGTTCCTTACTTCTTAGACTAATCTTGGAGTTTTGGTAATCTGTGATTTGATAATTCATTTAACAAATGCATGTTAAAGTGAATACTGTATAGCTTTTGTAAATTGTATTTATAGCCAAGTGTCATGTCATAACTAATCACATTACAGTACTACTTTGTTCATATAAAGATTTGATTAGTTTATTTTTTGTTTTATTTTATATTGAATCTGGGTGTCACTCCGTGGCCCAGGCCCAACTGTGGCTCACTGTGGCCTCAATCCTCTGAGCTCAATTGATCCTCCTGTCTCAGCCTACCGAGTAGCTGGGACTACTGGCATGTACCACCACAGTCTGGCTAGATTGGTTTCTAATGCTTTATCCGACACTTTCCCACATTCCTTTGAGAGTCCACCATTTCTATTTTGTCATTGCCTTTCCCTTCATTTTTTGTTCTCTTAGAGTTTTGATCATTGTGTTAAACCCATTTTCTAAATGCTTTTATTGTCTTTCTATAGCAGACATTTAATGATCTGGAAGATCTATACATTGAGGTTTCTTGTGGTTCTTCACCAGAATAATTATACAAAATAATACAGTTATCACCTTTCTAAGTTTGATCAAATTCCCAGTACACATATTCACTTTATCTGTTGTCTATTATGATGAAAGGCCATTAGAATAGATGTGAATTTTAGGTTAGGCTTCATTATTTGCCTTTTTTTTTTCTTTTGAGACATTCTTACTCTGTCACCCAGGCTGGAGTACAATGGTATGATCTTGGCTCACTGCAACCTTTGCCTCCTGGGTTCAAGCATTCTCCTTCCTCATCCTCCTGAGTAGCTGGGATTAGAGGCATGTACCACCTCGCCCGGCTAATTTTTTGTGTTTTTAGTAGAGACGGGGTTTCACCATGTTGCCCAGGCTGGTCTCGAACTCCTGAGCTCGGGTGATTCCCCTGCGTTAGCCTCCCAAAGTGCTGGGATTACAGGAGTGAGCCACCACGCCTGGCTGAGGCTCCATTATTTGTATCTTTACTTAAGAGCCATGTTTCCCTTAAAATCAGAGTAATACACGTTGGGAGGCCGAGGCAGGTGGATCACAAGGTCAGGAGATCGAGACCATCCTGATCAACATGGTGAAACTCCCTCTTTACTAAAGACACAAAAATTAGCTGGGCATAGTGGCGTGTGCCTGTAGTCCCAGCTACTTGGGAGGCTGAGGCAGGAGAACTGCTTGAACCCAGGAGTCAGAGGTTGCAGTGAGCCAAGATCGCGCCATTGCACTCCAGCCTGGGTAACAAGAGTGAAACTCCATCTCAAAAAAAAAAAAAATCAGAGTAATACTGTAACTGTTTTTATTGTAAATCAACATGAAATATATGAAAGTGCTATAAAAACATGATGAAACCCCGTCTCTACTAAAAATACAAAAATTAGTTGGGTATGGTGGTGGGCACCTGTAATCCCAGCTACTCAGGAGGCTGAGGCAGGAGAATCGCTTGAACCCAGGAGCTGGAGGTTACAGTGAGCCAAGATCTCTGGCACTACACTCCAGCTGGGCAACAGTGCAAAAAAAAAAAAAATCTTAAAACACCATATAATATATAGTATGTTCTATAATATTATTATTTAAGTTTGCTATTGTATCTTTTCTTTTTGAGACAGAATTTCACTCTTGTCATCCAGGCTAGAGTGTGCTGGCGTGATCTTGGCTCGCTGCAACCTCTGCCTCCCAGGTTCAAGCAATTCTCGTGCCTCGGCCTCCTGAGTAGCTGGGATTACAGGCATCTGCCATCATGCCAGGTTAATTTTTGTGTTTTTAATAAAGGGTTTCACCATGTTGGCCAGGCTGGTCTCGAACCCCTGACCTCAGGTGATCCACGTGCCTTGGCCTCCCAAAGTGCTGGGATTACAGGTCTGAGCCACTGCGCCAGCAATTTCACTATTGTATCTCAAATGCTAGAATCACAGCGATGATTGCCAACCCTAGAGACCACTCTACATTTAACTTAAAGAAATAGAGTCAAATAGTAAGATTAAAAAACAAATAATTAACGTTACTAAAATGGTATCTAGTGGTTTTAAATAACTCATTTAATCCTTTCAACAGCCTTGTATTATCCATTTTAGACAAAGACAAAGGGAAGTTAATATGTTTTTCCAGCATCACATAGAGATAATAAGTAACAGAAGTGGATTTGAACTTGGGCATTCTCACTGTAGAATCATGTTCTTAACCACTAACCTTTTACCAAACTATCCAAACTATTTTTTCCTTTTTTTTTTTTTTTTTTTTTTTTTTTTTTTTTTTTTTTTTTTTTTTTTTTTTTTTTTTTTTTTTTTTTTTTTTTTTTTT
>NW_016107377.1:3016510-3037588 GCF_001604975.1 Cebus imitator
AGATAGAATTCCTTGAATGGGCAATACAGATGTCAAAAGAGAATTGGGAAATGTGTTTTTTAAATGCTTGGTGTAGGATGGGCACAGTGGCTCATGCCTGTAATCCCAGCACTTCGGGAGGCCAAGGTGGCAGGATTGCTTGAGGCCAGGAGTTCAAGCATGGCCTGGGAAAGATTGGTGATAACCATTTCTACCAAAAAACCAAACCAAACAAAAAAAATAGCCAGGTATGGTGGCTGGTGCCAGTAGTCCCAGAGGCTGTGGTAAGAGAATCCCTTGAACTCAGGAGTTTGAGGGTACAGTGAGCTATCTTAGCACCTGGGCAACAGAGTGAGACCCTATCTCTTTAGGGAAAAAAAAAAAGATGGTACATAATTTTCAGTTACAATGTAGGTTGTTTGTTCTGTCCTATAAGTCTTCCCTGGATACCTTTAACTAGACTTTACCTGCAACTCTTAGGTTTGGATAAGACCTTGTATCTGAAGTTTTGCAACTGATTATAATTTACAGAAACCCTTAGTAATGATCTATTAAAGGAGTACCTTTCTACTTCTGAAGAGAAACTTGGCTTGCTTTTTATAAAGATTCTACAAGGTGTTAATCTTCCTGTCTGAACTGAACTGTATAACTAGGTGTATATCCTACAGTAATTTTCTTGCATCATGTGCAATGCCTTAAATTTAATATCCAGAGACCTTTGTACAACTGGTAAACTTTGTGTGATATTTTATAGAGCAATAAACTTTCTGTGATCATGAAAATGTTCTATGTGTGCACTGTCCAATATGGTGATCACTAGTCACACATAGCTTTTAAGCACTTTAAATGTGACTTGTTCAACCAATGAACTGAAATTTTTATTTTATTTAATTAACTTAAATTTAAATAGCCATGTGTTGCTAAGGTTACCGTATTGGATAATGCAAAAGAATTTATTAAGAATGATGAGAAAAAGCACTAATTCTAGTTAATTAATGGAGAGAGAAACATGAATTAACAATTCACAAAGATGACTCATTAAAATATCTAATTGATGGGAGGCTGAATTGAGAGAGGGCTCACATTTGAAGAATGTGACAGCAGAAGCAGTACAGTATACAATATGCCAGGCTGTGGATGCAGAGAAGTACAGAATTTACTTGGATAGCAAGTAATCTAGTCTGGCCAAAGTGTAGGGTGTATGGGAAGATGAAAATTAAATTTAATAAATCGCAAAAATGATTGTGAGATAAATTATCTTTAAACGATTATCTGGCCTTTGGGAAAGTAAACATTTATCTTTTTTAAGTTGCAGACACCAGCCTCTTTTGCACAGAGTGTTCAGGAACTAACAATTGCTCTCCAGCGGACTGGAGACCCAGCAAACTTGAACCGACTAAGACCCCATTTGGAGCTGTTAGCAAACATTGACCCTAGTCCAGGTAAACCCACAGGAAATTAATGGACTATCTTATATGTGCCTTTAGTGCTGCGCAATGATTCTTTAATTATCTTTTGTTATTCCTCTAGGGTTTCCCAAAGTAGTTACTCCAGATCTTTTTTACAGTATTTTAAATTTCCATTTTAAATCTTGTTCCACTTTATCTCAGGTTAGTTCACTTTATTTTTATTTTTTTAATTTAATTTAATTTAATTTTTTGAGACAGAATTTCACTCTTGTTGCCCAGGCTGGAGTGCAATGGCGCTATCTCAGCTCACCACAACCTCCGCCTCCCAGGTTCAAGTGATTCTCCTGCTTCAGTCTCCCAAATAGCTGGGATTACAGGGATGTGCCACCATGCCCAGCTAATTTTGTATTTATTTTTATTTTTATTTTTATTTTGGGGGTCTTGCATAGGAAGCTAATTTTGTATTTGTAGTAGAGGCAGGATTTCTCCATGTTAGTCAGGCTGGTCTCAAACTCCTGACTTCAGGTGATCCACCCACCTCAGCCCCCAAAAGTGCTGGGATTATAGGCATGAGCCACTGCGCCCAGCCTAATTCACTTTAATTATTTATTTAATGCTTTTTACATTGTTGCTCATTTCATCAGGACAGTAGATCTCTCTGGTCCCCTTTATGTTTCTTCTTTCTCCTATCACAAAATTGTGTTGTATTTTACCATTCTTACCTCTGCCAAATCTTGTTTTTCTCATTTTTTTTCTCCATTATATAACCTTAGTTGCATTTCCTTGATCCTGTTTTTGCCCTCTCCATGATCTTTTGTTCCTTGAAGTATCCTCTCTTGTATATCTTTACTTATTCAGGCTTTTTCTGCTCCTTCTTAACCTGAAAATATACCCAACTTTCATTTTTCACTTTATACTTAAATCTAAGATATCTTAGCTTTTCTGTGTTTATGCCTACTACTGATAAGAAGCTATCTTAATATTCGCTAGTAGATTCCCAGTTTCTGAGTCCAAAAGCTTTTTCTTAGTCTTTAAATCACTCTCATTTGTTTTCAGCATTTGATAATGTTGTTGAGCACTTTTTTGATAACTTTCTGTGATCTCATAGTTCTCTTCTGACCTGAATGCTACTTCTGTGTTATTTGTACCAGGCTTTGCCCTCTTCCCCGCTAAAAAGTAGCCAGGTTATGCTCTTAGAATTTTGCCTTCTTTGTGTCCTCTGATGGTGGTTATTCATTCTTAGTATCAGATATTACCTTTGCATTGAATACAGCCTGCTAAATATCTCTATCACTGTTATCTCTGTATCACTCCAGATACATCTCCCAATGCTTACTGAGATTCTTTGAGTGCTTCGAAGCAAGCTCATCATTAATTGATACCTGCTCTTCCTCTAATGTTTCCTGTCTCTGATAATGACCTCATTATCTGAGTATGCAAGTTTAAAACCTAATTTTGTCTTGCCTCATCTTTTCCTTTCACTTGCTCTACATACCGTTTCATATAATAGGATTTATCTATTCTTCTTTCACAATGTCCCTATATGCCATGCTTATAATTACTTCCTCTGAGAGCCTCATTCCCTTTCCCTGAAACTGAATGTCTTCCAAGTTCCTCTATGAGTTCCTGCAATCCAGTCTACTTACTGCTGTAAAATAAATCACATTCCTGATCTTGCTTCCACACTCGTAAATTTTCAGTGTTTATAGAATTGCTTATAGAATAAGGTTTGACACCCTTCACTATGCATTCAGAGCCCTCTTAGTTTTTTATTAGCCTGCTTTTATAGATTTGCTCCCAAAATTGCTTCATAAACCAGATCAATGTTACTTGAATATATAGTGATTTTTTTTCCCTCGACTGCTGTGCTTCGATCATCCTGAGCAGTCAAAAGAGTACTTCCACAAGCTCCTAATCCGTTTTTGACCCCATTTCTCATCCACCTCCTACTTCATTTCTTTATATGGCACGCTCTTGAACTCAGCTCCAGTCAGACATTTATCTCCACTGCTCTATGCAAACTTATTTCATCAAGGTCATAAATTACTTCCATGTAGCTAATTCCAAAGGTCAGTTCTCAGTTCTTAATGTACTTGATTTGGCAGCATTTAACATTGTTCTTTTTCTGAGACAGAGTTTTACTCTGTCCCCCAGGCTGGAGTCCAGTGGCACGATCTCAGCTCACTGTGACCTCTGCTTCCCAGCTTCAAGTAATTCTTGTCCTGAGTAGCTAGGATTACTGGCATGTACTACCATGCCCAGCTAATTTTTGTATTTTTAGTAGAAATGGGGTTTCACCAAGTTGGCCAGGCTGGTCTTGAACTCCTGACCTCAGGTTATCCGCCTGCCAAAGTGCTAGGATTACAAGTGTGAGCCACCGTGCCTGGCCAACATTGTTCTTCACTCTATCCTCCTTGAAATGCTTTTTTCTTGGTTTCTAGGCTACTAATTCCCTTCTTACTTTACTGGATACTCCTTGTCAGCATCCTCTGCTTTCTCCTCATCTCCATATCTTATCATCTTTGGAGTGTTCTCAGAGTTTAATCCTATACCGTTTCTGTTTTCTGTGTGTCCCTATTTCCTAGATAATCTTATCTGTCTCATATTTTCAAATATAATTTATGTGACTCACAAATTTACTGTATTTTATCAGTTCTGAGGTTTATAATTATTTCAGATCTTAGCATTTCTGAAATTGGAATGCATTTGTACAAAGACGTAATTAACAATCTTTTTTTTTCTTTCGTGGCACATAAAATATGTGTTACAATTGATAGGTTTTTGGAGTTTGAAATATATATCCAGCACATGCCTTTTTTCTGAATTTGTTCATAAAACTTTCTCAACATCCATCATCTCTACTTCAATATCTGATAAGCATTTCAAACTGAATCTATCCAGAAATGATCTCTTCCCTGTCATCCTGTTTGTGGCATCTCTATCCTTCCTGTTGCTTAGTCCAAAAACCTCAACTCTTCTTTTTTCTCATAATATATATCTGATCCATTAGCAAATTCTGTAGGCCTTACCTTTAAAATCCATCCAGAATCCATCTGCCTTCACTGCTACCATCCCCATCTCTCCGTGGATTATGGAATAGCCTCCTATTGTCTGTCTGATTTTACCAAGAGCCAGGGTAATCCTATCACCTCCCCTCATAAATTCTCCAGTGGCTCTCTAGCACTCAGAGTAAAAGCCAAAATCTTTCCTGTGATGTACAGGGCCTCATGTGGTCTGGTCTTCCATTACCTCTCTCCAGCCTCATTTCCTACTCTGTTTTCATTTAATTCCCTCCTCTCTGGTTCCACCTCCACACAACATGCCAGTCACACTTCCCACATCAAGGACTTTGCACTTATTCTTCCCCCTAACTTGGATGTTTTTCCCCTAATATCTCCAGTAGGCACTCTTAAACCCTTCTTTCAGGTCTTTAATCGAATGTAACCTTCTCAAGGAGGACTTTTCTGGCCTTGCTCTAAAATTTTACATGTTGGCCCCACTTCTCTTCTTAGCTCTACTTTTTCAATTCATCATTATCTAAATACTACTCTGTATTTCACTTATTTGTCTTGGTTATTCTCTGGCTCTTCTCCTTGAATATAATGGGGATTTTTGTTTTAATTGCTATTGCTTCCCCAACCACTAAAACAATAACTCAGATTTAGTAAATGTTCCAAAAACTACTTTTTTGAATAGTTGTTCTCTTCACCTTTTTCCTTTTCAGATTCTATGTGTCCTTCAAAGCCCAGTTCAAATGCCATCACCTAGAATTCTTCCAGGGTGTCTGTACAGGAAGTTATCTCTACTTCTCTCTTTTTATTTCATTTTATATGTTCCTTTTAAAGAATATTTTATATTTAGCCTTACAGATAATTTTTTCTTTATGAAACGTAGTGCTGGCACTGAGCACATATCTACTAAATGAAGACATGTAGCAGAGTTGCTTTATATAATAGCTCCTCTATTAAACGTTTTAAGCTTTTTGTTTACCAAAACTTGATTTATATAAACCTTCAAAATAAACATGCAAATTGACTAACTACAGGTAGTCCTCAGTTTTGTTTGGTCCACACAGTGATGGTCTGAGCAATGTTCTAAATTGGTTAGATGCCAACATTTTAAAACTGGGAAATGATGGTTAGGTAGAATAAGCTGTCACCTAAAACGCTAAGGTGTAAAGCTTAACTTGGTTTCACTGAAATGTTATCCACTAACTCTTTTATTAATTTGATATTGGGAAAAATATTGAGTAACTTAGAGTTTAAAACATTATTATTGGTTGTATAGATGCTCCTCCTCCTACGTGGGAACAGCTGGAAAATGGGCTGGTTGCTGTGCGTACAGTGGTACATGGGCTGGTTGATTATATCCAGAACCACAGCAAAAAAGGAGCAGATCAGCAGCAGGTAAGGAAACTGTTTAAAACTTAGAGTTAACCTACCATGAGTGTGCCTTAAAATTATAGGTAAACCGCTGTGGGTATACCTACAGATACAAAGCCAGAAAGAGGACATGAATATTTTGAGACTCTGACTGTAGAAACTATAAATTACCTTGGCATGGTTAACAGTTTACTGCATTGGCCTGGTGATTTTATCTGATAATATTGACATTAAATAATCCTTATTGATCTGATGTTGTGCTAGAGTCAGTCTTCACATTGGATATGGCAACATTTGATGGAGAAAATAGATTGAGTGCTGAAGTTTGTTCCATTTATGTAAGATTATTATTCTCATTAGTTTGTTTTACATTTTGGTTTGACGATGTGTCACTTTTTAGTGCTGATACTGTATCTTTCCAATACTATTCAAGTTTCTATAGATATTCTTATATTAATACCTTAAGATTTTTTTCATTCATAATGTCTCTTATGCCAGTGGGCCAAAGTTTCCTCAAAGTTTTTAAATGAAATACAGCAGTAGAATATAATAACATAGCTGGAGTTTTACATTTTATTCCCAGTAATTTTATTTTGCCCTTAGGATTTATATTAGGATTATTAGATCTTTTTTTTGCAGTAGTAAGCCTGTGAACTTAAAACTCTTAATTTACCTGTCTCAGGTAAATAGTAATAGATTTTTCAGTATTCCTTTTTGCTTGAGGAAAGAATTATAAAGTGTCCTGCTAAGTAGAGTAATCTGGGTATGATTTTCCTAACCTATCTAAACACAGGTCAGAGCTTTATGATTAGGCATAAAAGAAAGGAGAACCCAGAATTTTTTTTTTTTTTTTTTTTTGAGACGAAGTTTCACTCTTGTTACCCAGGCTGGAGTGCAATGGCGGGATCTCGGCTCACCGCAACCTCCGCCTCCTGGGTTCAGGCAATTCTCCTGCCTCAGCTTCCTGAGTAGCTGAGATTACAGGCACGCGCCACCATGCCCAGCTAATGTTTTGTATTTTTAGTAGAGACGGGGTTTCAGCATGTTGACCAGGATGGTCTCGATCTCTTGACCTTGTGATCCACCCGCCTCGGCCTCCCAAAGTGCTGGGATTACAGGCTTGAGCCACCGCGCCCGGCCAAGAACCCAGAATTTTTAACTCTCTGTTTCAGTAGACATCTTGAAGAAAATAACAAAAGTAACAAGACTAACCTTTAAAGTTTGCCATATGGTGATAAAACAAACTAAATTTTGTCCAGTTTAGTGTTGTGTCTCATATTTCATTAACTTTCAATTCCATCCTCTTGCCTTATCCTCGAGTTGTAAATAGTAAGTCTTATTTGTACTTTTGGAGATATTTTAAGTCCTTGGTATATTATTCAAGACTTAGTTACAGAATATTTGGTTACAGAGTATTATTTGATAATAGGGCCTTTTGTAGTTTTTGTGGTGTGTTGTAAGGAGACATACATATAGCTATATTGAACATTGTATTGTGGAGGATAATTTATATCTTTGAAAGTCTTAAACTACAGTGGTTTGTTTTTTTCATTATAAAATGTGGAAATGGGCCAGGCGTGGTGGCTCATGCCTGTCATCCCAGCACTTTGGGAGGCCGAGGTAGGTGGATCACTTGAGGCCAGGAATTCAAGACCAGCCTGGCCAACATGGTAAAACCATATCTCTACTAAAAAACAAAAATCAGCTGGGCAGAGTGGTGGACACCTGTAATCCCAGCTACTCGGGAGGCTGAGGCAGGAGAATTGCTTGAGCCTGGGAGGCGGAGGTTGCAATGAACCAAAATCACACCACTGCACTCCAGCCTGAGCAACTCAGTCCCAAAAAAAAAAAAAAAAATGTGGAAATGAGATCATAGTGCCCTCATGAGATTTTTTTTCCGTATAAAACAAAGAATGCCCATGAGATGTATTCAAGAATTTACATAATGCTACTTAAACGTTTGAGAATTAATATCAACATATCAGAAAAACTAGGACTACCTTCTTTGTTTTTGCTTTATATATATTTGAACTCTCTGAGGCTTTAGCCTTTCCAGCACTTTGGCTCTTAGTTATCTAAATAAGCGTGTGAATTACTTCTTTAAATTCTCAAGATCTTAAAATGACAACACAAAATTTATGTTTTTTGTGAGGGGTTATTACATATCTAATGTTTTGATTTTGGTTTTAGCCTCCACAGCATAGCAAATACAAAACATACATGTGTCGAGATATGAAGCAGAGAGGAGGATGCCCTCGTGGGGCCAGCTGTACGTTTGCACACTCACAGGAGGAACTGGAAAAGTAAGTGTGAAAGTCAGGAGACTTCGGAATAAGATCTAAGTAGAATAATTTGCTGACATAGAGAAATACAGAAAGAGCAGGTGTTTTATCTTCAACAAATGAGAAAGTTTTAGTATGTAACACAGCTTGAGCATTCCTCTTCTGAAATTCTGAAATGCTCCAAAATCCAAAAGTGCTTGAAAGCTGACTTGAGACCACAAGTCGAAATTTCCACACCTGACTTTGTGACAGATAGCAGTCAAAACTTCATGAACAAAATTATTTAAAATAGTGTATAAAATTACTTTCAGACTATGTGTAAAAGATATATATGATACATAAATAAATTTCCTGTTATATATTTGGGTCCTATCCCCAAGACATCTCCTTATGCATATGCAAATATCCCAAAATCCAAGAAAAATACAAAATTTGAAATACTTGTGGCCTCAAACTCCTCGGCTCAAGGGAGCCTCCTGCCTTGGCCTCCTAAAGTGCTAGGATTACAGGCAGAAGCCACCACACCCACATACAAACTCTTAATTTGTTTATAAATCCGATGTAACATTGCCATTAAGTTTAACAAAGATAACACAATTAAAGAAAACTGCAAATCTATTGCACATATTAATATTAAAAATCTCAAAAATTTAAATATAATTCAATAATACATTAAAATAGATGCCATGTCTATGAGTGTAACACCCTGCATGCACCTGAGCTCATCTGATCTTGGAAGCTAAGCATGGTCAGGCTCAGTTAGTACTTGGATGGGAGACTACCTGGGAATATTGGGTGCTGTAGGTTTTGTTTTTTGTTTTTTTTTAGTATGAATAATATAATTTTTGAAAAAGAAGACAGTGGATGCCGTGACTCAGTGTAAAAGTGGTACAACATAATGATCATAACTTAGAAAAATACCATGATTGGGCCAGGTGTGGTGGCTTATGCCTGTAATCCCAGCACTTTGGGAGGCTGAGGCGGGTGGATCACCTCAGGTCAGGTGTTGGAAACCAGCCTGACCAACATGAAGAAACCCTGTCCCTACTAAAGATACAAAATTAGCTGGGCATGATGGCGCATGCTTGTAGTCCCAGCTACTAGGGAGGCTGAGGCAGGAGAATCACTTGAACCCAGGAGGCGGAGGTTGCAGCAAGCCAAGATCGTGTCATTGCACTCCATCCTTGGCAACAAGAGCGAAACGCTGTCTCAAGAAAGAAAAAAAAAGAAAATAACATGATCATATCCAAAAAATGACAAAGGAATTGAATGTCAATTAAAAATTAAAATTACGTAATACAACAGAAATATACTTTCTCAACATGGTAATAAATCATGTTGTAAATCAAAAGCCAATATAATAGTATGACATACAGAGGGCTGATATCCTAACATAAAATGAGCTCTTAGCAAAAAAATTTTTTTTTTTTTTTTTTGAGACGGAGTTTCACTCTTGTTACCCAGGCTGGAGTGCAATGGCGCGATCTTGGCTCACCGCAACCTCCACCTCCTGGGTTGAGGCAATTCTCCTGCCTCAGCCTCCCGAGTAACTGGGACTACAGGCATGCGCCACCATGCCCAGCTGATTTTTTGTATTTTTAGTAGAGACGGGGTTTCACCATGTTGACCAGGATGGTCTCGATCTGTTGACCTCGTGATCCACCCACCTCGGCCTCCCAAAGTGCTGGGATTACAGGCTTGAGCCACCGCGCCTGGCCATAGCAAAATATTTAATTCAGTCTCATTGAAGTCAAGGATAAGGCAAAATTTTCTGCTAGTAATTAGTAGTAAAATTTTCTATTATTTAACATTATGGAAATAGTAGCTAATGTATGTAAGAGAGAATCAAATAGTTATAAAATTATTGGGAAAAACTTTAGTACAAGAAACAAAAGAAATGAGAATTTAGTAAGAGCAAATTTTAAAAATCACAAAAATGAATTGCCCTCATGTAAACTAAAAAGAGACATAACCAATTTAAAAATAAGTTAAAATTAAAGATTTCTTCTGCTTTAGCAACAACACAAAAAGATAAATACCAAATAATAAATTTGTAAAGAATAATCAGGATGTGTATAAATTGAACCAATAAATTACCTAGGGGCATAAGAGAAATATTGAGTAAACATACTGTGTTCTTGCATAAGGTTTGATGCTATAAAAATTTTATATTCCTGGCCAGGCGCGGTGGCTCAAGCCTGTAATCCCAGCACTTTGGGAGGCTGAGGCGGGTGGATCACGAGGTCAAGAGATCAAGACCGTCCTGGTCAACATGGTGAAACCGCGTCTGTACTAAAAATACAAAAAATTAGCTGGGCATGGTGGCGTGTGCCTGTAATCCCAGCTACTCAGGAGGCTGAGACAGGAGAATTGCCTGAACCCAGGAGGCGGAGGTTGCGGTGAGCCGAGATCGCGCCATTGCACTCCAGCCTGGGTAACAAGAGCGAAACTCCGTCTCAAAAAATAAATAAATAAAATTTTATATTCCTGTAAACAATACATTCCAAAAATCCTAATTTAAATCTCAACATGATCATGTTAAGGTCCTATCAGAAGTTCACTTGTAAAGAATATATAGGTACAAATAGCCAAGAACATTCTGAAAAAGAAGTCTTTGACAAGAACTAGACTAATAACTATTAACATTATGGACTGCAGTGAATAAAAGACTATAGTGTTTTGCATAGGAATAGATAGATGAATGAAATGCAGTAGAGAATCTAGGAGGAGCTTGAGATGCATATAGGAGCTTAACATATGTGCTAAAGATGGCATTTCACATCAGTGACCAAAAGAATGATAGAAAATAAGTGTCACCTATTTGAAAAATAGAGCTGGATTCTTACCTCAATCTTTATACTAAAAGGAACTCTAGATATATAAGAGATTTAAATATTTAGGAAAGCAAGAAACCACAGAGTAGTAAGAGAGGTTATGTTTGTTTGTTTTTAGTTGTTAAAAAAGGAAAGAAGGGGCCGGGCGCGGTGGCTCAAGCCTGTAATCCCAGCACTTTGGGAGGCCGAGGCGGGTGGATCACGAGGTCAAGAGATCGAGACCATCCTGGTCAACATGGTGAAACCCCGCCTCTACTAAAAATACAAAAAATTAGCTGGGCATGGTGGCGCGTGCCTGTAATCCCAGCTACTCAGGAGGCTGAGACAGGAGAATTGCCTGAACCCAGGAGGCGGAGGTTGCGGTGAGCCGAGATCGCGCCATTGCACTCCAGCCTGGGTAACAAGAGCGAAACTCCGTCTCAAAAAAAAAAAAAAAAAAATTTCTATCTAATTTGCATGTTCTTTGACCTCATTCTGCCTTCATTGGTTATTCACACAGGGTGCAAGAACATGTTCATAATTCTCTGTTACTTTTTTACTCATTTGTTTTTTTGAGACAGGGTTTCACTCTGTCACCCAGGCTGGAGTGCAGTGATGCGATCATGGCTCACTGAAGCCTTAACTTCTGGGCTGCAGTGATCCTCTCACCTCAGCCTCCCGAGTAGCTGAGACCACAGGTGCATACCACCACACCCCGCTAATTTTTGTATGTTTGATAGAGACAGAGTTTTGCCATGTTTCTCATTCTGGTCTTGAATTCCTAAGCTCAAGTGATCCACCCGCCTCAGCCTCCCAAAGTGCTGGGATTACAGGTGTGAGCCATTGCACCCAGCACATTATTTTAATAGCAAAAAAAGAAAAGAAAAAACCAGCCTGAAATGAACTGACATAAAGGAATTTCCAAGAGTATAAGTGGAGGAAAAAATTACTAAGCAGTAATATATGACTGTACTTTTGCAAACAATCATCTTATATGAATATAAAGCTAATGTATAAAAGAACAGTGTTCCATACTGATATACCAAACTCTAATTATCCCTGAAGGGTAGTTTTCTTCCCTACCGACCACCACCACCAAAAATTTGTCAGCTGTGGGAAATGTGGAAAAACAGTATTACTCTGATGGGGTTTTATTTTTATTTTTTTTAATTAATTAATTTATTTATTTTTTAATCATATATATATATATTTTGAGACAGAGTCTCGCTCTGTCACCTAGGCTGGAGTGTAGGTGGCGCGATCTTGGCTCACTGCAACCTCCGCCTCCTTGGTTCAGGCAAATCTTCTGTCTCAGCCTCTCGAGTAGCTGGGTCTGTAGGCACCCACTGCCACGCCTGGCTATTTTTTGTATTTTTAGTAGAGATGGGGTTTTACCATATTGGTCAGGCTGGTCTCAACTCCTGATCTCAGCGATCTGCCCACCTTGGCCTCCCAAAGTGCTGGGATTACAGATGTGAGCCCCCACACCCCGCTGGTGTTTTATTTGAAAATAAAAATGCATTAGCAGTTGTAATTGGACTTGCTTTCATTGTTGAGTAACAAAGATCCTAGACTCTTGGCTTATATTTTTTCCTTTGGTTAGATTTCAGAATTGATGTGCTTATTGTTTCACACATCTATTTAAACTTAGGAAATTATTCTGTATTGTTTCCATTAACCTACTTTTAAAAGAACTTTAATTTTGTATTGGCACACATAACATCAGCATCTCTGAAGCAGTTCTAATAAAAGTCACTATCCTTAATTGCCTAAATTAAATTTTTTTTTTTTTTAAGACAGGGTCTCACTGTGCTGCCCAGGCTGGAGTGCATTGGTGCAGTCTTGGCTCACCTTTGCCTCCTGGGCTCAAGTGATCCTCCCACCTCAGCCTCCCCAGTAGCTGGCACCACAGGCATGCACCACCACACCCGGATAAGTTTTTATATTTTTGGTAAAGGTAGGGTTTCACCATCTTGCTCAGGCTGGTCTCAAACTCCTGAGCTCAAATGATTTGCCTGCCTCAGCCTCCCAGAGTGCTGAGATTACTGGTGTGAGCCACCATGCCTAGCTGCTTAAATTTTTTAACAGAGTGAATGATAAATGTTTCACAGTGCATACTGGCTTTGTTTTTCTTTTATTCTTAATTTTTAACATTGGCTCATTGTACTACACCCAGGGCATTTGAGGGCGAGTTAAAGTAAAATATTTCAGAAACTGTCTTCTGAAGATTTTTCTACTAGCTTCTCCAATAACTTTTAGAAATGCAAGTGTCCACAGAAGTATATTATAGCAAAAATATTAATTGCATAATTTATAATGTTACAAATGTTATACTTTTTTTCTTGAGATATATTCTTACTTTGCCTCCAGGTTACAGTGCAGTGGAGTGACCTCAGCTCACTTCAACCTCTGCCTCCCGGTTCAAGCAATTCTCCTGCCTCGGCCTCCTGAGTGGCTGGGATAACAGACACACACCACCACACCCACCCAATTTGTGTATTTTTAGTAGAGGCGGGATTTCACCATGTTGGCCAGGATGGTCTCAATCTCTTGACCTCATGATCCTCCTGCCTCAACCTCCCCAAGTGCTGGGATTACAGGTGTGAGCCACTGCACTCGGCCTATGTTACACATTTTAGTGAGGAATTTTATACTTATTCAATATGTCTTGCCGCTTGAGATATTATGGAAAATACACACACTGAGTTCTCAGGTTGATAAGAGTTAATGTTTCAAGAGAGAATATTTCTATAAAATAATGTTCTTAAGTACATTTTAGTTCTTGGTTTTGCTTTTATATTTGCTTTTTGATATGTGCCTATGCTTTTTATATAGATTTCGCAAAATGAACAAGCGCCTGGTTCCGAGAAGACCCTTGAGTGCCTCTTTGGGTCAACTTAATGAGGTGGGCCTGCCTTCAGCAACTATCCTTCCAGATGAAGGTGCAGTGGATCTCCCTAACAGAAAACCGCCTGCTCTGCCAAATGGAATTGTATCAGCAGGGAATACAGTAACACAGCTTATTCCACGAGGGACAGACCCCAGCTATGATTCTAGTCTAAAACCAGGAAAAATAGATCATCTGAGCAGTAGTGCTCCTGGATCTCCTCCTGACCTGTACGTCCTTTTTCCTAACTCTTATTTCAAATTTTATTTTTTATAAAGTCAAAGGAAGAAAGAAAATAATTAATCTTTGGGATTTTTTTTTTAAACTTTTTTTTTTGGCCTTTATTTTGTTGCTTTTTACTTCTATTTTTCATGCTAGTGTGTTTTAAGAAAGAATTAGCACTAGATTAGGCTAGCTGTGGTGGCTCACACCTGTAATCCCAGCACTTTGGGAGGCCAAGGTGGATGAATCACTTGAGGCCAGGAGTTCGAGACCAGCCTGGCCAACATGGTGAAACCCATTTCTACTAAAAATACAAAAATTAGCCAGGCATGGTGGCATATGCCTGTAGTCCCAGCTACTCAGGAGGCTGAGGAATGAGAATTGCTTGAACCCAGGAGATGGAGGTTTTAGTGAGCTGAGATTGCATCATTGCACTCCATCTTGGGCGACAGAGCAAGAGTCTGTCTCAAAAAGGGGGGGAAAAAAAGAGAGAAATAATTAGCATAGGGGAAATAAGATAAAAATTTGCACATTTTGTAGAAGTGATGAGTATTATAATAAGCGAGTTTCCCAAACTGTGGCAATCATTTTTACTTGTAACAGTTTATGCACATGAGAATTTGAAAGACCTTAAACAAATTCCATAATCTTATTCCCTTAGGCTAGAATCTGTCCCTAAGAGTATTTCTGCCTTACCTGTGAATCCACATCCTATACCTCCAAGGGGGCCAACAGATCTGCCTCCAATGCCTGTCACCAAACCACTTCAGATGGTACCTCGAGGTTCGCAGTTATATCCAGCACAACAGACAGATGTTTATTATCAGGATCCTCGAGGAGCGGCTCCACCATTTGAACCAGCACCTTATCAGCAGGGTAACTATTTTTCATTTATATTGCTCACTTTTTTTAGGAGTTATGAGAACCGTTCAGATCAGAGTGATGTTTTACACAGCAGCCTCTTAAGTAAATAGATAAATGCATTTTTTAATACTTTGGAAAAAACTGAGATTTTATGATCTACTAAATATTATGAAATAAATGAAACAAAGCAATAAAAATCAAACTGCCTTATCTACTAAAAGCAGTTGCTTAATAAACATATTCATATATAATATTTATGGAAATAACAAGTCACACAAGTAGGCAATGGAAATTTGCTGAGTAGGGCAGTATATATTCTCCTGACTAAAATTTTCTTCAAGCATTAAAAAAATATATATATGTGTATATATATACACACACACACACACACACACTTTTTTTTTTTTTAACAGTCTTGCTCTGTCGCCCAGGCTGGAGTGCTGGCGTACAGTGGCCTGATCTCAGCTCACTACAGCCTTTGCTTCCTAGATTCCAGTGATTCTCCTGCGTCAGCCTCCTAGGTAGCTGGGATTACAGGTGCATGCCACCATGCCCAGCTAATTTTTGTACTTTTAGTAGAAACAGGGTTTCACCATGGTAGCCTGGCTGGTCTCAAACTTCTGGCCTTAGGTGATCTGCCTGCCTTGGCCTTCCAAAGTGCTGGGATTACAGGTGTGAGCCACCATGCCTGGCCAAGAATTAATGTTGTAGTGTTTGTAAATTAAACACCATAGTACATTTTCCTTCCTTTTAATTATTATTTTTCTGGACCCTGTAATATATATGAAAAAATGCAGCATACATACCTTTAGAGAGTTTACAGACTAGAATAAATAATGGTCAAGAATAGAAAACTATTTCTATGTGTGAGTAGTGTATGCATGTGTGTGGTTATGTATGTTTTAAAAATTAAGTGATCTGTTGTTGTGGTTAATATTAGCTTTGTAGAAATAGACTGAAAGACTCAAGGGAGATCATTGAGAACTTGAGGAATCAAAAAGACTTAGTGGAAGAAATGCCCCAAATAAAGCTATTTGGAATAGAAAGAAAAATTATGAATGCATTGGAAAGATGAGAGTTGAGTTAGGAGACTGTTAATCCTGGTGTGAGAATTGAGGAATTGGTGTGGTGGGAAAGGAGAAGAAGGGATTTAGAAAATAGAAAGATTTGAAAATTAGCCAGCTTCAATGATAATACCAGGTATGGAGAATGAAGGAAAGAAGATAAACTGTTTTACATACACAATTTATGTGTAAAATACTGAATGATTGTACGTCTTGGATCTCTCTGTCAGAAGCAGTATGATACTATAATTTTTAAAAGGAGAATAGATTAAAAGTGCCCTCTTTTCTTTTTCCAAGTCTGTCAGTTAATTTTGAATCATGTTGTCTTTACATTCATAAGAATAGTTTTTAATTGATATGGCAATACTAATTCATGCAAAATATGATGAAATGTGATTTGTGTCTTCCTTTTGACTATCCATTATAGGAAAAATGCAACCATTTTTATAGCCTGGTTTCACTTTTAGATGAATTATTTGAGCTATATTAAGCAGAAAGAGATTTAGTGCAGGAGTTAGGTGCCTGCCATATTGGTGGAGGCCCTAGAGAAGCAAACAACGCTCCAGAGCTAGCTGCTGGAGAACTTGTTACAATGAGGAAGCAGTAGAAATAGAAACTTTCTGTCCTCACTGCTTAATTCCAAGATCACATCATTTGAGGCAAAAGTCCGAAAATTGAGAAACTATTGCCACAACTGTTGTCTCAAGAACTCTAGAGCGAAGCAGTAACTAATCTGCACCAGCAAAATTGGCCTTTTGTGTCCTTATCTCTTCCCAGTTATTTCAGCTTCAAATTCAAAACTCATGCAAGTGGTTGATTTGTAGAACCTGACTTCAAGGATATCTGGGAAATGCAGTTTTTTGTTTTCAAGTGTCTTCATTGCATTAAGACACACCAGAAAGAGGGTCAAACAATGAGAGCCAATCTACTATTATAGATTTTAAGTAGGGTACTTTTTTCAATGACTTTTACAGGTAATTTTGCTTGTTATTTTTTTTTTAAAGTTAACCTGATTATATAAGCAGAGGGAAAACTTCTAAAGAAATTAGATTATCAATACTTTCGTGTTTCAGTATTTTAAAAGGTAAAGTCTTATGTAGAAAACTAGATTGGCTCATTAGTGCCTTTGATTCTTCTATTATGTTGTACAGGTATGTATTATACTCCACCACCACAATGTGTGTCCCGCTTTGTCAGACCTCCACCATCTGCTCCTGAACCTGCTCCTCCCTACTTGGATCATTATCCACCTTACCTCCAAGATCGTGTTGTAAACTCTCAGTATGGCACACAGCCACAGCAGTACCCACCTATATACCCATCTCACTATGATGGCCGTCAAGTGTACCCTGCTCAGTCGTACACGAGAGAAGAGATATTCCGAGAAAGCCCTATACCCATTGAGATTCCACCTGCAGCAGTACCATCCTATGTACCAGAATCCAGAGAAAGATACCAACAGATCGAGAGTTACTATCCAGTGGCTCCTCATCCACCTCGGATCAGAGCTTCGTACCTCAGAGTATGCTGCATTTTTTTTCTTATTACATAGACTTAATTTGATTATTGCTTGCAGTGATTCCTTTCTATGGAATGACAGTAACCCTTTGATAACTTCTTTTTTATAAGAGAGCTTCTTTTTTTATCTTTTCATAATTTGGGTATTTTTTTAACTTACTAATGAGAAAATTCTGCCTCCTTCCCCATAACTAACCATTCTAGTTTCTGAACTTCAGAAGGTTTAATTAACAATTCTAGATCTACTTGGAAATTATGACTAAATAAAAGAAACCTAAATTTAGCACTTTGGAAGATCTTGAGCATTTGGGGGGTTTGTTTTCCATTGTTCTATTAAGTCTTGGTATTTCCCAATGTTAAGAAGGGTTTACAAGTTGCTTCTTAACTTAAAATATATGCTGAATATTAAACGAATTAATCTGTCCTGAAATTCTCTTTCAATTTTAACTAATCTTTCTGTTTTTAGGAACCACCTTATAGCCGGCTTCCTCCTCCTCCCCAGCCTCATCCTAGTCTAGATGAACTACATCGCCGACGAAAGGAAATAATGGCCCAGCTAGAAGAAAGAAAGGTTATCTCTCCACCTCCTTTTGCACCGTCACCAACCTTGCCTCCTACCTTTCATCCAGAAGAAGTAAGCAAATCATTTTTAGTCTCATTTACTCATTTATCAGTGTGTTTGTGTGTGTGTCCAGTTTGGTTTTTTTCCTGTTTTCTTCTAAAAGGTTTATTATCATTTAGCTCTACAAACCATGTAGAACTGATTTTTGTTTGTATGTAATATAATGTATTAGGAGTCAAGATCCTTTTTTTTTTTTTTCCTATAAGGCATTGACCCAGCACAATTTAATTAAATCAGCATGCTTTCCCTGGTACCCTGATTTATCATAATCAGGTGTCCACATACATGTTCTGGACTCTATTCTTTTCCATCAGTCTGTTTCTATCCTTGAAACCAATGCCAATTTCTCTTTGTGTAGTTTTATCATAAGTCTCAATATGTTTATCATAAGTCTCAATATGTGGTGGTTGTATTTTCTTTTTTCTTTTTTGGAGACAGAGTCTCCCTCTGTGGCCCAGTTGGAGTGCAGTGGCGCAATCTCAGCCCTCTGCAACCTCCACCTCCCAGGTTCAAGCGATTCTCCTGCCTCAGCCTCCCAAGTAGCTGACTACAGGCACACACTGCCACACCCAGCTAATTTTTTGTATTTTAATAGAGATGGGGCTTCACCGTGTTACGCAGTCTGGTCTCCAGCTCCTGAGCGCAGGTCGGCCTCCCAAAGTGCTAGGATTATAGGTGTAAGCCACTGTGCCTGGCCTATAGTTTCTAGTATTGTTATCTTTCAAGAATCAGCATATTGATTTTCACAAAAACCTCTGCTCCAGTTTTGATTAGGATTACTTCAGATGTCTAAATCTGTGCTGTCCATTATGGTAGCCACTAGCCACATGTGGCTATTGAACATGTAATATGTGGCTAGTTCAAGTTTATATGTACTAGAGCCATAAAATATACACTGGATTCAAGGATTTAATACCAAAAATGTAGCATTCATTAATAAATAAAATTATTATTAAAATTGATTTCACTTGGATTCAAGGATTAATACCAAAAATGTAAAAATCATTAGTATTTTTGATATACTGGATTAAATAAAATTATGATTAAAATTAATTTTACCTGTTTTTGTTTTTAATGTGGCCACTAAAAATGTTTTTATTGAGGTTTTTTTTTTTGAGACAGAGTCTCACTCTGTCACCAGGTGTCAGGCGGAGTGCAGTGGTACAATCTTGGCTCACTGCAACCTCCGCTTCCTGGGTTCCAGCAGTTCTCCTGCCTCAGTCTCCTGAGTAGCTGGGACTACAGGCACACGCCGCCACGCCCAGCTAACTTTTGTATTTTTAGTAGAGATGGGGTTTCACCATGTTGGCCAGGATGGTTGTTCTCTTGACCTTGTGATCTGCCCGCCTCGGCCTCCCAAAGTGCTGGGATTACAGGCATGAGCCACCATGCCCAGCCACTAAAAATGTTTTAATTGTACATGTGGATCTCGTTATATTTCTATTAGACGGTGTTGCTTTATTTTTATTTATTTATTTTTTGGGGGACGGAGTTTCATTCTGTTGCCCAGGCTGGAGTGCAGTGGCATGATTTTGGCTTACTGCAACCTCTGCCTCCCAGGTTCAAGGAATTCTCATGTCCCAGCCTTCTGAGGAGCTCAGACTACAGGTGCACACCACCACCCACTCCTGGCTGATTTTTTTTTTTTTTTTTTTTTTTTTTTTTTTTTTTTTTTTTTTTTTTTTTTTTTTTTTTTTTGAGTTGGAGTCTTATTCTGTTGCCCATACCTGAGTGCAGTGGCACAATCTCAGCTCACTGCAGCCTCCACCTCCTGGGTTCAAGTGATTCTCCTGCCTCAGCCTCCCGAGCAACTGAGGTTACAGGCGCATGCCACCATGCCCAGCCATAATTTTTGTATTTTTAGTAGAGATAGCATTTCACCATATTAGTCAGGCTGGCCTCAAACTGCTGACCTCAGGTTATCCACCTACCTCAGCTTCCCAGAGTACTGGGGATTACAGGCGTGAGCCACCATGCTCAGCCTTGACAGTTTTGCTTTAGATCGATAGGGTGAGAGGTAACATCTTTCTAATATCAAGTCTCTATGAACATGATATACCCCCTTCATTTATTTGGATTTTCTTTATACTTCACACTTCAGTATCTTGCGTATCTTAACGTTAAATTTATTCCTAGATAACCAATGTTTTTTGAAATTATTTTAAATAGAATTCTTTTGGAAATTTTCATTTTCTATGTTATTAATATAGAGAAATTAAATAGATTTTGATGTATTGACCTTTTTGTTCAGCTGTCTTGCTGAATTTCTCTATTCTAATACTTGTGAGTAGATGCTTTTGAATTTTCTGTGCACATAATTATGTCCTCTGAATAATAATCTTTTTTTCCTCTTTTTAATCCTTTTGTCTTGTCTTTGTCTTATTATTTTGAACTCTGGCATAATGCTAAATAGAAATGATGATAACACATATTCTTGACTAGTTCCTAATATTTGAGTAAATGGAGCTTTTAATAATAATTTGCCACTATGAAGTTGGCTGTAGGCTTGCTGGTAGAAAATCTTTGTCATATTTGTGAAGCTTTTTTCTAATCCTAGTTTCAGAATTGTTTTAAATAAGTAAGACATATCATTTAATTCAGTAATGAGGAAACCAGCCAGAAAAGTTGTTTTAATGAATAGGAAAGACAGGTAAATATAGATAGTGAAAATCGGAAAAAAACAGTCAAATAAGGTTGCTTAAAAATAATGGTTAATGTTTCTGAGGAGAAATTCATGAAATAAAATAATAATAATAATAATGGCTAATGTTCCAGTTCTGTTTTTTTAAAAATAAACCATAATTTGGGGAGTCAGCTTCTTTGTATTTCTGCACGACAGTGCTAATAGTTATAGTGAATAAGTGTTATCTTATTATCTTATTGTCTGTATGGTCTATAGTGATCATTCGTTTTTCTATTTCTGATACTGGTAATATTTTTTTGTCAGTCTTGCTAGGGATTTACCCATTTTATTCATCTTTTTTTTTTTTGAGACAGAGTTTCACTCTTGTTACCCAGGCTGGAGTGCAATGGCGC
>NW_016107377.1:3037804-3041457 GCF_001604975.1 Cebus imitator
TTTTTTTTTTTTTCTTTTTTGAGACAGTGTCTTACTCTGTTGCCCAGACTGGAGTGCAGTGCCAGAGATCTTGGCTCACTGCAACCTCAGCCTCCCAGATCAAGCAATTCTCCTGCCTCAGCCTTCCCCAGAAGCTGGATGAGCCATCACACCCAGCTAATTTTTATTGTATTTTTAGTAGAGACAGGGTTTCACCATGTTGGCCAGGCTGGTCTCGAACTCCTGACCTCAAATGATCTGCCTGCCTTGGCCTCCCAAAGTACTGGGATTACAGTCATAAGCCATTGCACCCAGCCCAAAAATCCAACTTTGAAGTAATCTATTTGTTTTGTTGATTGTACATACTGCCTTAGCTTATAGTTTGTATATGTTTTTTTAAATAAGTTTTCTCAGCAGGATTACAGTTGATACTATGTAAGGAACTTGTCTTGCACCCTTTATGTATAGAATTACGATTCTAAACATTGCTAACTGACAAATGATGAATAATAAATGAAAATTGAAAAGTGCATCACACATAGTAAACAGCATCTTGTTGGGTATATGAAGGAAATCTACTAAATAGAAGTTGTTCACAATATCTAGTTTTTCCATCTAAACACTTTGGATGAATTTTCCACAAAAATGCAGGCTATTAGTAAAGTCACAACATCTATTAATGTAGTTTTCTTTATAAAGTAAAAGCCAGGTGTGTAGTACCTCACACCTATAATCCCACACTTTGGGAGGCTGAGGTGGGAAGATTGCTTGAGACCAGGAGTTAAAGACCAGCCTGAGCAACATAGTGAGACCCCATCCCTACAAATTTAAAAATAAAAATTAGCCAGGTGCCCAAGCACAGTGGCTCATGCCTGTAATCCCAGCACTTTGGGAGGCTGAGGCATGTGGATCACCTGAGGTCAGGAGTTCAAGACCAGCCTGACCAACATGGAGAAACCTCATCTCTACTAAAAATACAAAATTAGCCGATCGTAGTGGTGCATGCCTGTAATCCCAGCTACTCGGGAAGCTGAGGGAGGAGAGTCGCTTGAACCTGGGAGGCAGAGGTTGTAGTGAGCCAAGATCTTGCCATTGCACTCGAGCCTTGGCAAGAAGACCGAAACTCCATCTGAAAAAGAAAGAAAAAGAAAAAAATTTAGCCAGCTGTGGTGGGACGTGCCTGTGGTCCTAGCTACTTGGGAGGCTGAGGTGGGAGGATCACTTGAGCCTGGTCCGTGTTGCAGTGACCTATGATTGTGCTACTGCGTTCCAACCTGGGTAACAAAGACCCTGTCTCAAAAAAATTAGGAAAAAAATAAACAATTGTGATTTTTTTCCCCAAAAATTGTTTATTAGCATATACCCTGAAACTCTGTTATGCCATACTGTTTTATAAGAAATATGGAAAACAATATGACATTGTAAAAAGTGAGCAATTTTTGGAATCAAACATACTAAACTTTGAGGTTCAGTTGTATCCTTCATTGTGATCTTTTTAAAATTACTTAGCCTCCCTGAACCTTGAGGTGCAAGTTTCTTCATTTATGAATCAAACATAATAAAACCTACCTTATAGTGGTATGGTTAAGTTGAAACATAAGGCATCTGGCATGTAGCAGGCATTCAGTAAGTAATTCATATTTATTATTATTTTTACTCCTAATAAAAATTATAATGCCTGGCTATTACGGAACTTTATCTAGAATCATTTTTGTTACTAAAATGCAAAACTATGTATTTAAACCTCAGTTCTGATTATAAGCAATGTGAATACAAAAATTAGCCTGCCATGGTGGTGAGCACCTGTAATCCCAGCTACTCAGGAGGCTGGGGCAGGAGGATCACTTGAACCCAGGAGGTGGAGATTGTAGTGAACCAAGATCGCGCCACTGCACTCCAACCTGGGCAACAGAGCCAGACTCCTTCTCAACAAAAATTAAAACATAAATAAAATAATCTACCTACAGTTGTACTAAATTCATACATTATAGAAATACGTGATATAGAAAGAGAAGTTTCTCCAAAATCCCATTTTCTGTACCCGTTATTATTTAAACTTTTCATGTATATTTCACCTTCTTTCTGTACGTGAACTAACATCTTTTAGTAGACACATTATAATTGTACAAGTTTATGGGATGCAGAGTAATATTTCGATGCATATATGCAATATGCAATGATCAGGGTAATTAGCATATCATCTCAAACATTGATCTTTTATCTATATTGGGAACATTCAAAATCCTCTCTTTCTTGGACAGTTGTGTATGTGATACTCGCTGCTGCAAGTTACAGAAATGCAGGATGCTTCCAGAGAGTTTCAGGTCACCCTTCGACTGGTAGGCAGGTAGCTTTTAAGTCATTCAGAACAGTCATCCAACTGTTCTTTTCTTTCTTTTTTTTGCAACCTCTGCCTCCGGGGTTCAAGAGATTCTCCTGCCTCAGCCTTCTGAGTAGCTGGCATTACAGGCATGCGCCACCACGCCAGGCTAATTTTTGTATTTTTAGTAGAGACAGAGTTTCACCACGTTGGCCAGGCTGGTCTCGAACTCCTAACTTCAGGTAATCTGGCCACCTTGGCCTCCCAGAGTGCTGTGATTACAGGCATGAGCCACTGCGCCTGGCCAGTCATCCAACTTTTCTTTGAAGAAGAGAGCAGTGTTATATTTTAATTATAAATTTTCGTATTACGTAACATTGTAGAAATAACATTTTTCCTGTGGACTAAATAAATATCTCTTTATGATCTTCAGATTTTGTTTCAAAGAAAAATGCTTGGCAGATCTGTTCTTGCTTTTTGTAACTATAGCATTGTTAACGTAGTGTTTGTCTCAAGATTCCTTTATAAGTCGCCACCTTTCTTACTACAAATCTGTTTTGTTTTTGTTTTTTGGTGTATGAAGATTATGGTTTCTTTCTTTTTTTTGAGACAGTCTTGCACTGTCACCTGGGCTAGAGTGCAATGGCGCAATCTCAGCTCACTGCAACCTCTGCCTCCCAGCTTCAAGTGATTATCCTGC
Source organism: Cebus imitator (assembly GCF_001604975.1). Taxonomy (NCBI): domain Eukaryota; kingdom Metazoa; phylum Chordata; class Mammalia; order Primates; family Cebidae; genus Cebus; species Cebus imitator. The sequence continues at coordinate 3,040,804 of NW_016107377.1, forward strand.
CTCAGCCTCCCAAGTAGCTGGGATTAAGGTGCCCGTCACCATGCCCAGCTAATTTTTTGTACTTTTAGTAGAGAGGGGGTTTCACTATGTTGGCCAGACTGGTCTCGAGCTCTTGATCTTGTGATCTGCCCACCTCAGCTTCCCAAAGTGCTGGGATTACAGGCGTGAACCACTGTACCCGGCCTAAGATTGTCATTTCTTTGTTCGTCAAATTGATCATCATTTTGTTGTTACTCCTTTCTTTTGTCAATCTATCCTAGATACTTTCCATTTATTTTGACTTTCAAGATCCTAAGTGGAAATTTTTTTTTTAATTTTTCTATTTTCTTATAAAAGATAGGGTCTTGCTTTGTTGCCCAGGTGGTCTCCAACTCATGGGCTCTAGCAATCCACACTAAGTGCTGGTCTTAGAGCCACTGTGCCCAGCCCAGATTTTTTTCTGTCGTTTGTAACTAAGTAAATAAACCTGGATTGAATTTGTTTAAAGAAATGGTGAATAAAATTGTGTATAAAGATCTGTTTATAATGTTAAAACTTTTCTTTAAAAAACCATAATTTTGGCCGGGCGCGGTGGCTCAAGCCTGTAATCCCAGCACTTTGGGAGGCCGAGGCGGGTGGATCACGAGGTCAAGAGATCGAGACCATCCTGGTCAA
>NW_016107377.1:3043112-3049651 GCF_001604975.1 Cebus imitator
ATAATAGAAACAGAAGAGTTGTTGACAATGAGTGATGTTAGTGAGCAGCAGACCCTATGTCAGTGCAGAAGGCCAAAAATGATGACTCTGAGAAGGCATAGATCCGCTTGAATGAACCAGTAGCCCTTAGGTATCAATGTATATATGTCTTGTGATAAAATGAAAAATATTAGAGTCCAAGCACTGCCTTACACTGGTATAGCCTTGGTCATATCACCTGTGTTGTCTATCATGGATTACGAGCTTATAAAATAGTATACATGAAAACACTTTGAAAATGTAAAACATTATATAAATGTGAATGTTGTAATTTTAGTGAAAATACATTAGCCTTAGAATAGCTATTCTGTTTATTAGATAACTGGAGAGCTTACCTTAAGATAAAAATTAGATGTCCTTTTCATCTCACTGAATCAACCCAAGGAGCATAGTTTATTCAAGATATGAATTAGTGCTATTAAAGAGATTTCAGTGAAAAGTTACTACACCATCATGTACTATAAAAATCAAAATTTTTAATATGCTTGGTTACCTTGATTTTATTGAAAGAAACATTGAGAAGGGTCTAACAAAACTATGGCTTGGTACATATATGCTTAAATGTTTATTCATCTGATAAAGAGAATGATAACCAAACCCATAAAATCCTAGCTTGATTTCTGGAAGGAGATTGAAATACTTTTTTTTCTTTTTACCTTCTGCTAAGGTGAAAAAAAAAAAAAAAAAACAACTGAAAACTAAAAATCACTCTTCACTTATATTTTTCATAGTTCACAAAAATCTTCTATTGTGCCACTTAAAAATTGAATAATCATCATTATGTTGCTTCAGCACGATGTTCTAAGAAATTCCCTGCTTTCTCTGTCTTGTTACTCATAGACCCATTTTCTGGTTTTTTCCTTTTCTTTTTTTTTTTTCCCTTCTCCATCTATAGTTTTTGGATGAAGACTTGAAGGTAGCTGGGAAATACAAAGGAAATGATTATAGCCAGTACTCTCCCTGGTCATGTGACACCATCGGCTCCTACATTGGAACCAAAGATGCAAAACCCAAAGATGTTGTGGCAGCAGGGAGTGTGGAAATGATGGTATGTGTAATAGCTAAGCAATAATTAATACAAATCAAGATTAAACCAAATAAATTTTCATCCATTACAGTTTAGGAACAAATAATTCAGCTTTGCTTAAAAGATTCAGGCCATATTCTATATTCTGCAATTGAGTTATCTTTAAATAATATAGGTTTTGTTTCATTTAGATGTAAGTAAAAATCATTTAATACTTAACTAGACAGACATTTATTATATTGCTGCGCAAATAGCAATTTCTCAACAGTTGTTTACAACCCAAATTAAATTATTTCACATAATTAATCAAGATCTTGGATTTCTTCACCAAATAAGTTAAAACTTCACAACTCTGAAGTTTAAATAACAAAGTTGAATCTAGTGAACAAGAGTAGTATTTGAGCCAGAATTATAGCTGCTCAGCTTCAAGTGAACTCTAAGATGCTGAAATTTTATACTTGGGTTATTTTATTCTTTAGTGAAAAATCATGTAACACCAGTGTTTCTAATAACCAAGTTTAAAATATTATCAAAATCTTATCTTTTTATAGAAATAGGGTCATACGTTGTCACCAGGGTAGAGTGCAATGACACAATTATGGCTCACTGTAACCTCAAACTCCTGGACTCAGGTGATCTTCCTGAGTACCTAGAACTATAGGCACATGCCACCACACTCACCTAATTTAAGAAAAAAAAAAAAAAATTTTTTTTTGTAGAAATGGGGGTCTTGCTATGTTCCCTAGACTGCTCTTACACTCCTGGCCTCAAGCAATCCTCCGGCCGCCGCCTCCCAAAGTGCTGGGATTACAGGCATGAGCCATCCTGCCTGGGTAGTATCTTAATTGTCTTTTTATTTTTTAAAGAAATAAAATTTTCAAGAAGTAGTTACATCCGCCTCCTGGGCTCAAGCAATTCTCCTGCTTCGGTTTCTGAAAGTGCTGGAGTTACAGGTGTGAGCTACTGTGCCTGGCCATGAATAATTTTATACTATTTCTAAACAGTGTTGTTTTATATGTTTATAGACCTTATGTAAATTAAACACTTCAGCTTATATTTTCACTCAGCATTGCTTTTAAGATGTGTCCTCTTTTTTTTTTTTTTGAGATGGAGTCCCACTCTGTCACCCAGGCTGGAGTGTAGTATGGCTTCACATGTGTGAAAGTTACCCTTAGAAATGGTATTACTGGCCAGGTGTGGTGGCTTACACCTATAATCCCAACACTTTCAGAGGCCAAGACAGGCGAATCACTTGAGGTCAGGAATTTGAGACCAGCCTGTCCAACATGGTGAAACCTCAGCTCTATTAAATACACAAAAATTAGCTGGGCGTGGTAGTGGGTGCCTGTAATCCCAGCTACTCAGGAGGCTGAGGCAAGAAAGTCACTTGAACCTGGGAGGCAGAGGTTGCAGTCAGTCAAGATTGCACCACTATAGTCCAGTCTAAGCGACAGAGTGAGACTCCATCCCACAAAATAAAAAATGGTATTGCTGGGTTGAAAGCTGTGCCTTCACTATTATTTGTAACCCATTTGTCCTTATTAACTCTGAAAGAGGTTTCCTAGATTGTTATATAGATTTTCATAAATACTTTTCCAAATGGTTAAGAAAAGACCAATATTTACAATAAAAAAAAATTTGGGTGCTGTTAACTACTGTAAATGAGTGAAGTGATATCTAATAGCATAAATATGATTAGGTGCCAGCCTCCCTTCGCCCCCAAAATTGAGAATTTTAGAGGAAGAAAAAGCAAAATAAACCTTTACTTTTATTTATTTTGTGGTAGGATTAGGGAAGCATTATTTTTAGGCTGCAGTAAGGCTCTTACTGGAATGAAATGAGGGGAAGTTAGGCAGGAATCTTTGCTTTGTACTTGGCTTTCAGAAAGGGTTATTATAAGACAGTAAACGAGTATTAGCAAAATAAAACTCATTTTCTTAAATCAGTAAAGAATAAAAAAGTTTGGGCCAGACATGGTGACTCACACCTATAACCCCAACACTTTGGGAGGCCGAAGTGGGAGGATTGTTTGAGCCCAGGAGTTTAAGACCAGCCTGGCAACATAGCAACCACATCTCTTCAAGAAATTTTTAGCCAGGTGTGGTGATATACACTTGTGGTCCCAGCTATTTGAGAAGCTGAGGCAGGAGGATCACTTGAGCCCAGGAGGTTGAGTCTCATAGGCCACTACACTCCAACCTGGTGACAGCAGAACACTGTCTCAAAATAAAACAAAGTTGCAATCCAATCTAGAGGTAATTGAGAACCTCCCAAATAGGTGAAAGAAGTCTAACCCAGTATTTCTCAAATGTTAATGTGCATACAAATTATATATTTGTATGTATATGTATATATATATATATAAAATATGTGCATAACGTATAGGGATATTTATATGCATATTATACTAGGTCATTATATGTATATATTTTTAAAGATTGAATTGGCTTTTATTAGTGATTGACTAATCAGGAAGCATTCCATATATGAAAATAGAAAGATACTCTAATGAGCTAAACAGAGAAAAGGAACAAAACTCAGATTGGTTGTTTCAAAGTTAATTTCCTTATAGGATTAAAGCAGAAGGGCTTATGATGCCAGTTCAAATTGAGTGGTCGTCTTATTGATTGCTGTGAATCTCCTGTTTTTTGGAAAACTGGCCCATTTTCATTTTTTGAGGCAGAGTCTCTCTCTGTCGTCAGGCTGATAATGCATTGGCGCAATCTCAGCCTACTACAACCTCTGCCTCAGCCTCCCGAGTAGCTGGGATTACAGGTGTGTGTCACTACGCCCGGCTAATTTTTTTTTTTTTATTGTATTTTAGTAGAGATGGAGTTTCATCATGTTGGCCAGGATGGTCTCCATCTCCTGATCTCATGATCCGCCCGCCTCGGCCTCCCAAAGTACTGGGATTGCAGGCATGAGCCACCATGGCCAGCCAAAACTGGCCCATTTTCAAATTAAGTTTGATTTTCTGGCATCTAGCACATGTGACTACATTCTGCTTTGATCTGGTGTGTTGGGGCTTAGTGCGGGAGCTTAGTCCAAAACAGTGGCCTCCCATAAACTTTAAAAATATGTTTCTTAGGCCAGGTGCAGTGGTTTATACCTGTAATCCCAGTACTTTGGGAGGCAGAGGCAGGATGATTGCTTGAGCCCAGGAGTTTGAGACCAGCCTGGTCAACACAGGGAGACCTCATCTCTATAAATAATAATAATAATAATAAAAATTAGCTGGGTGTGGTGTTGCATGCCTGTAGTCCCAGCTATCTGGGAGGCTGAGGTGGGAGGATTACCGGAGCCTGGGAGGTTGAGGATACAGTGAGCCATGATAGTGTCCCTACATTCCAGCCTGGATGACAGAGTGAGACCCTGTTGCCCCTCACCTCAGAGGTTTAAAAACCAGTGTTATATAAAATCAACCAAAGGTAACTAATGATTTTAGTCTTACCAGTAAGAGTGTTGTACTCTTCTTTAACCGTATTACAGATCTAGAAAAAATTAGGCTACAGAGAGATCTGAGTGTGGGGTGGATTTCTCATTTTGCTTTTTTATCAGAATGTGGAGAGTAAAGGAATGAGGGACCAACGATTAGATCTTCAGAGAAGAGCAGCAGAAACCAGTGATGATGACCTCATCCCATTTGGAGACCGACCAACAGTGTCTCGGTTTGGTGCCATCTCACGAACTTCCAAAACTATATATCAGGGTGCTGGTCCAATGCAGGCTATGGCACCTCAGGGAGCTCCTGCAAAACCTATTAACATTTCGGGTAAGAATCTCAGAGGTAAGCTGACTAAAAGGTTCATCATCTTGGCTTTCAGCATTACTCCTGCTCCCCATTTACTATCAGTGTTTTTAATAATCTTGCAAGGCAGTAATTGTCAAACTTTCCATGGAATCATCCCAGTAAGAAAGGTAATTATAACCCAGAGAATTTTAGGTATATAAACTGAAATTAAATGTCTATATATGAAGCTTTCTTAATGTTTCTTCCATTCCCCCCACCCCACCCCATATAACTTCATTGCCATTTGGGGGAATAGCATTTTCATTATACAGTAATCTAGAAGAAAAACTACAAAGACTGAAAGTTCATTGGGGAAGAAACAAACATATATCAGCACCTAGCATCATGCTGCCTGACACTTAGAAAAACAAAGTTAAGGAATTTTTTAAATCTGGCCATTTGGGGTGGATACCAGACATCTGTATAATTAATTCGAAGATTTCTTTTAGATTATGAGTACCTTAAAGAAGAATCAAATCTATGAATTACATCATACCATAATAAATCATTCTCTTACAGATTATAGTCCATATGGAACCCACAGTGGCTGGGGAGGTTCTCCATATTCACCTCATCAAAACATACCATCTCAGGGACACTTCAGTGAGAGGTATGAGTCATTCTTTTTACTTGAACAAACATGTAGAAACCTTTAAAATTATACAACTTCTCTTTGTTTTTCTGGTCAGTAATATTCTAACAAAATAAAATATTACAATTTGCTTCACACTTTCTTTCTAAACAAAGGGAGAGAATATCTATGTCAGAAGTGGCCAGTCATGGAAAACCCCTTCCATCTGCTGAGAGAGAACAGCTACGACTAGAATTGCAGCAATTGAACCATCAGATTAGCCAGCAGACCCAGCTACGTGGACTAGAGGTACCAGCCTAGAGAGCCATTTTTATTCCAATTTTTGAAGGGATCTCAGAGATTTTAAACAGGAACTTTTGAGGCACTGTGAACACAAAACTTTAAGGTCTGTTTCTTAGGAGTTAGTTTGGGTGTCCATTTGTTAACAAATTCAATACTGGATTTCATTCTGGGAAAATAGAAAACTTAAAATTTCTACTACCTAAGAATAGAAAATGGATTACCTAAAATTTCCCAGCAGGGACTTATATACCCTTATGGCACATTTAAGGTTTTTGTTTTGTTTTTTTGAGACAGAGTATTGCTCTGTCACCCAGGCTGGAGTGCAGTGGCATGATCTTGACTCACTGCAGCCTCTGCCTCCTGGGTTCATGCAATTCTCCTACCTCAGCCTCCTGAGTAGCTGGGATTACAGGCGTATGCCACCATAGCCAGCTAATTTTTGTATTTTTAGTAGAGACAGGGTTTCACCATGTTGGCCAGGCTGGTCTCGAACTCCTGACCTCCAGTGATCCACCTGCTTCAGCCTCCCAAAATGCTGGGATTACAGATGTGAGCCTGGCCATGTTTTAAGTTTAAGGTAAACTGTTTTTATCAGCAAATACATTCAGCTTTAGAATTTTTTTTATTTCCCTGAAGCCTCAGCTTTTATAAATCTTTTAAAAAGTAGAAGTTTAGAACTTTGAATTAAAAAATAAAATATAGTTCCAATGTAATAAGAAGAATAACACTTTTCATTAATGTAGGTCTTTATGATTTAAAAATCACTACCATGTATCTTTTTTTTTTTTTTTTTTTTTTTTTTTTTTTTT
>NW_016107377.1:3049776-3050806 GCF_001604975.1 Cebus imitator
TCACCATGTTGACCAGGATGGTCTCAATCTCTTGACCTCGTGATCCACCCGCCTCCGCCTCCCAAAGTGCTGGGATTACAGGCTTGAGCCACCGCACCCAGCACTACCATGTATCTTATTTGACCCTTACAATATTCCTGACAGGTGGCTTAGGCAGGTGGTATTGTCCTCCTTTTTTGACTGAAGTATATGAGAGCCTCAGAGATTGAAACATGAACCCAACTCTTCATACTCCAAATTCAGTGTTCTTTTCCATCATGCTGCCTGACACTTAGAAAACAAAATTAAAGAATTTTTAAAATCTGGCTGGACATGGTGGCTCATGCTTATAATCTCAGCACTTTGGGAGGCCAAAGCAGGCAGATAACTTGAGCTCAGGAGTTTGAGACCAGTCTGGGTAACATGGCAAAATCTCACCACTACAAAAAGTGCAAGAGTTAGCCAGGCATGTTAGTGCACGCCTGTAGTCTTAGCTACTCAGGAGGCTGAGGGCAGCAGGATCACCTGAGCCCAGGGAGGTTGTGGCTGCTGTGAGCCCTGATGGTGCCACTGCACTCCAGCCTGGGCAACAGAGTGAGACCCTGTCTTAAAAAAAAAAAATTTTTTTTTAAATCTTTTTAAGTGCCACATAAGGAAGACTAGATTTTGTTTCTACGTCATCCTTTACATTGGAACATATTCTTTGACTATGGAAAACTGAAGACATTCTAGTGATAAATACATTATCCTATCTGGAGGAAAAAATGGTACTGTTAGAACATTAGTCTATCTTTCCACCATAATCTCTAATAATAAGTAAGCCATCACTTTGGGGAAAAAAAAAGTTATAAGACAGACTTTCTTATTAGGAAGACCAGTGGAGATTGTATTTGGAACATACAGCTGACTTGTGCCCCTGTGTGAGCAATTAGTTAGGAATCTTAAAAATCTGTGTAATATTAGGCCGGGCGCGGTGGCTCAAGCCTGTAATCCCAGCACTTTGGGAGGCCGAGGCGGGTGGATCACGAGGTCAAGAGATCGAGACCATCCT
>NW_016107377.1:3051801-3053294 GCF_001604975.1 Cebus imitator
GCGCGATCTCGGCTCACCGCAACCTCCGCCTCCTGGGTTCAGGCAATTCTCCTGCCTCAGCCTCCTGAGTAGCTGGGATTACAGGCACGCACCACCATGCCCAGCTAATTTTTTGTATTTTTTAGTAGAGACGGGGTTTCACCATGTTGACCAGGATGGTCTCGATCTCTTGACCTAGCGATCCACCCGCCTCGGCCTCCCAAAGTGCTGGGATTACAGGCTTGAGCCAACGCGCCTGGCCCTATTTATTTTATTTTATTTTTTATTTTTTTTTTGGTAGAGGTGAGGTCTGGATAATGTTGCCCAGGTGGGTCTCAAATTCCTACCCTCAAGTGATCCTGCTGCCTCACCCTCCCTTTTAATTGTCAAAGTGCTGGAATTAAAGGCATGAGCCACCATGTGCGGCCAACTTCTCTTTCAAATCAGAAAAGAAAAGCAATTTAAGATGAAGTTACTGTTTACTAAATTTAAATGTCCCTGTTTTGTTCTTTTTTTTATTCAAACAGTACTCAAAGAGAACAGTGCCTTACATTTGCATTATTTTTGTTGCAAATAGCTGGGTGATACGCTGCTTAAGGCTGTGGTCTGGAATTGAGCCTGGTTATTCTGTGCATGGTGTGAAGTGTGTTGAGTTTTCTGTGTGCTTGGCTTTATGCACTAGGCTGTTAGTAACAGGCTGGTGTTGCAGAGGGAGGCAAACACCCTGGCAGGCCAGTCGCAGCCTCCACCACCACAACCTCCAAAATGGCCTGGAATGATCTCAAGTGAGCAGTTGAGCTTGGAACTGCACCAAGTGGAAAGGGAAATCGGGAAGAGAACACGGGAACTGAATATGGTGAGTGTTACACAGGGAGAAGAGGGGGAAGGTGAAATGAAATCTTTCATGTGGCTCTAGAATTATCTGGAGCTACAGAATCATCACTTCAAGACACTCTGATGAGTGGTTAATATTTAAAGTAATTCTCAAGCAGGTGGGCTACCTTCCTGTTTTATCATTCCTCTTCTCATTCTCTTTTGTTTGGGTGTGTTCTTTGTCTTAGAATTCTTCGTTAACTTTTAGAGAAAACAAGGTTTTAATGATTCTTTAAGAACTTACTGGAAGTTCTTAAATTTCTGTTTAGCATACTGATTAGGAAAGCAGATAGGATGCTGTTTACTATTTTGCAATAACAACATGTTATATAAAGGTATATTCACTAAATAACATTCTAGTTTTGTAGCCGTTATAATGATGACCTATTTTTGCTATGGTGATATTCAAACTGCACATTCTTTTCTGTGGAACTATATCCATTAATATGCTTAGGGTTTGCTTCATAGTGCACATTCATTTTAGTAAATTTTGAATCTTAGGGGGTTCCTTAGGTTGCATGATATTTGTTATTTTTTGTTGCATAGTTTTCATAATCTTTCTAGGCAAATAAATTGAGTTTGCAGGTTTTTTTGCTTTTTTTTAGTAAGTATGTTATAGATATTTATTGTACTTGGGTTTA
>NW_016107377.1:3053830-3065600 GCF_001604975.1 Cebus imitator
GGACAACCAGAACTACAAAACAAGGTTCCGACTGAGGATCTTACATTGACATTCAGGTAAAGAAAAGGAGATTTTCTAAAAAAAATTTTTTAAATTAAAAAAAAAAATTAATGATGATACCACAGTAAAAAGATAATAAATAAAAAAAAGAAAAGGAGATTTTCAAGCCATATTAAATAACACAAAAAAGAGAAATTATTATATTATCCATATCAGAAGTACCCTCGTAAATATTTTATTCTCAAAATATCATTATTCTGTGTACATTAAGAATATTTTTTGCATAAGTCTGGAGTTACAAAACTTAGAACAGACCCAAGGTTAAATTGTCTGTTAATACCTAACAAAGAAAAATTTCTGGTTATGTTTCCATCTTCCCCATGTTTTTAAATTTATTTCAAACACAGCCTTATATCTTTACATTAAAAAGTATTATATGCTCAACGTTAAAAAAAAGAAAACACAAAAAATAACTCCCCATTTTAAATATGTTATAAAAAATAAGCTTTAGGAAATGGAAAGTTTTAGAAAAGGGCAAATTTTAAAATTGCCCATAATTCCAATAGGTGGCGACAACCCTTGTTACCATTTTGTTGTATTATCTTTCCAGTCTTTTTAAAGTGTGTGGACATTTAGCCTCTTGCTAGTTTTACAAACCCAGCACTCCACGTGCCTGGTTTTTAATTCAGTCTATTCTTGTTTTGTTTTTGAGACGGAGTCTCGCTCTGTCACCCAGGCTGGAGTGCAGTGACGTGATGTTGGCTCACTGCAACCTCCGCTTCCCGGGTTCAGGAGATTCTCCTGCCTCAGCCTCCCGAGTAGCTGGGATTAAAGGCGCCCACCACCACACCTGGCTAATTTTTGTATTTTTAGTAGAGACAGGATTTCCCCATGTTGGTCTCAAACTCCACCCGCCGTGGCCTCCCAAAATGCTGGGACTACGGGCATGAGCCACCGTGCCCAGCAAATTTAGCCTAGTCTGTATCCTCCAGTATTATTATGCAGCTATGGGATGATACATATCAACTACCATGAACAACCTACAATAAACAGCATTACAATTAATGCTTTGTTTTCATATCTTAAATTATTTTCTAAGGATATTTTGAGGCTTTGGAATGCATAGTCCTAAATTGCCCTCCTGACAATATATAACAAAAATTTCTAATGCTTTCAGGCTTGGGTTTTGACTATTTTTAATTTGTGTATTATCTTGGATTCATTTTTTTTTTTTTTTTTTTTATTTTTTTTTTTTTGAGACAAAATCTCACTCAATTACCCAGGCTGGAGAACAGTGGTACAATCTTGGCTCACTACAGCCACTGCCTCTCAGGTTCAAGCAATTCTTGTGCCTCTGCCTCCCAAGTAGGTGGAATTATAGGCATGTAACACTAGGCTAATTTTTGTATTTTTAGTAGAGACAGGGTTTCACCATGTTGGCCAGGCTGGTCTCCAACTTCTGAGCTCAAGTGATCCACCTGCCTTGGCCTCCCGAAGTGCTGAGATGACAGACACGAGCCCAAAATTATTTCTTAAACTAGCAAACCTGCTAAATCAGGCATCAGTACTTTTTCTTAAAGGCCAGGTAGTAAGTATTTTGAGGTACGGGCCTTACAGTCTTTGTCACAATTCTCAACTCTGCTCTGTGGTTTGAAAGCAGTGTATAGTATGTTAAACAAATGAGCAGGCTATATTCTAATAAAACTTTAGTTAGAAAAATACATACCTGGCTGGCTAGCTTTAGTTTGCTAACCGTGTGCTAAAACATGGATAAGGGGCTGTAGATTAAAATTTGGAAACCATTTATATATTTTTTTATCATGCTAAATGATGTGCCCTATTGGTTTTATTGTACTAATCATTTTTTCTCTCCTTTTTCAAAATTTTGAAATGTCAACAGTGATGTACCAAATGGATCAGCCTTGACACAAGAGAATATCAGCCTCCTATCAAACAAGACCAGCTCTCTGAACCTATCAGAGGACCCTGAGGGAGGTGGGGATAATAATGACTCCCAGAGATCAGGAGTTACTCCCAGTTCTGCTCCTTAAAATATGAAGAGTCCTACTTTTATCTTCTGCTCCTAATCAGTTTGTCGGCCATAGGGGTAGGAGAACGGATAACTTCTAAACTTTTTCTCTTAAGAGCAGTCAGAGAAATCCAGGAAATTCACCAGAGGCAATGTGCACAAACACCACTACTAAAAACACACCCTGCACATAGTTCACATTAATGCATTTTTTTAATTTAAAGAAAAAGAAAATTAGCAGTATCTGCAAGCAATTCAGATTAAATTTGTTTTTGTTCTGTGAATGAACTTTATTTTAATAACTTTGGACGCCTTGGATCCAGGGCTTTAAAAAAAAAAGATATTATATATACACTCTGTTTGATTAATTGTATGATCTTAATGAAGTAGGTTTTTCTTGTATTTTGGTATTATTACATACCCAGTGTATAATTCCTTACCCCCAATCCTTATCAGTTCTCACCACCCCATAAACTTAAAACAGACCAAAAACGTCAGCTTTTGGAGAATTCTGCGATGCTTGAGAAACAGACAGTAATAGACTGAGTTATTAGAAAATGTGCAGCAAACCAACTTTTCCCAGAGCTGTTATTTGGAATTCTTTATCCCTGTCTAGATCACTAGTTTCATTGGATAGGAATGCTTTTCTTGACATTGAAACTTTTGTTTGATTGTTCAGGAAGGTTTTATTTTTTTTTATTTTAACTTTTCAGAGAGAGAATTACCAATTTTTGAAGTCCTTATTTTCATATTAAGGATCATTTGCATTCTCTTAATATAATTAGAAAGCTGATTCAGTGTTCAGTTGTTTAATTAGATTTAAACGGTGATTAAGAATGACTGTAACTTATTAGTACTGAAAATACATGTTTGGTGTTTTGCCTGCATTCAGCTCATGGTTGGAAATTTGGAGCAGTGCTTTTCAAATTAAACTTTTGCTGAAATCATAGGATGCTCAAAAACAAGGACAATCAACTATATTTTAAAACTGCAACACTTCATTTGAACTTAAAATGAATAGAGCCACATTATTTCAATAGATGTTTTTGTTTTACTTGTAAACTGATTTCGTCTTAAGGATAGTTTATGAATTGATTACTTGTTATCCAGAATCATTAGTATAAGTAGGTAGGAAATAGTTTGAAGTCATTTTTCATAGATTTTGCTGCCCACTATTGAAAATGTTTCTTCATGAAAATGTTGAAAAGAGTTAAGGATTTTTTGTTTTTATTTAATTCTGCTGCACATATTCTGATGCCATGTGTCTGTGCTTAACTACGACCCTGTAAAACATGTTTAGTGGGGGCTGTTTGATAGAGTTGCCCTCTCCATCCCTCTATTTGCCCAATTTTTTCAGTTTCCCTTTCTGGATTATACTACTAAATTAGAAAGCACTGGTTATGTAATAAGTTACTGCATTGCTTTGGTTGGGTAAAAACAAGAGTTTATATTTTTCTTGTTTCTTATTTTCTTAACCCTTAACTCCTGCTGAGGTCATAACAACCTCAGTCTAAGCTCTGTGTCCATCATACTGTTAACTTAAACAAATGGGTGGTGGGGGCGGGAAGGGTAATACAGTCCTGCCATTGCCTACCAGTAGGAGAGTCCAAACAGAACACTCTTTTGAGTAGCAATTATTTAATTTGCCCAGTCAAGGCACCGTGTTTATATACTATTTCACATTGAATTTGATTATGCCCTACAGACCTGGCTGGTCAAGGATTTGATATACACATATTGGCTTGGGATTCGAGCTTTCTTTTTTATTTAAATAAAAATTTATATATATATTATATATATACATATATACATAGCTATATCTGTATATATATTGGGTATGTTTTAAGGATTTTTTCGCATGAGCGCAGCTGTTGCGATAAATTGACCGATTGGGAAGTGGTAGAAGCACTGAATGAAGATGAGGCATTTTTTTTTCAGTTGACTTATGCATTTTTCTTTCTTTCTTTCTTTTTTAAAAAATGCTTTTGACGTTTTATTTTATTATTATTATTATTTTTTGATTTTGTTTGCTTTTTGACTTTCACTTAAAACCCTTTCACATTTACACTTTAAATGCCTATTGTTTATTGGGAGAAGGAAAGAAATTTATGTATGTCTGACATAGTCCCAAGGTTTTTCATTTATCTGCATAACTGTAAAAGGCAACATTATCGGCCTCCAACCTTCTTTTTTTTTGAGACAAGAGTGTCACTCTGTTGCCAGGCTGGAGTGCAATGGCGTGATATCAGCTAACTGCAACCTCTACCTCCTGGGTTCAAGCGATTCTCCTGCCTTAGCCTTCTGAGTAGCTGGGATTATAGGCACATGCCATCGCACCCAGCTAATTTTTGTATTCCAACCTTCTTATAGGCAGATTTGGATCAATTTACTTCTCCTTTGAATATGTTAGATCATCCTAAATTTTAGAAGCAATTGATTCACTTTGATTCACTTTGGAATTCAGAATGATTCTTGTATTAGAAGATAATTTGTGGGTATTGATTTCTGTTTAAGTTTACGATAAAAGTAAAGATTGAATTGGGGTAGCAATTGAAACCCCTAATAGCTCAATTTCTGTTATTCTTGTTCTTATTTCCTTTAAATATTCTTGTTCTTGTCTTTTACCATTTTGATTCTGTGAAGTAGGCAGGAACAGGGATTAGTCTATACAGTATTCCTGTTCTGAACAAAACCAGAAAGTCACTGTATAAACTTGACTTAAAATAGTATCTTTCTCTTTTCATGTACTTTCATTTAGGAGGAGAAAAAGTCTCTTCAATTGCAACCCAAATTCAAAAGGTACCCCTCCTTGGCCCTACACTCTAGAGCTAATCTGGTTGGGTAGCAAATCACAAGAATGGTATATTATCCCATTGTGCCTACAATGTATTTTAAATTAGTCATTCTGCCTTACCTAATGGAAATTCTTGCAACTTTCCTAGTGCTCATCAATGGTTTTAGGAATTCACGAACAGCCCCAAAATTTGGGGGTTTTTTCCCTTTCCTTTTTTCTGTGATATCATGAGCCTGTAAGGACAAGTGGCATATTTGGGCATAACTGCTTGACTTTGTAACTACTTTTCTAAAATCAAAATCTGAAAGGTATCCATTCCTTCTGGCTTTTAAATTTTTTTTTCAAGAGACAAAGATTAAACCAGATATGAAATACAGTTTCTATGCTTTCTACTTATTAAAATATTAGTTTCTTCTAAATATTACTTTATTTGTATTTCACTAAATTCAAAAGCAAAAATTGGCCATCTGAAACGAACAATTCTGAATAGGTTAAGTTAGGAGTAATAAGCATTGTGTTCACTCATTTATAGGTAAGGGAATTTTATTTATAGTGAGAATTATAAAAGTACTTTGACTTACTCTTTTTTTCAAGGAGTCTCTAGAAAAGGGTAGAAGAACAGAAAATAAGACACCTAGATTCAATTTCTGTTTTATGTGTAGCTCTTTTGCATAATTTACACATAATATTGTCACAAGATAAGTCCAATAGCTGTCCTGTCTTGGATAATTCAGAGGCTGAAGTGACCAAAGATCCATTACTTATTACTTTTCTAATTAAAAGTTAGCATAAATTTCTAGTAATATTATTCTAGGTATTGATAAGACACTATTCCTAATGCCAACGACAAATATTCAACTACTCAGAATGTATTTTAAAAATGGTTTAGTACAGCATTAATGTTGGTGTCTCCTTGCTCCCATCTTATTTCCCTTCCCTTCCATTCTTTCCCATGTATTTCTTTTGCCTGAAAGACAGAATATTGGTATGATTCTCATTTGCTACTTTGAGTATAAAACTTCATCAGACTTTCCAGAGTTCTTCAGGGATGGAGCTCAAAGTTTACATTTTTCCATAAATGTCTTTTTTTCTTGACCTTTTTCCACCCTGTAATTTCCCCTTGACTTACCCAATGCCCTCCCCAATCTGCAACAGTGACAGTTTGCTGCCTCAAAACAGAGCATTCAAATGAATTCGCTTAGCCAATAACTTCTGTGAAGTTGCCTTTTCTAATGGTGTTATTACTCAGTGATGCACAAATGTGGTATTTGCCCTACTGGTAGGCAAACAAAGGTCTGGTTAAGAATGGTAACCTGCTGTTTTCTTTAAAGGAGAGCCAAAGACTTGTGCTTTACTCTGTTTTGGTTTTGGGGGAAGTAGTAGCCATTTTGATCGTGAAACCTTTTAGTATTTGTGAGTTGATTGTACTGTGTAAGTAGATTTATCTAAAGTTAACTGTTAAAGTTAGCTAGCCTTATAAAATGTAAAAGTAATGAAAATTCATCAGTTTCTCTAAACCAGTGAATATCATCTTTTATAATATTGTGTGTAAGCATTTGTGCCCACCCCAACTTCTGTTATCACTGTGGTCAAGTCATGGGTCTGAGTAAAATAATTCTTGAGTATGTGACTGGTGAGAAATAACTACTATAGTCAGTACATGTACAAATTGTTAAAATTAAAGAAAAATTATTTTCACTAAAAAGAAAAAGCATTTGTCTCAGTAAAGAAGTATTCAGTTTACACAGCTCCTTGGAAACCCACTCAGAAAAAAAGAAAAAGAAGTATTTAGTTGCTGTCACTTATATACAAATGGTGGTGGGTAGCAGTCTCACCATTTTTCTACTCTCTTTTTGCTCGTTTTAAAGAATTGAGTAAATGTTTTACATGTAAAATCTGTCTGTAAAAAGCACCTGTAACGATTATATGTCATTGAAAGGAATGGGGAAGTTACTTTTTAGGAGAGATTAATAACCTATCTGGAAATTTAGGGACTACAGTGTTTACTTAGATTTTTCCCCCTGCAAAGAGTCTAAGTGTGTTAAATTTTTAATTGATGATAAGGTGATTTCTTCCCCTGAAAAATCTGCCTATCCTTTTAAGAAAAATTAGAGCTACTAAACTAAAGCAAATTTTACTTTCATCATTAGCTCTTGAACAAGCAAGAAGTCTACTACTGTCATTATTTTACCAGAGTGCCCACCTTTCTACCTTGGACAGCTATGATTTTTATATTTATTTGTAGCTTCAGCTCAGGTTTATGAAATTTTCCTGCTGAAATGACTTACTGGGAGTTGTAGATTGATGATAGTTACTATTAAAAAATTTCTCAATTTAGCTTTTCTGAGCCACTTCAAAAAGAAAGCTGTTTTGTCAAAAGGTAGTATTAATTGTAGTAAGCACATCTTAAGATTTGAATTTTTAAGATTCGGTTCTGTGTTCACTAAAGATCTTTTCACAAGTAACAGATTATAATCGATAAGTAATACTAGCTATAGTACTAATAAAGAATAAGAAACTATCACCACCAGGAATAAATAACACCTTTTTATAATAAATGTGTTCCTAAAAGGTATGTTTTCAATACTGCACTGAACAAAGTGGGTAAAGTGCCCTTTGAAATCCTGTTGTAATAAAGGAGCTTACCTCACCACTGGAATCCTTGTTTTCAGAGCCTCTGGATTTTCAGCCAAACACTGAATTCCTCCTAAACTTTATCCCTGAACAAAACATCACTAGAGAACAAACTTTATTTTCACAAGAAAATAAGGCACAATAAGGGGGAAGAGCTTAAACCTCAAGATAATATTGTGTCCAAAAGTGTGTAGTTAGAAAAATAAAATCCTGTGGAGTTTGTTATCCTCATGTTTATTTTATACTAGATGATTTGTTTCCTTGTATTGAGGTCTTACTGTTTCAGATTGGTTTTGGTTTTTGTTTCTGTTCTAACTCTAAGCAGACAGAGCTCACAAGTCTTTGGCATCCGTTTTAGGTTGTACACTCAGAGTCATCTTATAACTGGAAACTGTCAGGTGGTCCCCACCCCAATGAGTGTATGAAAGGGTCAAGAAAAGGATGGAAACAAACTATTGGATGGATAATTGGTTGCTGGGTGTTTTTTTGTTTTTTTGTTTTTTTTTTGGCCTCTTTTTTAAAAATCACCATTTATTAGTGTGATCTCTCTCCATTGATTGGCTGTCATTCTCCTAATAGCTGAACTACCCGATAAAATAGTTCTCTGATTTAAAGGCATTTAGCTTTTGCTTATGGTTTTTACATCCTCTGTTCAACTAAGACACTGTCCTGAGAGATACTTTTTCCAGATGGATCGTTGCCTAAATTTTCACACTTCTCCCCTGTTCATCCTTTTTTCTCTTCCCACTTCCTGGGAATAAAAGGAACTTTTTTTTTTTTAAATGGTCCATAGGCCTCATTATCTTTCTTTATAATTACTCTATGACTTCTTGGTACAAGAACAATGGAAAAAGTGAATTAAGGTAATGAACAAAACCTTTTACCCACTTAAACATTTTCCAGTTTTGAGATTCCTCTTCGTGTGTGTGGTCTCTTCCCCTTGTTACCCCTGCTGCCCTTTTGCTCTGACTTTGGTAATTTGGTCTTTAGGCTCATACCAGTCTCCCCGAGACATTCTGCAGTCATTATCACCTTTTTGGGTGGATTTTATTTGTTTTATTTTTATTTTTTATTTTTTTTTAATAACTTCTTAACATTGGTGCATATTTGCTTGGGATAGAGCTTGTGTAATTTACCAATCGTATTGATTGTAAGTGATTGTGCCCTGCAGAGGTATATTTAACAAGACAAAAATAATCTAGGTTAATAAAGGAGCCCATGAGATTTGAGTCAGGTTATAAGTGACTTTATGAAATCACTTACAGTTTTGGCTAGAATTTATATCTCCTTTTATAAGTCAGTGGTAGACACACCATTTTTTAAAGTTTTCTTGCATTTTTGTTTGTTTTTTTATTGCCTCAGCTCCCTATTGTTTCTTGCCTGCCTCCACCCACGTGTTCAGGAAAAAAAAAAAAAATTGAGACTTAACATGACAGCTGATTTTTTTAATTGCTGAATTTTGTGAAATTTTACTTTTTCCAAGTGTTTCCAACTTTAAAGAGGGAAGTGAAGACAAATAGGTTGGAATGGCGAAGACGAATGGGTTGGAATTTCACAAGCTGTGAATAATTCCTTAGGATCTGGCAAACTGTGAAGTCTTACTGAAGACATTATCTCCTGAGAGTTCTTTTGGAGTAGGAAAAAGAACCCTATTTGAAATGGAGCGTTTTTCTCTTGTTTTTAATCTGTTTAATATTTCTGATTTTTAAGCAGCTTTCAAAACAAGTGTGGTGGAAAAAAAGGAATAGTAGGAAAATATTTAGGGCAGCAGAACTTTGGTCTAAATAAGTACATGTTCCCACTTGTTGCTGATTTTTTAGAGTACTAGTGCCATCTTTTTCAATTTTGTATTATTTGTGTGCATGTTTATATCAAAGATGCCCATTTTGTTAAAATGCTATTTCTTTATTACCTTGGAAACTGACTCAGCCTCATGTTGCTCCTAATTAGTGTTTAAGGCTCCCATGAGTTGCAGATAAAAGGATTTATTTTAACAAGTAGAAGGAGGTGATTCACCTTTTGGATTGTAAATATATGAAAGTGTCTACAAGGTCTTTATCTGCTTTCTGTCAGCATTTATATTAAATGATAAATTAATGAGGAACGTGTGTCATCTTTTTTGTAAATTAGTCTGTGCCATCTTATTCTAACCTGTAGAGCACTTTCTTACACCTTTTTAATGGAGGGGATTTTTTTAAGTGAAAAATAAATAGCTAATCTGCACAAGCAGACACATCCTTGGAGTAGCCAGTTTTGTGTGGACATCATAGAAATTAGTCCAGTCTTAAATAAGCTACAGATTCCTTCATTTGTCACACAGTGATTACACATTAGTGAGGGTAGTGGTTCTGAGATACTAGCATCAAGTCAGTGAGACTCCATGGCTAACGCTCAATGTCTTGGTTTTTATGGCTTCTCTGAAAATTAGGATTATCTTTATGGTTTAGCAAAATGGACTTGTCATGGTAACTGCCTGATCCAAAATGGTTTTTTGTCCTTCCATTCTTATTTTTTGTTGTTTTTGAGATGGAGTCTTGCTCTGTCATCCAGGCTGGAGTACAGTGGTGAAATCTTGGTTCACTGCAACCTCCGCTTTCCAGATTCAAGCAATTCTCCTGCCTTAGCCTCCCGAGTAGCTGGGACTATTGGCCTGCGCCACCATGCCCAGATAATTTTTGTATTTTTAGTAGAGATGGGGTTTCACCATGTTGGTCAGGCTGGTCTGGAACTCTTGACGTCAAGCAATCCGCCTGCCTCGGCCTCTCAAAGTGTTGGGATTATAGGCTTGAGCCACCGCTCCCAGCCTTGTCTTTCCATTCTTCTCCTGATTGTCCTGAAATCCCTACCTGTTAGTCATTCCTGACAGTTAGTGGATAAATGTAAGTTTGTCTAACAGAGACCATACATTAGTCAACACCTCAGTGGCATGAAGAAGAAAAGGGAGGAGGTTGGGTATGGTGGCTCATGCCTGTAGTCCCACCTGCTCAGGAGGCTGAGGTGGGAGGATTGCTCGAGCCCAGGAGATCAAAGCTACAATGAGCTGTGAATGCTATGATTGTACTACTACACCAGCCAGGGCGACAGAATGAGACTATCTTAAAAAAAAAAAAAAAAAAAGAGGGGAGAGGAGGGTATTATTCTAGATTAAAAAAAAAAAAAAAAAAAAAAAAAAAAAAAAAAAAAAAAAAAAAAAAAAAAAAAAAAAAAAAAGAGGGGAGAGGAGGGTATTATTCTAGATTAAAAGAAATGTAAGAAATTACAAAAATCAAATGCATCATAAGTGATTTTAGCAAACCAAAGATACAAAGACTTTAGTATACAGTTAGGAAAATTTGATTAAGTATTGGGTATTAGATGATACCTAGGAATGGCATTTTTGTTCAGTGTGAAATAGGATTACAGTATGTAAGAAAACATCCGGCCTGGCGCGGTGGCTCACGCCTATAATCCCAGCACTTTGGGAGGCCGAGGCGGGTGGATCACGAGGTCAAGAAATTGAGACCATCCTGGTCAACATGGTGAAACCCCGTCTCTACAAAAATACAAAAATTAGCTGGGCATGGTGGCGCGTGCCTGTAATCCCAGCTACTCAGGAGGCTGAGGCAGGAGAATTGCTTGAACCCAGGAGACAGAGGTTGCGGTGAGCTGAGGTCGCGCCATTGCACTCCAGCCTGGGTAACAGGAGCGAAACTGTGTCTCAAAAAAAAAGAAAAAGAATCCAGGTTGGGTGCAGTGGTTCACACCTGTAATCCCAGCACTTTGGGAAGCCAGGGCAGGTGGATCATGAGGTCAGAAGTTCAATACCAGTCTGGCCAACATAGTGAAACCCTGTCTCTACTAAAAATACAAAAAATTAGCCGGGGGTGGTGGTGTGCACCTGTAATCCCAACTGCTTGGGAGGCTGAGGCAGAAGAATTGCATAAACCTGGAAGGTGGAGGTTGCAGTGAGCCAAGATCACGCCATTGCACTCCAGCCCAGGTGACAGTGTGAGACTCCATCTCAGGAAAAAAAAAAAAGCATCTATATTTTTTATAAAGATTCATAACTGACAATAGCTGCAATTTCCTTTGAAGTAAGAACTAAATTTTTTTTTTTTTAACTACTACACTTTGCCAGTGAAGGTTATTTTTTCCTCCTACCAACAAATAGCAATTAAGTGTCCACTGGTATCATATCTGACCTCAAGGGAGGGACCACAGTAAAGAAAGCTAGAGGGTATGAGCAGTGGTAACTGCTGCAGCCTTCCCTGAATGATTATAAATTCTGGACTGGAATTACAAAACTAGACCTGCCATCTTTTTTTTTTTTTTTT
>NW_016107377.1:3066440-3078423 GCF_001604975.1 Cebus imitator
ACCCAGGAGGCGGAGGTTGCGGTGAGCCGAGATCGCGCCATTGCACTCCAGCCCGGGTAACATGAGTGAAACTCCGTCTCAAAAAAAAAAAAAAAACAGAATTATCAAAGAATTTTTCAACCACAGTTGTCCTCAGAAGAGCAAGGAGCAGTGAGATGATATCCAAGAAAGACTTAACTTTGCCTGGCTGGTCAGGCTTTCCTGAGGAAGTTGTATTGAAGATAAAACTTGAAAAATCATGGGGAGGGGGATAAAGGTGTGTGGGAGATGAGACTCCTGGTCAGAGAAAACAGAACTCTCTAAGGGAAGAAAGAGCCTTTGGTGTGGAAACTGGAAGGAGTTCATTAAAACTAGAGGAAGTCGGGCGGGGAACCTCTTACGCCTGTAATCCCAGCACTTTGGGAGGCCGAGGCAAGGCGGTTGGATCACTTGAGGTCGGGAGTTCAAGACCAGCCTGATCAACATGGAGAAACCCCATCTCTACTAAAAATACAAAATTAGCCGGGTGTGGTGGGGGCATGCCTGTAATCTCAGCTATTCAGGAGGCTGAGGTAGGAGAATCGCTTGAACCCAGGAGGCGGAGGTTGTGGTAAGCCGAGACTGTACCATTGCACTCCAGCCTGGACAACAAAAGCAAAACTCCATCTTAAAAAAAAAAAAAAAAATGGCTAGAGGAAAAGGAGTGGGACAGTGGCTTGAGATGCACAGCCAGATAGATCATGGAGGCCTGTGGACCATGCTTAAGTGTTTGAATTTAATTCTGAAAGTAAAGGGAATGCGAAGAAGGATAGTAAGCAGCGGGATGAAGGGACCAGATTTGTGCCTCTTTGGAGCTGATCATAGTCCCAAAAGACAAGCCCAAATGTTAAAATTCTGAAAGATAAAATTCCAAAGATATTTTGGGGAAAAAATTTAAATTCTTTAAAAGACATTTATTTACATTTTTCAGAGGGGATTTATTTGAGAAAAACATAAAACATGACAATACTTTATATACCACTTTAAACAGTAAAACAGGCAATAATAACATATATATTTTTGAAAACACGACAGCCTGGGCAGCAGCAACACCTGTCTCTACTAAAACAATGTGGTGCATGCCTGTAGCCCAGCTACTCAGATGGCGGAGATGAGAGGACCACTTGAGCCCTGGAGATGGAAGCTGCAGTGAGCTCTCATCACACCATCACACCACTGCACACCAGCCTGGGAAACAGACTGAGACCCTGTCTCAAAAAGAAAAAAAAAAAGATAATACTTCATAGGCAAATTTGCATAATAAAATAGACAATGATATATTTTTATTTAACAAACACGGGTATACTAACAGCAGTCACATAGGTGTAACAGTTAAGAGCAGACGAACCATATTCATAAGTAGGTCAAAAAGCAAAATGTGGCCGGGCGTGGTGGCCCATGCCTGTAATCCCAGCACTTTAGGGGGCAGAGGTGTGCACCAATATAGGGAAACCCTGTCTCTACTAAAAATACAAAACACTAGCCGAATGTGGTGGTGTGTGCCTGTAATCCCAGCTACTCAGGAGGCTGAGGCAGAAGAATCATGTGAACCCAGGAGCCAGAGGTTGCAGTGAGCGGAGATCATCCCATTGCCCTCCAGCCCATGTGACAGTGCAAGACTTCGTCACAAAAAAAAAAAAAAAAAAAAAAAGCAAAATGTATAAATGCATTTCACTATGGTTAGTTATTGTACCCAGCATTTTAATTGCAGTCATATGAAATGGTGGCAGACGACTCTGAGTTGAGGAGATCAATCAAAAACTATAATGAACTGGGTGCAGTAGCTCGCATCTGTAATCCCAGCACTTTGGGAGGCTGAGGCAGCTAAATCACTTGAGCCCAGGAGTTAGAGACCAGTGTGAGCAACATAGGGAGACCTCGTCTTTACAAAAGATGGAAAAATTAGCTGGTTGTGGTGATGCCCGCCTGGAGACCCAGCTACTGGGGAGGCTGACACAGGACGATAGCTTGAGTCCAGGAGGTCGAGACTACAGTGAGCCATGGTCGTGCCACTGCACTCCAGCCTGGCTGACAAAGTGGGACCCTGCTTCAAACATACACACACAATGGGTCACCACTGCATACAAAGTCACCCCAAAAGCTGAGATCTTGTGAGATCTTACCTTTCATAAACATAGATGTACAAAAAAACCTCTTTATCGAAGACGTTTCAACATTTTTACATTTTTACGCAGCTCTCAGAGACTTCCACACCTAGTCCACTCACACTCACACACAAATGTCCTTGGGAAACACCCTCCCAGACACACCCAAAATAATGCTTGATCAGGTTTCTAGGTATTCCTTAATCCAGTCAAGGTGATACCTAAATTAAGTCCACAAGTCTGCCTATTGTCAGCCTCGAACCCACGGCGCATCTCCTTAAACCATACTTAATTTCCAAATAAAGACAGTAACGAAGTAATAGTTCCACCTAACATAATGCAACTATCCTGTGATCGTGATTTTCAGGATTTTAGATGTTAGGGATTTTAGACTTCAGGCATTTTGATCTTTAGGGTCTACAACATTTGGGATTATAGCATTTTGCATTGTGTCCTCAGGATTATAGTCCAAACCCATTTCCACCTCACCCCTCAAATGAATTTGGTCCTATTTTGCTAGAGCAGCCTTTTGAAGACATGGGTAAGAGGCACCAGTCACATAATTCATCTGGACTTAATAAAAACATACACCTGTAATCCCAGCACTTTGGGAGGCCAAGGCAGGTGGATCACCTGAGGCCAGGAGTTCGAGACCAACCTGGCCAACATGGTGAAACCCCATCTCTACTAAAAATACAAGAAATTTAGCCGGGTGTGGTGGCACGTGCCTGTAATCCTAGCTACTCCAGAGGCTGAGACACGAGAATCGCTTGAACCAGGGAGTTGGAGGTTGCAGTGAGCTGAGATCACACCACTACACTCCAGCCTGGCAACAAAGTGAGACTTCATTTCAAAAAAAAAAAAAAAAAAATGTTGATTCTAGCTTCACCATGAGTTTCTTTCTAGATCTGTATGAACTGTACCCTATTTCTCCAGAGAACTTTCTCTTACATCTCCACCTCTGTGCTCTGTCTCCCTTTGCTATTTCTTTTTATTATTATTATTATTTTTTAATTTGAGATAGGGTCTCACTTTGTTGCCTAGACTGGGGTACAGTGGTGGGATCACAGCTCACTGCAGCCTCGACTTCCCAGGCTCAAGTAATCCTCCCAAATCAGCCTCCTGAAATAGCTGGGACTACAGGCACACACCACCATGCCTGGCTAATTTTTTGTATTTTTTGTAGAGATGGGTTTTGGCCATGTTGGCCAGGCTGGTCTTGAACTCCTGAGTTCAAGCAATCCAGCAGCCTCCCAAAGTGCTGGAATTACAGGTATGAGCCACCACCCCCAGCATCCCTTTGCTGTTTCTCTTTCACCGCCTACAACATCCCAAACTAATGTAAAAGCTACAAGCTTTGACCCCACACAACTCTCTTGCTCAACCTCCGAAGAATACCCTTGCCCAATGTTTCTGTTCATATGAGGTGTCAATTCCTCTGGATAAGTAAGCATTTTTTACCTTACTTGATTATCTAAACTTTCTATTTGGGAGGAATTTAAAGTGCTGTATTGCCGGGCGCGGTGGCTCAAGCCTGTAATCCCAGCACTTTGAGAGGCCGAGGCGGGTGGATCACGAGGTCAAGAGATCGAGACCATCCTGGTCAACATGGTGAAACCCCGTCTCTACTAAAACTACAAAAAATTAGCTGGGCATGGTGGTGCGTGCCTGTAANACTACAAAAAATTAGCTGGGCATGGTGGTGCGTGCCTGTAATCCCAGCTACTCAGGAGGCTGAGGCAGGAGAATTGCCTGAACCCAGGAGGCGGAGGTTGCGGTGAGCCGAGATGGCGCCATTGCACTCCAGCCTGGGTAACATGAGTGAAACTCCGTCTCAAAAAAAAAATAAATAAATAAAATGCTGTATTTCCTGTTATTAAGTTAGCAGAACTACTCTGGACCTGGATTTTTTCAAACACGAATGTTTATCGAGTGCCTGGTACATCCAGGGCTCCATGCCGTGTGCACAGGACATGTTCAATAAATATTTGCTATTTTGATTTGGTTTCTCTGAAGCCAAAACTGAACTTTCTAACAGGAGGATCTGGGCAAATTCCAGTGAGATGCCTTGAGAGCCTCAGCTAAATGCTGCCACGTGATAATGTAGGATTTATTTTGGTAAGTTGAATTTCACCTTAATTAAAATGTCATGTTCACCTAATAAACTGGGAACCCAAGGGAGTTGGAGACTGCTTTTTGTGCTAGATGTTTTGTCAAATTTCCACAGAAGCGTTAAGCTTGGAGTTACTCAATAACCACAGCAGGAGCTGGTTCCTATCTGTTCCCTGCCAAGGTCTTACTCTTGAGTCCAAAGAAAAGAACAGAACAGCCCAGGTTATGAAGCAATGGACATGGACCTGCTGAATTACCTGCTCATAGAGTTACTACCAAGACTGTAAGCAGGGTTAGGGAAAGAGGAATTTTATCACTGATTTTGAAGGAAGGACTGAAAAAAGAGAGAGGAATCAAATGCTACATTCTCTCCTCTCATGGTTCCTCGAGCCTACTCCTAACACAGCAAAGCATAAGCTTTCCAATCTTGTTTTCGCTCAGAATTGAGAAAAACAGTGCCACACAGAAGCAGGGAGTCCTTTGCAAAAGCTAATTTTTATGTGATAAACGTTCTTAAGATGTCTATCTCTTTCTAATATTTCCAGTTCTAGAAATATTAGAAATTTCCATGAAAACATTAATTTTAAAAAATATAAATTATTTTTCTCTCTTCTTTAGAGACAGGGCCTTGCTCTGTTGCCCAGGCTGGAGTGCACTAGTGTGATTGTAGCTCACTGCAGCCTTGAAATCCTGGACTTAAAGGAGTAGCCATGGCTACAGGCGCACACCACCACACCCAGCTAATTTTTTGTTTGTAAAGATAAGATGTCTCTATGCTGCTCAGGCTAGTCTTGAATTCCTGGCCTCAAGCAATTCTCTAGCCTCAGCCCCCAAATCATTACCAGCACGAACCACAATGCCCAACCTAAAATATCTTTATTATATTTAAATATACACACTACTAAAATACTTTTCAGAATACCTATGTGTGTGTAAACACACACGCTCACAAATTAGTTTGCCCAGCAAACAGCTCTTTTCTTTCCCAGTCGAAACGGTCTAAGATGAACCAAGAGGAAAGGGATCTGGGATCATTCAAATCTTGATAGCATAATTAAAAGCCAAGGGGAGCTGTGTGCAGTGAGTCCCAGAGACCAACGAGAACTCTTGGGAGAGCTGCTGGAGCAGGTAGTGGAGGGGGCGGAGCAGCCCAGGGTCCAGCAGATGATTGCTGCACCCACTCTCCTGGGACAGTTTCCTGAATGTGTCTTCCTTTAAACCTCTGATGGCAATGTGGGATAGGACAGAGTGAGGCACATTGCTTCTCGGTCGGGACACATGATGATAGGTCCATTTCTTTCATTCCAGGGCATAGGATCTCAGTTTTCCAAATGTGCGGGGTCCAAGAGGTAAGCGGCAGGGAATACTTGGGCTGCCAACTTCCAGGGCTTAGGATCAGCCTCATCTTCATCATGACTTATGGACTGACCCATGGAAAAAGAAAGAGCTAGTGCATCGAATGCCCAGGCTGAGCTGTGGCTATGCTTATTTGGAATGTGCATCAAATAAAATAAGGATAGACGGGTCGAGTGTGGTGCGTGTGGTGTGGTGTGGTGTCTGATGCCTTTAATCCCAGAACTTTAGGAGCCTCAGGCAGGAAGAACGCTTGAGACCAGGAGTTTGAGACCAGCCTGGTCAACGTTGTGATATCAAGTCTACAAAAAACAAATTAGCTATGTGTGGTGCAGCATGTGGTAGTCCCAGGTGGGGAGGCTGTATACATATTTGATGTAGATAGATAGTTAGATAGAGACAAAGGAAAAGGTGGTACAGCTAGTGCTCGACTTATGACCACGACTGGTTCCGACAGACCGGTCGTAACACGATTTGGTCGTAAATTGAGTAGGCTATATGCACGCGGAGATGGTAGTGCTGCCGGAAGCTGGTCCGCACTGTCATATGCCCAGCTGGGCAACGTTCGCGCTGCCAGACACGGAGCAGTCGTGGCTAGCGATTGTGGTCATAAAGTCGAATGTTCGTAAGTTGCATAGGTCGTAAGTCGATCAATACCTGTAGTCCCTAGGTTCATTTCTGGGCACTGGATTTGGAGGGAATTATGAATAAGTTTGACAGAGACTATCCTGAGGAGAGCCAGATGGAAAACAATTGGACACTGTGGGTTGTAACATGGGAAGTGCTGGACATTTTTTTCGTGTCTATCGTGTTAGGACACAAGAGCTCTGAGAGAGACAGAGAGAGGTTTGAATCTCAGCTCTGCTAGTTTGCAATTTGGGGCAAATACTTCACCCTTGTGAATAGCAGTGTTCTCATCTGTAAACTGGGCATAATTAGAACCTTTCTGGTAGAGCTGATGAGAGAATTATATAAGCTAATGCCTGTGAAGCATTTAGCATAGACCCTGGTATATAGTGTTTTTAAATAGCACCTATTAAGATGGCACCTCTGGCTCATGCCTGTAATCCTAGCACTTTGGAAGGCTGAGGCAGGTAGATCACGAGGCCAGGAGATCGAGATTATCCTGGCTAATACAGTGAAACCCTGTCACATGCGCCTGTAGTCCCAGCTACTCAGGAGGTCGAGGCAGAGAATTGTTTGAACCCAGGAGGTGGAGGTTGCACGGCACTCCAGCCTGGCGACAGAGTGAGAGTCTGTCTCAAAAAAAAAAAAAGGCACCTATATGATCATAAATCATTCAAATATTTAAAGAGTCTGACCTAAGCTAATGTCTAACACTGAAGTAATGGTTATAGACTATTGAATATTGTACAGAACAGGACCCTTTTCCGTCGTCTTTAATCCGGGGCGACAGATGAGCCTCTGGGCATTCTGAGACCCTTTGGGACCGTTCTTGGTAACTGTTCACACTGCTGATGGAGGGCCTCAAAAGTTCCAGGGTCAGAATCAGCCAAGAACTCAGACACAGCTTCAACCCAGCAGAGATGTCCTCTCTCATAACTGAAGGAAGCGCTCTCTAAGATTCCTATGACTGCAACAACAACTTCAAGGAGACCCTGATCCCACAGCGGGAGGCACAGGTGCCCTGTGAACTGGGCGGCCACAATCCTTGTGATAGTGCTTCTGGCTATTTCAGAAGAGGAAAATGTCGACAAACTTGCCCTTTATCTCCATTAGTTTGAATTTACCCAATCTCCCCAATAACTAGTACAACTAACAATACATATAAATATGATTGCGTTTGTTTTTATTTCAGCAGTTGCATGTGGGTTTTTTACCTGCCCCACACTCCGTCTCCTGACCCCCCAATAGCGTTTTGCTAAATATCTCCCAGCTGCTCACACCTCTTAGAAACATGCTTGGCTACACCCCGAGGGCCCTGCTCTTCTGTTCCTGTCCCACCACCTCAGGGCTGCTGGGGAATGGGTCTCTCTGGGGGTCACCGTGTAACCATTGTGTGTTCCTTGGCGCTCAGATGCCTGAAGGTAGCAGCTTGTCCTTTTTCGCCTCCTCTAATTAGATTTTTTTCTCTCTCTCTCTTTTTCTCTCTCTCTGTATCTCTCTCTCTCTCTCCATAAAGAAAACTATGAGAGGAAATTACAGGCAGAGGGCTAGAAGCTTTTGGACATTAACTATTTCTTCTGATCTGGTTAACCAGAAAGAGAAAACCCTGCAGACAGATTTCTCCTCGGTCAGGTACTTCCTGACCAAGTCTGAGGGTATGAGCGCGCTCTCCTTTCCTTTTCCATGAAGGTGAGGAGAGTGAGGCAGTGCGGGCAGAGAGGCGGCTCGCGCTTTCCCTGGCCCTGACTGAACTTTAAAACTCCTCTACTAATTAAACAACACCCGGGCTCTACACTTTGCTTAACCCTGGGAACTGGTCATCAGCCTTTGACCTCAGCTCTCTCCTCCCGACCAGCTCCTTGCTTCACCCTGGCCTCTGGAACCTCTGTGAGATTTAGAGGCAAGAACCAGTTTTCAGACGGATTGCCTCAGACCACAGCATCCGCACTCGCCCAGCCCCGCGGAAGGTTCGCGGCCATGCATTCCAACGCGACCGGAGCCGGAGGCTCAGGAAAAAGGTAAGAGGGGCGCGCTTTCCCGTTGCCCGCCCCCACGGGGTGTCTGGCCGCCGAAGGACTCGCAGGAATGACCTCAACGCCTTTGGGAAGACCGGGCCCTCTCCCTGGTAGTTCCCGTCAAAGGCCCGCTTGGAAGACGTCATTTCAAGCGCCCTCCTCCTCCCCCTCTCACTCCGCTCTTGGGGCCAGGCCTTTCCTAGGCCACAGCGGCGGTCCCTAGCCTAGGAAACGAGAGGACGTCGTCCCTGGTGTAAAGAGGCCGTGCAGGGCGCCAGCGCTCACGGAAATCCAGGGGCCGCTCCACGCGGAACCCCAGGGCCTGCCATGCGCCGGGGACCGGGCAGACGCTACCAGCGAGGACCTCCTCACTCCCTTTCCGCTCCTTCTTCCACTCAGATCCCCCCACCCACCCGCACCCAAGATCCCGGTGACCTCTGACTAAAGGGCCGAAGCCCTGCTTCCTCTTCTCACAGTGAGAGCGGTCCCTCCCTCAGCGCCACACATACTTCCTTCTTCATCCCAGTTGTCACCGGTGGCGCGGCCGTCCTGGTTTTAACTTGTGCTTCACAGCCCTCCCCGGGCCCCTCGGCCTCGAGCTGCGCTTCCAAACGTAGCCGGACAGAGTGGGGAACCGAAGGCAGTGGAGACGGGAAGATGAATGCGGGGTCCTCCCTCTCCCTCTGCTGCTTCAGCCTGCTTTACGCGTCTCCCTTGGTGCCTCGGCTTCTCTCCCACTTTGCGCCTCTGTTCTTGAAAGGGCTGCAGGACCGGCCTCAGAGCAGGCAAGAAGGCAAGTCCCCCTCATCTGCCCCAGCTTCCAGACAGCCCCACGCTTGCCCACCAGACCACGTCCGTGAATCTGCACTGGGCGCCTGTCTTTCTCTCCCAAGAGAAGGTGGGAAGACCTAGCACCCACAGAGAGACTCCCTTCTCTGCACCCAGGGACCCTCGACCAGCTGGAGGCGGCCCCTGGCCCACTGTGTCTTATCAACAAAAAATATTACAAGAGACTTTTTCTCTTGGTTTGCTTCATCGGGTGTCCCAACTACCTCACTTTAAAAAAAAGGTGATATTAGCTTCGTTTACCTTTATTGAATCCATGTTGGAGATATTAAAAATTCCAGGCAATAAAAATGGATGAGAGCCTGAACTAAAGCAGTGGCATAACTCGTGAAAGAGCAAAGAAACAGAACTCACTGACTCTGGGGTCTGACTAAATGAGGAGCGAGAGAGGGAGGAATCCAGGGTGACTCTCAGGTTTCCGGACTGCATTCACTAAGCCCATTCACTGAGCTGGAGGACACATGGAGCAGGCGCTTGGGGGAGAATTAATTGCCAGTTCAGTTTGGTCCTATTTCCCCAAAGAACTTGTCGGAGTTTCTAATGGAATTGTCCAGCAAACAGTCGCTCTGCAGTTCAGTGGAAAGGTGAGGGCGGAGCTGGAAATGCGGGAATCTTCAACACACAGATGTCGCCTGTGTTTTTTGTTGTTGTTGTTTTTTGAGACCGAGTCTCGTTCTTGTCACCCAGGTTGGAGTGCAGTGGAGCAATCTCGGCTCACTGCAACCTCCGCCTCCCAGGTGCAAGCAATTCTGCCTCAGCCTCCCGAGTAGCTGGGAACACAGGTGCGCACCATCACACCCAGCTAATTTTTGTATTTTTAGTAGAGACGGCGTTTCACCAGGTTGTCTAGCTGATCTTGAACACCTGACCTCAAGTGAGCTACCCACCTCAGCTTCCCAAAGCGTTGGGATTACAGGCGTGAGCCACCGCGCCCGGTCAGATATTGCCTTTGCTCCATCCATTTCCTCTTACCTCTGTTGTGTTGCTGAAATCTCCCTGCTGCATCCATCAGGGTCCTTCCCCAGTTTCTGCCCTGGCTCTTCATTGGGCACGGAAGTTCCCGGCAGGATTTTTAGGCATGCGCGTTCCACCTCACGAACAGGAAGCTTCTCATTCTTTCTTCTTTCAGCATGAGCACATAATACTTCATAATACTTCATAATACTTCTTTCAGCGCAAGAGCACATAATACTTCAAATAACCATCAGTTAATTCTAATTCCAATATGACCATGTCCAGGCAAGTGAACTATCCCCTGGCAAGAAGTCTAGGACTGAACCTGTCCTGGGCCTTGTACCCGGTTCAAAGGCTTTAGCCCTTCTCTTGGCCACACCAGGTGGGCTGGCATCCTCTGCTTTCCTGGGGCAACTCTGTGGTGGGCAGTGGGGTTGCAGCTTAGCTTAACTCAGTATTTTGTCCCGTTGCAGGAAGGTACATCTTCTGTCCTTGCTGCTCATTGGCCTCTGGGGCTGTGTGACCTGTCAGGAGAGCCCTAAAGACATCTGCATAGCCAAGCCCCGGGACATTCCCATGAATCCCATGTGCATTTACCGCTCCCCAGAGAAGAAGGCAACTGAGGATGAGGGCTCAGAACAGAAGATCCCCGAGGCCACCAACCCGCGCGTCTGGGAACTGTCCAAGGCCAATTCCCGCTTTGCTACCACCTTCTATCAGCACCTGGCAGATTCCAAGAATGACAATGACAACATTTTCCTGTCACCCCTGAGTATCTCCACGGCTTTTGCTATGACCAAGCTGGGTGCCTGTAACGACACCCTCAAGCAACTGATGGAGGTATGACCCACAGGCCTTCTGCCCAGCCACCTTGCTAGGAGCACCTTTGGGGCTTCCCTACGTCCAGTGACTCCTACACCAACTCTGCAGGCCACTAGGGGCGCTCATTATGCGTTATAATTCCCTTTGAATCACTGCTTCATGTGTTATAATTCCCTTTGAAAATAATTTTTTTTAATTAGGCAAGGAATTAACCACTTGGATATCTGCCTGGTAAATCCGGGTTTCCTCTTTTGAGCTACCTTAAAATGGGGGAAGGCTTGTGTCTCTTTTAACTTCTCTTTTTAGTAGTTCTTTCATCTGTATGTTTATTCACTAATTTGATCATTTATCTATTTATTTATTCAGCACTTCTTCTGTGCCAGGTGCTGTGTTGGGAGGTGGAGATTCCCAGCCCCTCCCCTGGCAGGAGAAGAGGAGCTTTACCATCTGGCGATGTCAGGCATATGGGCTCTTGTGGAAAAAATTCTAGGATAATTTTTTTTTTTTTTTTGAGATGGAGTCTCACTCTGTCACCCAGTCTGGAGTCTTAGTTCACTGCAACTTCCACCTCCCGGGTTCAAGCAATTCTCCCACCTCAGCCTCCTGCATAGCTGGAATTACAGGCATGCACAACCACACCCGGCTAATTTTTGTATTTTTAGTAGAGACAGGGTTTCACCATGTTGGCCAGGCTGGTCTCAAACTCTTGACCTCCAGGGATCTGCCTGCCTCGGTCTCCCAAAGTGCTGGGATTACACGCATGAGCCACTGCACCCGGCCGAGGATGTATATTGAGACCTGAGGCCCAGGAAAGCCAGGAAAAGCCTCAAGGACGTGAGAGCGTTTTCTGGCTCTAGAAAGTAAGGATCATTTCAGATCAGTGACTTAGTTCCCCCCCCACCCCCATTCCCCCTCCACCGCCTTTTGTGGGAGGGAAGTAAGAAGAAATAAGAAATGTCATAAATTGATTGATCACTATTGGCCTCTGGGGCTATGATAAGTCATGGATGGAAACACCAGATTTTTTTTTTTTTTTTTTTTTTTTTTTTTTGGGGGGTTTTTTTTTTTTTTTTTTTTTTTTTTTTTGAGACGGAGTTTCACTAATGTTACCCAGGCTGGAGTGCAATGGCG
>NW_016107377.1:3078433-3081240 GCF_001604975.1 Cebus imitator
TGGGTTCAGGCAATTCTCCTGCCTCAGCCTCCTGAGTAGCTGGGATTACAGGCATGTGCCACAATGCCCAGCTGATTTTTTGTATTTTTAGTAGAGATGGGTTTTCACCATGTTGACCAGGATGGTCTCGATCTCTTGACCTCGTGATCCACCCCCGCCTCGGCCTCCCAAAGTGCTGGGATTACAGGCTTGAGCCACCGCGCCCAGCGGAAACACCAGATCTTTAATCTGTGCTTGGCTTGGCTACCTGATATTCTTTCTTCAGGATGAATCTCACTTTGGAAGCAGAGATCATCGATAGGGAGGCATGAGGCCCTTCAAGATGGTATACGGTGCTTGTTTGAACCTTGGACGCTAAAGTCTGTGGGTCTTAGGAGGGTTCCTTCTATTCTAGTGGTCAATTTCCATGGAACTTCATCATCTTTGCTCAGGCTTCTGGGGTGAGTTAACCCAACTCTTCACTCCCCAAAAGAAACTGTAGGTTTAAAAACTCTTAAAACACTTAATACTGCCTTCTCTGGGCCCTCGGTCATTTCTGTGTACATTGGTACTAGTCTCAAAGCACTTCCATATCCCTCATGTCTCTGTCCCCAAGTAAGATCTTAAATATAACCCTTCCTGTAAGAAGAACAGAAGACTGTTTCCAAACCAAGCATGTTCCTTGGGTCCTCCCCTTTACACAAATGCCGTGTGTTGGGAAAGCAGGGTAAGACTGAATCTCCCTGGAGAAAAGAGAAACTCAGCACCAAGCTTTTGATCAAAAGCAAAATCCCCCCCCCAAAACAGCACCTACTGGAACAAAATCAGGAAAACCAAAGGCAGATAACAGATAAAATCCAAAAGGCTTTCTGTAGACTAAGGAGAGAGCATGGAAAGGGCGGAGGGGATCAGCCTCACCCATTTTGCCTTGGGGATGGTGAAGGTGGGCGTTGGGGATTCCAGCTGCAATGGCTATGACAGGCATAGGTGACTTCTAAGTCCTTTTCAACCCTGAGACTTTTTGATTCTGGGCCTGTTTAACACCTTGCTAATAGATTCACTTTTCCTTTTTCACCCCTACCACATTATCCCAGAGCCTCCATGAGCAGCTAGCCCCAGTAGATGCCACAAAAGTGTTTCTTACAAGAAGGGACACTGTTCTGATTCTCTTTTCTGTCCAGAATCACCAAGAGGACTTCTCCCATTCTAGCAAGAAAACACCTGTGTGTTGATCTAGAGCCCTTTAGAGACTTTAGGTAGCAACCCCGTCTCTCTTTTTCCCTTTATCCTTCCTACCCTTCATTCTTCTTTTATCCCTTTATTCATCAGAACACACATGAGTTGAGCATTTATGCTGTGCCAGGCACTGTGCTTGAAGAAGTTCACAACCGAAGAGGCTGAGACAGCAGCATGTGCTCACCACCCGTGTTAGCTAGGCTGCCCACCAAACCCACACTATTTTCTTTTGACTTCTCTAGGTATTTAAGTTTGACACCATATCTGAGAAAACATCTGATCAGATCCACTTCTTCTTTGCCAAACTGAACTGCCGACTCTATCGAAAAGCCAATAAGTCCTCCAAGTTGGTATCAGCCAATCGCCTTTTTGGAGACAAATCCCTTACCTTCAATGAGACCTACCAGGACATCAGTGAGTTGGTATATGGAGCCAAACTCCAGCCCCTGGACTTCAAGGTGAGTTGCAGATGTTACCCCTGACATCCGAGTTCTTCCTCTCCACTCAGAGATTGAGGAGGTGGAGAAACAGCGTCCAAATTCACACTGCTTTGCTGCTGAAGACTGCTGGCAGGCTGACTACAAGTCAGAACCCCTGGAATAGTTATTCTGACTTGAAACCTGAGAAATCAATGGTATCCATGCTTAGATTTTAGTGACTGCCCAGAAAATGTGAATAAATAATCAATTTTTCATTCCATCCACCAACTTCAAATACATGCCAAAGAGTGTTTTGAAGATGC
The DNA here is from genome assembly GCF_001604975.1 of Cebus imitator. Taxonomy (NCBI): domain Eukaryota; kingdom Metazoa; phylum Chordata; class Mammalia; order Primates; family Cebidae; genus Cebus; species Cebus imitator. Next base: position 3,080,391 of record NW_016107377.1, read on the forward strand.
CAGTCCTACAAGATATCTTATTTAATTTGAAAACTTATCATGGTCAAATAAAGTTGGTACATGGTGAATGTTGTATATTCTCTTCTTGAAGATTCATGAAGCACATGGGCCTATGAAGGCCTGAGAAACTACAACCAAGAAATCTTTTGGCTTAATTCAATCAGCATTCCTCAACCTTATTTGACCACATGGGCATCTCTCTCCTCCATATAACCTGCCAACCCCATATAACCTACCATCATTCATTGCTTCCCCTGGAACATGTCTTGGAAACTCTACTTTTGTGAGTTCAGTGTTTCCAAAGTCAGAGAAAACAATATTTTATCTTCTTTTTCCCAGACTATTTTCTCCTTCCTTCTTTTGATTTCCTTTATTTTTTCCTGTTTCTTTTTGTTCTTTTTCTTCTGATAATATTTATTAGCTATGGGAAAGATTCATGGCACTATATTAGGTATGTGAAGTTTCCCCAATGTAGGTTAGAGCAGTAGCTTCTTAGCCAAGTGGTGGGAAAGGCAGAGGGATGGTGAAAGAAATAAAATGCTGCCCGGGAAAATGGAAAAGCCAGTTGAATAGCACAGATGATCTGGTTTCTTTCCTGTTCTCCTCAGGAAAATGCAGAGAAATCCAGAGTGGCCATCAACAAATGGGTATCCAATAAGACCGAAGGCCGAATCGCCGACGTCATTCCCCCGGAAGCCATCAATGAACTCACTATTCTTGTGCTGGTTAACACCATTTACTTCAAGGTACTCAGGATGGCCCTGGAGAAACCCCAGGGACTTCCTCTTGCTCTTCAGCTTACCTTCCTTATTTTGTCTTTTTCTTTAATGGTGAGACTGTTTTTTTTTTT
>NW_016107377.1:3081490-3083425 GCF_001604975.1 Cebus imitator
CCAGGATGGTCTCAATCTCTTGACCTTGTGATCCACCCGCCTCGGCCTCCCAAAGTACTGGGATTACAGGCGTGAGCCACCACGCCCGGCCTAATGGTGAGACTGAATCCCTGAAAGGGCAAATGAACTGCCTAAAGCTACACAGGTCAGCAGGGCAAGTCAATCTAAATGGGCAAAAAAAGCCTAAGGGCTGAGTGAAAAGATTCCGACAGTAGAAGGCAGAGCTGAACCAACTTCTCCAAAGGTCCTGCCTCTGCCTCCTTGTCCCTACCCTTATTTCCTCCTTGCCTCCATTTATTTTCATTTTTATTTTTTAATACAGATTCCCACTCTGTCACCCAGGCTGGAGTGCAGTGGCACAGTCACAGCTCACTGCAGCCTTGAGCTCCCAGGCTCCAACAGCCCTCCCACCTCAGCCTCCCAAGTAGCTGGGACTACAGGTGCACACCACCATACCAGGCTAATTTTTAATTTTTTTGTATGTTGCCCAGGCTGGTCCTGAACTCATGGGCTCGAGCAGTCCTCCTGCCTTGGCGTCCCAAAGTGCTGGGATTACAGGCATGAACCATCACACGTGGCCGGCTTACCCTTTTTCACACTACTGGGCATGTGTCGGTAGATCCTTTCTGAGAAATGGTCCATGCATGATCTGGGAAGACAAATGCATTTGCTGAGAGCCCAGAATCTTTTGCACCATGGCTGCTGGGCTACCTTACAGAGAGGTGTGGTAGTGTCGCCAGGCTGATGGCAGAGTGGGCACACAAACAAACCCATCACACCCCACTGCAAGGTGTGCACAGTGACAAACTCTCATATATATGTGATTCTGCTGTCTAGTTAACTCCATTTTGAAATCTGGAAGAAAATGACAGAGTCAATGTGTTAACAGTCTTCAGTGCTACGATTTTTCCCTATCATCTGAAGCAGCTTCTACAATGACTCAAAGTTCCCTTTGCCTAAATCTTATTTTTGAAAATTTAGTTTTATATTCCTTTTTTATTATTTTTGAGATGGAGTCTTGCACTGCCACCCAGGCTGGAGTGCAATGGTGTGATCTCAGCTCGCTGCAACCTCTGCTTCCCGCGTTCACGAGGAGGTTGATTCTCCTGCCTCAGCCTCCCGAGTAGCTGGGATTACAGGTGTGTGCCACCACGCCCAGCTAATTTTTGTATTTTTAGTAGAGACGGGGTTTCACCATGTTGACCAGGATGGCCTCGATCTCTTGACCTCACGACCCATCCACCTTGGCTTCCCAAAGTGCTGGGATTACAGGTGTGAGCCACCGTGCCCGGCCTACCTGAGACCTTTCTATGCCCCAATTTCTGCATCTATAATATGGTAATAATGATACAGTTACCATATAGGGGTAGTGAGGTAGTTACTGCAAGTAAATAAGCTGTAAGTTAATGCATGCATAATGCTTAGAACATACAGTAAGCATTCTATAAATATCAGCTATCACCAGCTCCTAGTTTACAGATGAGAAACCACCACTCAGAAGAGTTAAATGGGCCAGGCAGGGCGACTTACACTTGTGATCCCAGAACTTTGGGAAGCTGAGGCAGGAGGATCACTCAAGCACAGAAGTTCAAGACCAGCCTAGGCAGCACAGGGAGATCAGTATTTACAAAAAATGAAAGTTAGCCAGGCATGGTGGTGCACTCCTGTAGTCCTAGCCACCTGGGAAGCTGAGGTGGGAGGATAGCTTGAGCCTGGGAGGTTGAGGCTGCAATGAGCCATGAGCTTGCCATTGCATCACTCCAACTTGGGACACAGAGTGAGACCTTGTCCTCCACCAAAAAAGAAGAGTTAAATGGCCTGTCTCCAAATCAAACAGCTAGAAAGCGATAAGAATAGCAGTTTTCTTTTTCTTTCTTTCTTTTTTTTTTTATCCTTGGTGCTAAACCAAGAATCGCAATTTTTTTTTTTTTTTTT
>NW_016107377.1:3083445-3099289 GCF_001604975.1 Cebus imitator
TTTTAAAGATGGGGTTTCACCATGATGGCCAGGCTGGTCTTGAACTCCTGACCTCAGGTGATCCACCCACCTCAGCCTCCCAAAGTGCTAGGATTACAGGCGTGAGCCACCACACCCGGCTAAGCATCGCAGTTTTCAAAAGTGTGTCTTCTATCTCAGGGTCCCTCCCAGTTTGAAGAGGAAGTCAGTCAGGACGCATCCTCTGCTTGTTATCTATGTCTGTGTTTGGCAGAGCCTAGGACTTTTGAAGTTGGCCCTTAGAAAAGAGGTCTGGGGACTCACGCCTGTAATCCCAGCACTTTGAGAGGCCGAGGCAGGTAGATCACCTGAAGTCAGGAGTTCGAGACCAGCCTGGCCCACATGGCGAAACCCGTCTCTACAAATACAAAAATTAGCCGGGCATGGTGGCGGGTGCCTGTAATCCAAGCAACTTGGGAGCTGAGGTAGGAGAATTGCTTGAACCTGGTAGGTGGAGGTTGCAGTGAGCTGAGATTGTGCCATTGCACTGCAGCCTGGGCAACAAGAGCAAAACTCGGTCTCAAAAAAAAAAAAGAGAAAAGAAAAGGAAAAGAGGTTGGTGGAAGGCAGACAGCACAAGGCAATTAGATTTAAACTCAAGAAGAGATTTGCAGAGAGGCTTGTACATTGTTCTTGGTTTTGGTTTTTATTTTTCTGATTATAGAAGCAAATATGGCTGAAAATCTGGGGAAATACAGAAAAGGACACAGAGAAAAACCTACTCATAATTCCATCATTCTGACATAGTCATTATTAACCTTTTTGCGCATATCCCTCCAGTCTTTTTTCCTAATAATTATACTTATCTATTAATGTAATACTATAATATGAATGCCTTGTATCAATAAATATCCTCCTACAGATGTTCTTGTTGTCGCTTTGTGATTCTCTGACCTGGTGTTCTCTTCCAGGGCCTGTGGAAGTCAAAGTTCAGCCCTGAGAACACGAGGAAGGAACTGTTCTACAAGGCTGATGAAGAGTCATGTTCAGTGTCTATGATGTACCAGGAAGGCAAGTTCCGTTATCGGCGCGTGGCTGAAGGCACCCAGGTGCTTGAGTTGCCCTTCAAGGGTGATGACATCACCATGGTGCTCATCCTACCCAAGCCTGAGAAAAGCCTGGCCAAGGTGGAGCAGGAACTCACCCCAGAGGTGCTGCAGGAGTGGCTGGATGAGTTGGAGGAGACGATGCTTGTGGTCCACATGCCCCGCTTCCGCATTGAGGACGGCTTCAGTTTGAAGGAGCAGCTGCAAGACATGGGCCTTGTCGATCTCTTCAGCCCTGAAAAGTCCAAACTCCCAGGTTTGTCTAGGAAGGAGTTTCCTCCTCTCTCTACCCACAGGGTAGTCTGACCAAAGGTGGAGGAGTTGGAGAAAGCACAGAAAGGAGCAACAAGTCAGGACACCAGGATTCTGATCCCAGTTTCTACTGCTAACTTGTGGAAATCTCTTTTCCTTTTGAAGCCTCAGTTTCCTCTCCCGTAAAAGGGAAGTTTGTTCTTGGATCTCCATGGGCCCAGCCAGCACTGGTACCCTGTGGGTCTGTATCAGCTAGAGGAGACAGGACCAGGTGGTGAGGAATTTGAAAGGGCATTGGAATTCAAAGAGAAAGATAGTAAGAGCTGGGGAAATTTGGTTCCCATTAAACAGGTCTCACTCTGTCGCCCAGGCTGGATCTCAGCTCACTGCAAACTCCACCCCCAGGGTTCAAGTGACTGTAATACTGAGTACCTGGGATTACAGGCATCTCCCGTGGCACCCAGCTAATTTTTGTATTTGGTTTTTGTTTTTACTTTTGAAAAGGAGTCTTGCTCAGTCACCCAGGCTGGAGTGCAGTGGTGAGATCTCGGCTCGCTGCAACCTCTGCCTCCTGGGTTCAAGCTATTCTTATGTCTCAGCCTCCTGAGTAGCTGAGATTACAAGCACCTGCCACCGCGCCTGGCTAATTTTTGTATTTTTAGTAGAGACGGGTTTTCTCATGTTGGTCAGGTTGGCCTCAAACTCCTGACCTCAGGTGATCCACCTGCCTTAGCCTCCCAAAGTGCTGGGATTACAGGCATGAGCCACCGTGCTCGGCCTCTTTAAAAGATATTTTAATGTGGATCACCAGGTCAAGAGTTAGAGACCAGCCTGGCCAACATGGTGAAACCCCATCTCTACTAAGAACGCAAAAATTAGCCGGGCGAGATGGTGCGTGCCTGTAATCCCAGCTACTCAGGAGGCTGAGGCAGGAGAATCGCTTGAACCCGGGAGGCAGAGGTTGCAGTGAGCCAAGATTGTACCACTGCACTTCAGACTGGACGACAGAGCAAGACTCTGTCTTGGAAAAAAAAAAAAAAAGGTATTTTAACGCTTATTTAGCAATAGGGTCTCACTCTGTCATTCAGACTGGAGTTCAGTGGTGTGATCACAGTACGCTACAGCGTTGACCTCCTGGATTCAGGCAATCCTCCCAGCTCTACCTCCCAAGAGGCTAGGACTACAGGCATGCACCACTGTACCTAGCTAAATTTTTTATTTTTTTATAGAGACAGTTTCACTATGTTGCTCAGGCTGGTCTCGAACTTGTGGGCTCAAATGATCCTCCCACCTCGGCTTCCCTAAGTGCTGGGATTACAAGTGTGAGCCACCGTGGCCTGCCAAATTCTTTAAAAGATATATATATATATATATATTTTTTTTTAGGCAGAGCACGGTGGCTCACACCTGTAATCCCAGCACTTTGGGAGGCCAAGGCGGGCGGATCATGAGGTCAGGAGTTCGAGAACAGCCTGGCCAGCATAGTGAAACCCCCGTCTCTACTAAAGATACAAAAAATTAGCAGGGCCTGGTGGCACGCACATGTAATCCCAGCGATTTGGGAGGTTGAGGCAGGAGAATTGCTTGAACCCAGGAGGCAGAGGTTGCAGTGAGCCGAGATCACGCCATTGCACTCTAGCCTGGGTGACTGGGCGAGACTCTGTCTCAGTGAGATTTTTGAGACAGAATATATAAATACATAAATAAATAATAAGTTTATGACATTAAGTAATTGGATTTATCTTTATTGGGCTGTCTTTTTTTTTCTTTTTTTAAATGTGGTATATATACACCATGGAATTTTTTTTTTTAAATGTATTGGGCTGTCTTTAAGCTAGTTTTAAAAACTAAAAATGTTGCCAGACTGGAAAGAAAGATGTTTCTTCTAGATGGAATGAGTTTTTTCTTTAAGAACAGAGTCTTGACCTTTCCCTCTCCCACAAAGAGCTGAAGCCTGAGACTGAATTCTCAGGAGCCACAGTGAACTACTTTATATTATTATTATTATTGCTGAGACAGCGTTTTGCTCTTGTTGTCCAGGCTGGAGTGCAGTGGAGCGATCTTGGCTCACTGCAACGTCCGCCTCCCAGATTCAAGTGATTCCCCTGCCTCAGTCTCCCAAGTAGCTGGGATTACAGACATGTGCCATCACACCTGGCTAATTTTTGTATTTTTATAGTAGAGACAGGGTTTCACCATATTAGTCAGACTGGTTTGGAACTCTTGACCTCAGGTGATCTGTCCACCTTGGCCTTCCAAAGTGCTGGGATTACAGGTGTGAGCCACTGCACCTGGCCCCAAAGTATTTTATTATTTTAACACATTTTCACTGTGAGGGTATGATTAGGTGACAATTTAGGATTTCTTCTTACATTTCAAAAAGCTCCAAAAGATCTCTTTTTTGTTTTTTTTGAGATGGAGTTTTGCTCTTGTTGCCCAGGCTGGAGTGCAATGGCGAGATCTTGGCTCTACTGCAACTTCCACCTCCCAGGTTCAAATGATTATCCCACCTCAGCCTCCCGAATAGCTGGGATTACAGGCGTGCACCACCACACCCGGCTAATTTTTGTATTTTTAGTAGATATGGGGTTTCTCCATGTTGGTCAGCCTGGTCTGGAGCTCCCGATGTCAGGTGATCCGCCTGCCTCAGCCTCCTAAAGTGCTATGATTACAGATGTAAGCCACCGCGTCCAGCTGAGGATCTCTTAATTCAAATTGAATTCCCATCTGTTGGTTGACGGCAACTTTCTGCTGTCTCACAAAGCCTTCTCTGGTCTTCCTTCCAGGTATTGTTGCAGAAAGCCGGGACGACCTCTATGTCTCAGATGCATTCCATAAGGCATTTCTTGAGGTGAGTACACCTCCCCCACTCTCTCTTCCTATGCTACTTTTCTGCCACTTGATTATTCAGGATTTCATATGATTTATAACTCTGGAGTTCTTGCTCCGCTAACTCTTAGGGTACAGACAGGAGATGCATGAATAACAGGAGACACATGTGGAAAAGGCCTGTTTCCAGTGTTAATGCATGCAAAAGGCCTCCACAAGGCCTGCTATAATACAGCCCTCCCCAAAACCCTCATGGTGTGATTGTTCTGCCTTCCCTCCCGCTACCACTTCTGTAGCAGGTCAAGTGGGAACACAAACATATAGGGAGGGTGGTACAAGAAAATAGGCCAGCAAAGGCCACCAAGAAGGAAATTACAGGATGAGGAGGAGAACCAGTAGAGTATGGGGTTGCAGAAACCTTGGGAGAAGTTTTAAGACAATGGAAAGCATCAGGCTGGGCGCAGTGGCTCATGCTTGTAATCCCAACACTTTGGGAGGCTGAGGCAGGCAGATCACGAGGTCAGAAGATGGAGACCATCCTGGCTAACACAGTGAAACCCTGTCTCCACTAAAAATACAAAAAATTAGCCGGCCGTGGTAACACACACTTGTAGTCCCAGCTGCTTGGGAAGCTGAGGTAGGAGAATTGCTTGTACCTGGGAGACGGAGGTTGCAGTGAGCTGAGATGGCACCACTATACTCCAGCCTCGGCAACAGAGCCAGACTCTACCTCAAAAAAAAAAAAAAAAAAAGACTAAACTCAGCTCAGAGGAACAAAAAAAAAAAAAAAAAAAGGAAAGCATCTAGTAAGAAGACTCCAGGGGGCCGGGCATGGTGGTTCATGCCTGTAATCCCAGCACCTTGGGAAGCTGAGATGGATCACTTGAGTGCAGGAGTTCACAACCATCCTGGGCAACATAGTAAGACCCTATCTCTACCAAAAAATTTTAAAATAATAATTAAAAAAAAGACTGGAGACTGCCATGGTTTACCTTTCCCTAAGGACAGAATAGCGTAGGCACATACCTAATTGTGATGGATGAAGAGCAAATGGAAGGTAAGAAAGGGAAGCTGGTATGTGTGCATCAGTGTCTTAAAATGTGCTCAGACAACTAGAGCACTAGACTACACTGCAGGAAACGAAACAGTGGTCAAATAAACACATATCCTCTCGTGGGAGATGAACAGTACACACTGGCATGCTGAGGTCTGAGAAGTCTCACAGTAAAGAGAACGGTTGAATATCATTTAACCTCGTGTTCCCCCAAGAACCTTTGTTAGAGTAAGAGCTGTGTACAGCCTGTGGAACTTCTGGTTCTCAAGCAAACACTAACCTATGGACCAACAGCAGTAGTCATCTAGGGAGCTTTGTCTTTGGAGATTCTGGGATGGGCCCTGATAATCTGTGTAAGTACTAAGCTCCTCAGGGGATTCTTATGCACAGTGACATTTGGGAACCACTGGTATAGACTATTCTTTGCGGGAGCCAGGCTGTGAGGGAAATGAGATGGGCCAGTGGTAGAAAAGTTCCTAGAATTGAAGACATCAAAAAGAAAGAAGGTTGTAGTTAAAGAGAAATGTTTTAGAGCATGGTGCTAGTAAATACAGATCCAGGGCCCAAGCTTAGTGTGAAATGCCTGGTTCAGAGGAAAGTGGAATTTTAACGGGAGTGAGGAAATGTGACAGCTTGAAAGAACACAAGGTTATAGTCTGAGAAAAGGATGCTATTAATATAATTTCAAAGATAGAGCAGTTCAGAGATGGCAAGTCCAAGGTGTAGCCATGGACATGTTTGCTTAAGTGGAATGAAGGTAATGCTCATCGGGTTTGATGAAATGAAAGAAATGGGAGGTTAGGTGTTGAACAGGTCTCCTATGGAGATTTTTTTTTTTCTTCCTTTTCACTGAGATGGAGTCTTGTTCTGTCACCCAGGCTGGAGTGCAGTGGCATGATCTCAGCTCATTGCAACCTCTGCCTCCTAGGTTCAAGCGGTCCTCTCAACCTCGGCCTTCCAAGTAGCTGGGACTACAGGCACCTGCCACCATGCTCAGCTAATTTTTATATTTTTAGTAAAGAAGGGGTTTCACCATGTTGGCCAGGCTAGTCTCGAACTCCTGACCTCCAGTGATCCACCCGACTCAGCCTCCCAAAGTGCTGGGATTACAGGTGTGAGCCACCAAACCCGACCTACTGAGATACTTTGTCTCAAATGATAGCATGAGTTGGGGTGGACAGAAAGGCTAAGTGCAAAAATCATCAGTATGGGGATATAATCTATAGGACAATGGACGTCAATGATCTTTAAGACACTAGCAAGAATAGAGGTATTGAGGTCAGAACAAGGGATTTTACAAGAGTGCTGTATTACTGGTTTTGGAAGTTAAGATGACACTGCCCACACTCTTTTTCATATGGATTTTTGGAAGAAAGAACACTTAGGAAGACCACAAGGGAAATTGAGTCCTCAGGCTTTTAACTCTTATTGAATATCCTCTTGTAAGGACTGCAATTAGAAGTGGTCAACTCAGACCTCCTTGAGGGGTTTGAGTTACTATTAGGAAGAAGCAGAGGTCTGGATTCATTTTATCCACCTAAGCCCACTACATAATGAGGTTAAGATTCTTCTGTGGTTCTTAGAACAAAGCCATTTTCTTTGAAAACATTGGGAACCCTTAATAAACAGGACCCAACTAATTGTAGATTTGAGAAGCAATTAAAAACAAGAACCTGATCTGAATAAAAGGATCCTCTTCATGCAAACACTCTAGTCTGCTAATAAATTTAGTCCTAGAATGTGCATGAAATAGATAATATGGGAGACAGAGGGTAGGGAAGGGAGGAACAAAGGAAGGGGAAGGAAGAGCAAGAGTCAAGGAGACATCATTAACCAGCTCCACAAAACTCAGGGAGCCGGTTAATCACGTGCTTTCATTAAGCCCAGAAACAGAGTTTTAGTGATATTCTGGGTCCTGAGGCAAAAGTCTCTGAAGATGTTTCCCTCTAGACCTAAGGCTTATCAGCCATGTTCAAATACCATTGTTTCAGTTTATTCCTCCAAGAAAAAGGCATCTCGTCCAGCCAGAGAACCCACCTCTTTTCACAGGCCGTAGGTCCTGAGTGGCTCTTTGGAGTGGCTATATCTTGAATCTTGATGCTCCAAGAGTGAAACTGTTTCAACTATGCAGTTCAGATCTTGAGCCAAAAATCTTTCGGCAGCTAGCACCAAAAATCCACTGTAAAACCATTTACAATGGTACCAGCCAGAAATGTGATGACCTGTGTACATTCAGATTTCTGGGTTACCTGAATGGAACTCTTATTACCTAGCACAAGGCTTGGACAAACACAAGTATCTTACATTCTCTGCAGGAAAGAATGAGTAGAAGTAGGATTCTGGAGGGAATTCAACCTGACCCAAATGTACTTTTTACTGGAAAACAAAAGCATTTTGAGGAATTGCTGTGTCTCTGTATGATTTACCTGCCAATAATGAACTGCAGAGTGGCTAATGTAGCAGTTTTATTTCCATGTGACCTGCAGGTAAATGAAGAAGGCAGTGAAGCAGCTGCAAGTACCGCCGTTGGGATTTCTGGCCGTTCGCTAAACCCCAATAGGGTGACCTTCAAGGCCAACAGGCCCTTCCTGGTTTTTATAAGAGAAGTTCCTCTGAATGCTATTATCTTCATGGGCAGAGTAGCCAATCCTTGTGTTAACTAAAGTGTTCTTATTCTTTGCACCTCTTCCTATTTTGGGTTGTGAATAGAAGTAAAAATAAATACAACTACTCCCATCTCACATTATAAATGGACTCTGCATCTGAAATGAAGACAAAGAAAGGGGGAAACATGCTATTAGGACATTAGGTAAAATGATGCTTTCAGTTGTTCTTTACCCAGTAACCACATCTGGGCCAAAAAAATGAGAGAGAGCAATGAAAAATGGTAGATAGCCAGAAAGGGAAAGGAGAGTGAATTCTCAGTATTTTCATCACACTAAAAAATATCCAAAAATTTAAACACATTAGTTTCTATATACAGAAAAGACAGATTCAAATCTGCGTATTAAACCATTTAATTCTCAAACCACTCACATGCATAATGTTCTTTTACACAGTGTTAAAATAAAGAGGAAAATGCATTTTTATACAATTTCAAGTATACATTAATAGACTTTTCAGATTACTAACCAAGTTGCTAAGATTTCATTCACATTGTTCTTAAAGCTGTTCAACGAGAAAGCTTTTGCTAAACTGCTTTAAATATGTTTATATAAACCCATATTTTCACTCTTTCTTTGAATCTCCCTCCCCCAACCCGAGTCTCTGCCCACCCTCCTGCCCTCCCCTCTTCCTCGACATGACTGGGCTCCTGGGGCTCTAGGGGACATGCAACCCCACCAAGAACTATTGGCTTGTCATCAGGGGAAGGACAGAATCTTACAGGAGGAGAGACTGAGAACACCTGTCAAATGAAGGGAGAACAAATCTGATACTTAGAAATGACAAAAATCAGGACCATATCTTAGAGTCTTTGTATTTTCACTTGATTTTTAATTTTAAAAATTTCGGCCTCCCACAAAACACCACCAAAGTTTCTGACAAATTGGTAGCAGAAAAAATCATCTTAGGTAGTTTTTCCCCAGTGAAACTTGCAAAATCAGGGCAGGTATTTAGAACTCAATTTGGTGGTTCTTTTTCCCTTTGGCATGGAGTGAGGGGCCGCTTAAAATTGGATATTACTTGTGTGTTTACATTAAGAAATTTGGTTAATTTCACAGGGTCTGGCAAGAGTTCTCCCTCTTTAAGTCTCCTCCTGAAGTAATCTGGCTTCAGGGCCAGGAATAGCCACTCTCCTTAGGAATTAAAGTGCATTTTTTTTTCAGTAAAGGGAAAGAGGGGGAGGTGGTGGTTTACACTTAAGTGATAATGATTAAAGTAGGGTGGGGTGAGAGAAAATCCTATTCCTACATATAGTTATTTATAATTAAGGTCATAACAAAACTGATGTTCTTGGGAAATAAGATGCACAAAGCCAGTCTAGCACCCTCAGTGGTGCAAGAGCACTATCCTGGTTCACTGACTTTTCTGAGGCATCTTTATTATTAATGGAGTAACTGCTTCAGATGAAAGACACAAATCTCAAACATTAATTTTTTAAAGGGAAAAAACAGACTGGTAGGTTCTTACAGCTAAAAATACTCTATTTCATTCCCTTTCAGGGATAACATTTTAGAAACTGATTGTCTGTTTTAATATGAATCTTCCTTGATTAGCAAGTTGTAAAAAAAGTTAGATAAATTTGTTGCTTACAAATATTATGGTAGCCTTTAAAAACTTAGGAAGAGGTGGGCATAGTTGATCCTTGCTATCAATCAATATCAACTGAGAGGAAGTGAAATTTTCCTAGGATATCATTATTTGATCGCTACCACCAGAATCTTATTTTCTGGCTAGTTTTCTTTAACTGCTTTACAATTTCTTCTGGGGTTAAAAACCCAAGAGTTTCCCATACAGAAGTAAATGCTACATTAACAGCTATATAAAAATGTGATGGGCTCAAGATGAGAAGGGGATCTTGTCCTGGATTCTGGCCTCTGAGTCCAGTGTGATCTGCTTTTCACAGTGACCAGTGGGAAGGCACAGTGCCAGGGACAGTTAGATGGGGACAGCTGTCACCCATCATATAAGCACCATAGAGAACAGCTGGACAGATTTCTTTCAGACTATGTCCATCTGAAGAAAATCAAATTTCTGCTACATTGACTTTTCTATCTTTGAACCCTCAGCCTTTTCTTCTCCTTTCAGAGGCAGAGCAGAGTGGGTCCCATTCAGAAATTATGAGGAGCCTAGAAACCTAAATGCTCTTCCAACGTACTCATTTAGAATGAAATGCCAAAAATAGAGAGTTCTAGGCCGAGCACAGTGGCTTACGCCTATAACTTTGTGAGGCCTAGGTGGGAGGATCACTTGAGCCCAGGAGCTTGAGACCAGTCTGGGCAACATAGTGAGACTCTGTCTCTAAAAAAAAAAAAAAAAAAGAAAATTTAGCTGGGTGTGGTGGTACATGCCTGTAGCTCCAGCTACTCAGGAGGCTGAGGCAGGAGGATACAGTGCAGGAGGTGGAGGCTACAGTGAGCCATAACTGCACCACTGCACTCCAGCCTGGGTGACAATCAAGACCCTGTCTCAAAAAAAAAAAATAAAAATAAAAAAGTTCTAACTTTAAGGTTTCTTAAAGGGAAGGAAGCCATTGGTTCCTGATTAAAGTGGTAGTTCCATCTATGTTCCACTATCAGATCACAAAATAATGCTATGGGCTAAAACTGTGAACAGCAATCATAGCAGATGAAAAATTAATGGACTGAGAACACATTTCTTTTGCCTATAGTTTGGGAATGCTTTTCTTTTGTTGAGGGAGCTGGGTGGTGAAACTGTACTCAAACTAATGTTTGTTTTGCTGTTTCAGAAAGGATTTCCTAGAGGTTTAAGAGAAATCAGCAAGCTAACCCATGAGGCAGAAGAACTTGCCCAAACTTCACAGTGCTGACAGGGAATTCCCATTAGAGAATTTGTTTCATTCCTTGCTTAAAATATAGTACAAGTTTATGTATTTATCCTTTATCATTACTTCCCCACTCTCCTCTATTCTCCCCACATAAAATCTTAAAATCCAGTGCAGTATAATTTGCATAAAGTTCAACAATGTTTCACAGTACTCCACAAAGTTCTTCAGTATGAAACCCTAAGGGGGCTACTCTCTTTGGAGTCTAAAAGGCTATTGCTTTTCTATTCCACCCAGTAAACAGGAAGCCTTCAACACATTTCCTAAGGCATAGGAGGCATTTTCTCTGACACTGAAGCATTTACATGCTAAGCAAACAGCTAGGCCTCAGTGCTACTTTAATGAAATTTCACAGCATGATGCTAATTCAGTCCTCTGCACTAACCAACTTTCTCCTTGACCTACTTTTTCTCCTTGCACATATCACCTACTGAAGTTCAAATTACCAGTTACTTATAGGCAATATATAAATGAAACTTTCTGTGGTATCCAGAATACTCTCAGAAGAGAGACTGCTACATTTGAACTTGCTCTTAAATACAAATTTTCTTCATGAGTTAGAAGTCACTTGGTAGCTAGTTTGAAAGTGGTTCTCACTTTTTTTAGGGTAATAAAGCAATTCTCCCATGTGTGAGGTTGCCATGGGCAAGTAACAAACCCATTAAAACACCTTTACTACCTGGGATGAGAAGAATGAATCTGGAACCTCATTGGGGAGTTACTTGGTTAGGTCTCTGACATCCCAGAACAAAGATTCTAAAATGACTGATTTCACATTTCATATATTATTCAGAAATATTTAAGCCTTAGCTAGTTCATTTCATTCACAAAAAACAAGAAAAGTGAAAGTCAACTGACAGTGAAATCCCACTCAGAAGACAGGCTAAGAGACAAATAGTAAAATATATCACCATCAACGCATGCAGGATCCTTCCTTTTCTCCATTAACAATGCTACCTGTTTATTTTACAAATAGAAATTGCTGTAGTCAGTTTGGGCTCTTTTAATAAATTCAAGTGCTGTATTTCTGCTAATTGAGAAATCTCCACTGAAATTACATATGCAAAGGAAAGAGGATTCTAGAGAAGGAACTTTGAAAATTTGTTTTGCTTACTTATGTGTACTTTGTATTTGGTATAGAGAGGAAACTGGATGGATGACAGTATCTCCCTCCAGAATTACTCTAAGGACAAATGGATGATCCGTTTTACTACCTAAGCCTTGGCCCACTGTACACTTTGAACTAAGGGCCATGCATGGAATATCAATAAAGATAATTTCAGGTCAAAGAGAACCAGATTGAGGTTATCCTGCCTAAGACCATTAGAGATTACATAGGGAGTGATTTTCAACCTTGGCTGCATATTAAAATCACCTAAAGCCCAGGCACAACAGACCAATAAAACATAAATGTCTACAGAAGGTCCTATGCAATTCTAATGTGCAACCAATATGAAGAACTAGGTCAACAAGTCCTGTAATAGAAAGCACAAGGCCAGTGTTCATCCAAGCCAGAGAAACAAAAGGTAAAACTCCATGGCTTCCGTCCAGATTTATGGATTTAACATGCTGCCATGAAACTACCTAGGCATTTTTTCACTTTCTTTTAAAATAAATAACTGGCTGTAATAGGCAGCAACACCAACAGTAAACTACTGATTTAGGTAAGAAGGCTGCACCTTAAGTATGTGTTATAGCAAAAGATCAGGGGACAGTCCTAAAACAAAACTCTGGGCACAAGCAAAAGATAAGCCAGAAGGAAAAAATTTCCTAAGCAGGAATTAATTCCTGAGTCTAGGATGCATGGCTTATAGGCAGAGAGTTATGCTACAGGTAGGAAAAAAATAAATAGTCGTGGTGAAAAGATTCAAATAATTTTACCACTTCATCTCCTGATAAGAGTCTTACTGTATTGGGCAGAAATTACTGTATCAATTGTCATTTGTGAGTAATGTTTGTCTTATTATTTGGAATTTCACATTCTCTGTATCTCCACTTGCCCTATCCAAAGTCACCAGGAAAGTTAATATTTATCAGCTAGTACCTAAAATATGGGAGCCAACCTCTAAAAAGTCTGAAAATGGATCACTCTCTCATTTCACTTCTAACCAGAGAATCTCTGTTTAGACATTTAGATAATATAATCAGTGTATTAGGGCAAAAAGCATTTCCACAAGGTAGAAAGCATTCTAGGATATCAAAGCACCAACAGTTCCTCCTCAGCTGTAAGAAATATTCAAAAAGTGGGCAAGCTGACTTGGCTCAGTGCACCAAACAGAAAATAAGTTAAGTGCTACAACTGGATTTATAGATTAGGTGGTCTGCCTAGTGGCATATTACTAGTGAAACAACTTTCTGACACCTACAACATTCAGGTGAGGCCATCTTGACTATTATAATATTGACATTAAAAAAAAGACTATCTCTCTTTGGAGACATTAAAAGCAAAAGAGGACATTTGAAAATCCTTCATGGGCCAGGTGTGGTGACTGGCACCTGAATCCCACTTTGGGAGGCTGACGTGGTAGGATCGCTTGAGCCCAGACTTTTTTTTTTTTTTTTTTTTTGAGATGGAATCTAATCTTGTTGCTCAGGCTGGAGTGCAAAAGCGCAGTCTCAGCTCACTGCAACCTCTGTCTCCTGAGTTCAAGCCTCAGCCTCTGGAGTAGCTGGGATTACAGGGACCGGCCACCACACCCAGCTAATTTCTGGTTTCACCATGTTGGCCAGGCTGGTCTGAAACTCCTGACCTCAGGTGACCCACCCGCCTTGGCCTCCCAAAGTGCTGGGATTACAGGCATGAGCAACCATACTGGGCTGAGCCCAGATGTTTAAGATGAGACTGGAACAACATAGGGAGACTCCACCTCTATTAAAAAAAAAAAAATTAGCTGGTGTGGCACATGTCTGTGGTCCCAGCTACTACGGAGGCTGAGGCAGGAGGATCTCTTGACCTTGGGAGGCTGAGACTGAAGTAAACTGTGATAGAACCACTGTACTCCAGCCTGGGTGACAGAGTGAAACCCTGTTTCTTAAAAAAAAAAAAAAAATCCACCATGCATATCTCCATATACGATTGGCAGAAGGCTCTTTATCAGGAAAATATGGATAATATGTCATTTATAAAAGTGGACTGCAAATAGCAATTAAAAAGAAGCTGGGGCTGGGCGCAGTGGCTCACACTTGTAATCCCAGTACTTTGGGAGGCCGAGGCGGGCAGATCATTTGAGGTCAGGAGTTTGAGACTAACCTGACGAATATGGTGAGACCCTATCTCTACTAAAAATACAAAATTAGCTGGGTGTGGTAGCACATGCCTGTAACCCCAGCTACTCAAGAGGCTGAGGCAGGAGAATCACTTGAACCAGGGAGGTGGAGGTTGCAGTGAGCCGAGATCGCACCATTGCACTCTAGCCTAGGCAACAAGGGCAAAACTCCGTCTCAAAAAAAAAGAAGCTGGGATTCAAACAAATATTTCACATCATTAAAAGGAGTTAGGTGTTTTAGTCTTTAAAAACACACTTGGCCTCCACTGGCTACTCCTGCCAAACAGAAGCTAGTGGATAAAAGCACTAAACTGGGTGAAGTTTGTGGGAGAGAGAAAAACACCCCACTAAACCCAAGTGTTCTGATATTGTTTGATTTGGGCAACAAAACCAAACATTAATATCTGAACATGACAAGAATTTCAGATACTGCAGCCTCTGTATTTTGGGTCTGGCTTTCCTTTGCTTGCTACAGAAAGCTATACTCTTTTCTTCAGCCAAATGCTCAGAGGTAGAGGGGCTGAAGTGAGTATAGAAAAGAATGGGGTAGACAGTGGCTGAGGAATCCAGCTTCCTGCCCAAGGGGCTACAGAGCAATCTTGAATATGCTCAGTCTCTAGTGGGAGGTAGGATATTCTACACTGACTTTTTTATGTCTTCATGAAATATCTTTTTCTCACATACGCACAAAAACTTACATATACATAGCTGGCAACTCACAGCAATATTGCAATTCACGATAGTATACCTATCCCAAAAGCTACTTTCAACCTAAGTTTTATATTAATCCCTAACCCTATTCAGGTAGATGGCAAGCCAAATTTATTTTTTTGAGGTCCCTCCTTTTGCCAGGTTTTAAAACATACATTTCACTTTTACACCTACATCTTTTTTCTCTAAAGAAAAGCTGCACTAAGTGGGTGCATTGTGTTACAACATCTTTATAAATAGAAAGTGCAAGAAATAATTTTCTTAGCCAAAATACAAAGTAACAAAAAGCTCTCATAGCCTACTATGCCAATAATTTGATTTTTAGAATTAATGAAACAGCTAACAAAATGCTTCTGTGCTACCAAGGTCACAGTGGATGAGTAAATATATTTATAAACATACATTTATGAAAAAATAGCCAAACTTACACAAGTTATTTGCATGAACTATCTTTAGTATACCACTCTGGGTTCAATGCACATGCATATACAATTGAATTATATTAGTGTTATTTTTATTATGCCAGTTTTCCAAAAAGAAAACAGACTTTTTTTTTTTTTTAAATTCAAGTTACATGATTTAAAATTATTTTTGTAAAAATATTAGAAATGCCATATACATTCTAAATATTTCTGCTATCTGACTGATAGCTATTCTAGAGGTGGACTTCAGTCACACTTTTAGTGACCCCTGTTTTAGCATCTTGGCCTCCAGAGGAAACACATTTTAAGTTATGTTCCCTGCACTGCAATTCTTTTTTTCAGCGGTTCTTAAAGAACCACAATAGTTAGGATTCTATTACTTTATAGGAAACTCAGTGGATCATCTTCAAATATGTCATAAACATCTGCCTCAGATGTGACTAAAAGCAGAAATCTAAACCTTAAGGAATTTCTGCTCACTCAGGTTGTTGCAGCAGCTTGAAATGGTTTAGACTTGTGTGTTGAAAATAAGTAATACATATTTGGTCAGTCTATAAGATTCCCTTTTTTCAGGCTTTGTTCTTGCTTGCAATTTAAGACCACATTTATGAATTATTTAAATCAGGCCGGGCGCGGTGGCTCAAGCCTGTAATCCCAGCACTTTGGGAGGCCGAGGCGGGTGGATCACGAGGTCAAGAGATCGAGACCATCCTGGTCAACATGGTGAAACCCCGTCTCTA
>NW_016107377.1:3099568-3116567 GCF_001604975.1 Cebus imitator
AATTATTTAAATCAATAGTAAGAATTATTTCTCATGCAAACACCAAATGATTTCAAACTTAGATTCACAGAGAATCTACAGAAGGGCCCAAAGGGGTATAACAGAGAATGAGAGATATTTCCATAGATCATCGTAAGATTTTTCATTCCCTAGAACAATATTTTCAAAGGCTTTCTCTGTCATAAAGGGCAGACTATACCAAAGTAGATTATAACAGAGTGGAAATGTGAATCCAAAAGAAAGTTTTAAGGCCTTTAAATTTTTATTCATTAAAATTTGCCCCTTAACATGTTAAGAATGAACTGGGGAAAAAAAATAATTTGCCCTAATCTTTATGTGATAAAATCTAATTAATCTTTATGCCTAAAAGCCTCAAACAGTCCATCTCTGGTTATTCAACTACAAATGCCAAAGTCTTCTTTTTCCCTTCCTAGAGTTTTGTAGGTACCCCAAATTAAGTCTTCAGGATTGAGTACCCCTTTATTTCCTCTATTTGCATTTCTGAGGCCTGACCTAGGAAGAGAGATCTCTTTACTGTGATAACTGCAGATGATCAGTAGGAAGCCCATACAGCTAATGCTCCAAGAATTCATTGCACATGGATGGGATAATCTCAAATCTTTCTTAAGTTTATTGATTTGGGGTTCATCAATATGGACAATGAAATTCATTCTCTGTCCATATTTCTTCTCAGAGCAGGAACAGTCTAATAAATCAGCACAAGTTTAAATAAGGCATCCTATATCTGACATATCTAACCAAAAATCAAAAAACGTCAATGATCTGTTATTTCAATGAGAGAGGCTGGTAGCAATTGCTAATTTTAAAAGATAAACAACATATAAAATGCAGCGATAAATGTTCCTGTATGATAGGTAATAAGAATGAAAGGAACGGATTCATTTCTAGCACAAAAGCATGCTGAAGGAGGTATGGCAGAGGTAGAGATGGGATTAAGATAAGAAGGTAAAACTTTTCACTATCTCAAGAATATGATTCATGTAGCCACCCAATAGAAACTCCTGTTGGAAGAGATTCAGAAGCCACGTAACTTCTCCATACCACATGAGTATTCACCCTGTATTTGTAAACTTAAAACACAACTGATATCTCTAATAAATCAAATTATTTAACAGTAAGCTTTTAGGGCCAGGCACATTGGCTCATGCCTGCAATCCCAGCACTTTGGGAGGCTAAAGTGGGTGGATCTCTTGAGTCCAGGAGTTCAAGACCAGCCTGGGCAACATGATGAGATCCTGTCTCTAAAAATATACAAAAATTAGCCAGGTATAGTGGCACACGTCTGTAGTCCCAGCTATTCAGGAGGCTATGATGGGAGGATTGCTTGAGTCCAGGAGGTTGAGGCTACAGTGAGCTGTGACTGTACCACTGCATTCCAGCCTAGGTGACAGGGTGAAGCGCTGTCTCAAAAAAAAAAAAAAGAAAAAGGGCTGGGCGCGGTGGCTCAAGCCTGTAATCCCAGCACTTTGGCAGGCTGAGGCGGGTGGATCACGAGGTCAAGAGATCGAGACCATCCTGGTCAACATGGTGAAACCCCGTCTCTACTAAAAATACAAAAAATTAGCTGGGCATGGTGGCACGTGCCTGTAATCCCAGCTACTCAGGAGGCTGAGGCAGGAGAATTGCCTGAACCCAGGAGGCGGAGGTTGCGGTGAGCCGAGATCGCGCCATTGCACTCCAGCCTGGGCAACAAGAGCGAAACTCTGTCTCCAAAAAAAAAAAAAAAAAAGAAAAGAAAAAAGGCCGGACGCTGTGGCTCACACCTGTAATCCTAGCACTTTGGGAGGCTGAGGTGGGTGGATCACATAAGGTCAGGAGTTCAGGACCAGCCTGGCCATCATGGTGAAACCCCACTTTAAAAAAAAAAAAAAAAAAAAAGGGGTAAGCTTTTTACTCCTTCTAGAGTATTTCTGGCTCAGCATTTAGTTACTGTGGCTTCACAGCAAAAACAGGTGAATGTTCACAACTTGGAACACAGTACAAAATGAAAATTTTGCTATAATATAAACAAAACTTGTGAGGAGAGGGCAGCTAAGGAAATATGCTCCAGGTATTTGTCTCATTCTCCTTCTAGCTCCTTTAGTGACCCATGGTAGACATAATAAATAGTTTCTACAGCACAAACAATTGATGAATAAATGGCAAAGGGTCAAGACCAAAAAAAAAGAAAAACCCTGATGCTACCCCATAACACATTAGAAATAGCCCCAAGTCCTGGACATGCCTTCCGTAAAGTGGTAGGGTAGTTCCTCGCTCCTTAAATTTGGGCTGACCATTGAATTATCTTTTTTCCCCCCTCATTCTTGCTGTCATCTTACCATTAAGTTCTTTGATGAAGAGTATAGTGGTGACTCTACGATAGTTCTAGGCCTGGCCTTTAAGTTGACTGGCATCTTCTGCCCAGCCTTTCAGAGGCCTGAGGTGTCCTTGTAATAAGTCTGACTACCTTGATGAAGAGAACCCATAGAGTCCTTAGACTTTATGGAGAGAAAGAGGAGCCCTGCTGAGCTCATCTCTCTAGTCCCCCCACCCAGGTGTCAGGTATGTAAGTAAGATCATCTTGGACACTCAAGACTTGTCTAATTACCTGCTGAATACCATCAAGTGATCTGAGTCATTGCCACAGGGAGCAGAATTGCCCAGACAAGCCCTTCCTGAATTTTCTGATTCACAAAATCATGATATATGAAATGGTTGGTCTTAAGTAATTGAAATTACTTAATTTTAATTTTGTTACCAGCAATAGGTAACTGGAACTCTTTCAATTTTTGCCTTGATAGTATCTCACTCACTATTAGACCTAACCACATTGGTGACTCCTCTGAATCAGTGGGCAATAACCACAGAAAATATTCACTATTAAACTCTGCTCAAAGATCAAATGCATCAGCTTTTGAAGAATCTTCCAATCACTTACTCTTGAATTACACATTCACTAAAAGCAGTACTGTTTCTGGCTACTGTATATTCCAGTCAACCTCAATTCTTTATAAGTAAATGGAGTCAACATGACATCATGCAGATAGTTTGGGCTTTGGAATCAGATTGGTAAATACCAGCTCTGTAATTTACCAGTTATGTAACCTTGGGTTCATCAGTTTCCTCATCTATAAAATGTGATACAATTATACCTACTAGAGGCAACTCTAGTGTTAGACTGCCTGAGTCAAGTTGTGTCTGTTTCTTTCCCTCTAAAATGAGGATAATAAGTTATCTACCCTCATGGGATTGTCATAAGGATTAGATGAGTTAATCAACGTGAAGCACATAGAACTGTGCCTGGCACATAGTAAGCATTCAAAAAAAATTATTTTTATCACTACTGTTATTATCTCATAGTATTATTGTATTAACTGCAGTTATGACAGTAAAGCACTTAATACAGCTAATTCTGTCCCCTTTTTGATCTTTTATCTCTATAGTAAAAAGTGCAGGCTTTTCAAAAGCAATACATCTCAGACGCCAACGAAATGGATTTAGGACTCTTAAGTGCAGGAAGACACATCATGTCTAAACTATATATAAAGCCAGTTTTATTATACAAATTCCAAGCTTGTTGTCTGGTATCAAAAAGTATTTAATATTTACTTAATGAAACAGATTCTCCTATACATTACCTATCACTGCAGACAGGTGATTTCATAGAAGAGGAAACATGTTCCTATGAAATACTTTAACTCCTGGCATTATGGATTAACTGAGATCCTAAGATTCACAGTATATTAAATTGTGGTGTAAGCCATATGAGATCCTGAACATAAAACTCTCTTAACTGGCTCATGTCTGTAAGTGCAGGACTCTGGGAGGCTGAGGCGGGAGAATCACTTGAGGCCAGGAGTTTGAGATCAGTGTGGCCAACATGGCGAAACCCCATCTCTACAAAAAACATAAAAATTAGCCAGGCCTGGTGGCACACACCTGTAATTCCAGCTACTCAGGAGGCTGTGGCACGAGAATTGCTTGAACCAAGGAAGTAAAGATTGCGCCACTGCACTCCAGCCAGGGAGACAGAGAAAGACTCTGTCTCAAACAAAACAAAACAACAAAAAACAACTGTCTTAACAGGATGGTATACTCTAGCCCCCTGAACAGGACAGGACCTATTGAGTGGACATAAAAGAAGCAGGCAATAGACAAGTCTTTTTATTAACTGCTTTGCCTTTGTAACTTCTTTTGTTGTTTGAAGCTTCCAGTATTGGAGCTAATGGGCTTCATCTATGTTAAGATGCAAGGTACTGATATATTGATAATGGGAAAAATGTCAGGTAGGAGTTTTATTTATATATGTACCCTCTGTAAAGATAATGTGGATTTCAAGTAATATTTGTGTTCTCAAGTCACTGCTGTGTGTCACAGTTGAGGAGAAAGATAGTCTGTCTACACAACAAAACTGGATAATCTGCACCAATATCTTTCAGGTTTTGATATTACTACTTTTATCAATAATTACATACTTTGGAATGTAACATATTCAGATGTTTCAAAATATTCATAATATTTAACTCTGGCTTATCCTGAACAAAAAAGCCTGCTTGCCTAGAAGTAAAAAGACTGGCCCTGGGAAAAGCACCATTTAAGAGGAAGAAGACAAAAAATAGGGAAAGAGACTAGAAAATAAGAAAAAAGACTAAAAATTATCAAGGAAGTCATAATGCTTGGAAAACTCCACTGCTTTCAATAGATTCATATTTAAATTGATATCTACTACCAGGACCTCAAATAGAGTAGGATGCAGATGATTCAGTGGGCTAACAAAATCCAATTTCTTTCACAAGTCCTACATTCCAGATTTATCAGAATCCCAGGTTAATCAGAAAAGTAATACTCCCAAATCTCAAAAACCTACTGTTACTATAGGTATAAATGCTCTAAGCCAAGGCAGATCTACCCTAGGCAAATATTCTAGAACCTTATAGATGAGGATTACCTATTACTCAGAGGATATATAATATAAAACTAATATCCAATTAGAAGAAGACAACTTTAAAATACCTAGTGAAGAGATTTCCTATAGAAAGCCACTCACCTGAACTTTGTCTATGTTGATAGAGCTCACAACAGAGAATCAAACTCTCTATATTGTATCAGTATGGCCTAGAAAACTTTGTTGAGATAGATTTAATTCAAAAGCCCATAGATCATTTCCAAATGGGAAGCAATTATTCTCTCATATTGCAATGATTTGTTTTTTCGTTTTAGAGATGAGGTCTATGTTGCCCAGGCTGGTGCTCAAAATCCTGGCCTCAAGTGGTCCTCTCAACTCAGTCTCCCGAGTAGCTGGGATTACAGGTATCTGCCATCTCACTCAGCTTCCTGCAAGGATTTCTGTTTATCAACACCCTAACGGTTCCCATTTTTCCCACATCGAGTATAAGTAGGCTATCTGAACACTAAGAATGAACATTCATAAATCAAATATGTAATGTTCCAATACATATTCAGAAGAATTATAGACAGACAGTAACATAAATGGGAAGATAGGTCTAAAAATAATTTGAAATCTTCAGATGTTTCATTATGTTTTAAAACATCCAGGCAAAAAGGGAGAAAAACTTGGCTTTTTACTATTCTACATAGGAGAGAGTAAATTTAAAGAAGTTAAAATTAAGATACATCGTAAAGGGAAAAGGTAGGGGGTTCTAATTTAGAAAAACAGTACTTTGGATATGAATCAAAATACTTATTCTTAATGAACTTAATTTTTGCCAGGCGCGGTGGCTCAAGCCTGTAATCCTAGCACTTTGGGAGGCCAAGGCGGGTGGATCACGAGGTCAAGAGATCGAGACCATCCTGGTCAACATGGTGAAACCCCGTCTCTACTAAAAATACAAAAAATTAGCTGGGCATGGTGGCACGTGCCTGTAATCCCAGCTACTCAGGAGGCTGAGACAGGAGAATTGCCTGAACCCAGGAGGCGGAGGTTGCGGTGAGCCAAGATCGCGCCATTGCACTCCAGCCTGGGTAACAACAGCCAAACTCCGTCTCAAAAAAAAAAAAAAAAAAGAAATTAATTTTTAATCCATTTGGGGAAAAATTCATTCTTGCCACCATTATGCAAACCAGTTCTAGTTAACTCAAAGGAATGGCAAAACTTACTTATAACTCAACTTTAAAATACCTGCACCATTAAGGCAAGAACAAACCATAAGTCCAATTCTAAATGCTTTTAAGCAATAGGAACTATGAAGGAGCACAAAAAGAGTTATGAGAAGAGGATCTAGAAAAAGTTGGCAAACTTTTTCAAGAAACATGCATACGTGACAACATGAATTTAAAACCTCAACCAAATGATTAAAAAGGCAAAACGTCAGGAGTGACAAATTTAGGAGGTAATTGTTTCTTGGGAGTTGGCAAATTTTTTCTCACAAGTACCAGACAGCAAGTATTTTTCAGCTTTGCAGGTCATGGGATCTTTGTCACAAGTACTCAGCTTTGCCATTAGAAAGAAGCCATAAACAATACCTAAATGAGTAAGTGTGGCCCTATTCCATTAAAATTTTCTTAACACAAGCAAGTAGCCTCAGCATTTGGCCTAGAAACTATTGTTTGCTGACCCCTGATCTAATTCTGTAAGTCCTAGGGGTATATTTTGCTGAGGGTATCTTCTCAGACTTAGGGATTTGCCTGACAATTGCTTCTTTTCTAAACCTGCTTAGCAACCAAAATATTTCAATATTTTAAACTCTTTCACATATAGCCTAAATAAAGAGCTCAATTTCCAAAGACTGAGTTCAATAAAGACTCATTTGTTATTCCTTGAACAAATAAGTACACAGATAAGGGGAAGAACATTTGAGGAAGAGAAAAATCCCTGCCTGCTGTACCTGAAAAAAAAAAAAAAAAAAAAAAAACTTCCAGGATTCTACTTTCTTCCTGATTAAATGCCTTTCCACCACGATGAAGAAGACTTTTGTCTTTGTTCAATTTCCTTTCCATTATCTATTGCTTTCATTTATGTTAGATCATCTAGTCAAACAAATATATCTAGTTTTCACCAGTCAAAAAGAAACACAACTGGCTGGGCGCGGTGGCTCACACCTGTAAATTTTCCTTTAGGAACTAATTTACTTTTATGTAGTTGAGATTGGATTTAACCTTCTAGTATAATAAACATGGCATGGAGTTGTTTGCAACTTGAATAAAATAAAATTCAACTTGGTTCAGAGGTAAGTACGGTTCTGAGTAAAGAGAGAACAAGTCATTAGAAAGAGCCTTTCTGCCTAAGTACACTCAGCACTTTGGGAGGCCAAGGCGAGTGGATCATGGGGTCAGGAGTTCAAGACCAGCCTGGCCAAGATGGTGAAACCCCGTCTCTATTAAAAATGCAAAAATTAGCCGGACACAGTGGCAAGCACATGCAATCCCAGCTATTTGAGAGGCTGAGGCAGGAGAATTGCTTGAACCCAGAAGGGCGGAGGTTGCAGTGAGCCAAGATTGAGATCAGGCCACTGCACTCCAGCCTGGGTGGTAGAGTGAGACTCCATCTCAAAAAAAACAAAAAACAAAAACAAAAAAACACAGTTAATTTCAAGTAACAGCTAAAACTCTAGAAAAGTTATTTCTTGACCAAAGATTATTCAGCTATTAAGAATGACATTTACACCCAGGTGTAGTCATCTGCCTATAGTCCCTCCGGAGGCTGAGGCAGGAGGACCACCTGAGCCCAGGAATTTGAGACCAGCCTGGGCAACACAGTGAGACCTTGCCTTTAAAGAGGGGAAAAAAAATGAAGTTCTCTATTTCACCCTGCCACCAGACCAATTCCAACCAATGCCAGATGTCAACTATTAAGCTGTGAGGAAAAAGTTTTTCCTACCTTCATACCATCTTTGAAAAATCCTGTTTCACTGATATAGAGAGAACTGGAAACATTTATAAAAACGACAAATATAAAAATTTTCCTTTAGGAACTAATTTACTTTTATGTAGTTGAGATTGGATTTAACCTTCTAGTATAATAAACATGGCATGGAGTTGTTTGCAACTTGAATAAAATAAAATTCAACTTGGTTCAGAGGTAAATACGGTTCTGAGTAAAGAGAGAACAAGTCATTAGAAAGAGCCTTTCTGCCTAAGTACAGCATTAACTGTTCATGCCAATGCTATATTTTATACTGGTATTAGAGTTTAGAGAGAATAAAGGTACGTCTTATAATGAAAACAGATTAATATCCTTCTATCTCTCTTCTTTGCTGAGAATACTGGATAGTTCCTTTGCTACTTAAGTGCCACTCAATAAATGAAAACAGTCCCAGTGTTTGCAGTTTCATGGCATTAAAGTACTTATGGATGATTTAGCTCTCATTGCTAATGTAGTTCCCTTCACAAGGTAACACGTGCAAGTTAAGATTTGGTAATGAATTTTCAGCATCAGCCAAAGTCCATTTAGAACATCCTAAAGAGGTATCCTCTGTACACACACCAATATAGGTGTTCATTAATGTAGACAGAACATCAGTAACTCCTATGACTGATCCATCAGTGTTGCTAGCTAAGAACTAGGACAATGTCACAGTGAACCTGGGTAAGAATCTTGGACAGTTATTTAGAATAATGATATCTCTTCTAACTAAAATGGGGAAATTGTCTTCAGAAGTTTTAATTTCTTTAAAAGCTACGCTGCCTTAAATTTTCATGAATTTCATGGCTCTGGCTAGGCCAATTGGGAGAGAACCAGCAAACATGATTGTGCTGATGTGGTCCTAGATGACCAGGAAGCACCCTATTCACAGTATCAATATAGGAAAAAGCCATTTAAAGTGAATGAAAAGGGAGGGGAAACCCACCAAACATTCATAGCATTTCCACATGAATGAGACAGTCCCTACCTCATTTGTTTGTTGCTAACCCTTGATGGATAATTGACAAATGTTGCAGTTTCTCTTTACATAAATTACTGCACTTCGCCTTTAAAATTTGGTAATAGTTTAAAAAGCTCCATTTCTCACATATAATCTAAGAAACTAACAAAGCAACAAAGAACTTTCCAGGCCATGTTCACTGGCTCATGCCTGTAATCCTAGCACTTTGGGAGGATTACTTGAGGCCAGGAGTTCAAGACCAGCCTAGGCAAATTTTGTAGAGACACTTGTCTCTATAAAAAAATTTAAAAATTAGCCTGGACATGGTGGTGCATGCCTATAGTCCTAGCTACCTGGGGGCTGAGGCAGGTGAATCGCTTGAGCCCAGGAGTTCAAGATTACAGTGAGCTATGATTGCACCACTGCACTCCGGTTTGGGAGATTAAAAGTGAGACACTGTCAAAAAAAATACAAAAAAGAAAAAACTTTCTAGCATACTATTTCTCAAAAGTAGGATGGACTTGAAGTTTTTTTTGGTAAGCTTAAAAGCTCCATCCAAAGCAGCATAATCTGTACTTCTTACCTCACTGCCTATTTAGTAATGGCAAACTCTGTCCACTGAAAACCTTATTACCAGTTGTTTCCCTAAGGATTTTAGTCTAATTCAATTTTACCTTTTCTATGCCACAGAGCATAGCCAGTCCCTAAAGATGGCTTTAGAAGACAGATTTTACCCTATCATGCTGTTGCCCAACTAAAGAGGAGGATGCACCAATGTCTTCTAAAGACGAAATACAGTTTCAATGCTGCCTTTAAGGGTAGGCTCTTATTAAATGGTAGCATCATTATCTTCCCATAAAAGATGCATTTCTATGCTTTTTCAGAAGAGAAAATAACCTTTCTCTTGAGAGAGGGTGCAGCTTTATGTACATGTACAATTCTCAGATTGCTTAAGATCTATCTTTTGCATTCTAATTTCTTATCACAAAGAAATTTCATTCTTTTCACATACCACACCTTTTCACATACCACAAAGCAATCTCAGGAAAAGAGCACATGACTAACATTCTCACAAATGGTTCACTAGTACAGGTACGACCTGCCCCTCTCCCAAAGCTCTTTTACAATCATCTATGCCTCTGCATTGAAACAATTTCTTAAACCATTACATACTTAAATACTTAAAAGAATCCCAACAGTTAGTGCTCCGTCAAGAGAAGCTAGAGGTTTTTCAACTTGCACTGTAAGTTGTAAGCATCTATTTGCCTGCATCCCTTAATATTCCTCCTTCTCTTACTGCATGCAAGACAAGGTATCTAAAGTTCTACATGTTCGGTAAGTTCTTTCAGTGCTGGATTAAGAATCTTAGAAATACCCAGAATTACTAAAAAGGTCCCTTGAAGTTTTAAAAATCTTAGGAATGACTAAGTAACTAAACCTGATCAAAACTGATCCATTGATCATTTATTGCAACATGATTCTGCATGATGTTTTCTGATAAGTGCCCTGTAGTATATTATTAAAAAGCAAAGCTCTTAGAGTCACCAGCTATTTGCTGATGGTTGGTTTATGAATTACTAGGTTTGCAGACCCGAGACATAGGTTTAAGTGAGGTTCTTCTATATGCCTGAAAATATAAACTATTACATATGTATAAGGAAATGAAATTGTGGTTGTAATAAGAACCATAGTGTTGAATTTCTTCAACCACAATATTGCAGAAAAAACATGTTTAAAACTTCATATAAAAGATATCAAATAATGGAGACCTGTAGATTTAAAAATACAATCCAGGCTCATTTCACTGGAAAGTGACATTTTTGATGTACAATATTGCTGAATGTGAAAATAGGAGCCAAAGAGACTGGATGAAACTTTGGTAGTCAGCCTAACACATTAATTCACCTGAACTAGAGCCATTACTCAAGGATGTGTAGCACTATGGTTTACAAATACCAGTCAGGAATTTGCAGTACGGCTCTGTGCTGTTTGATATTTGCAAAACATAAAAACACTTCCCTCCCTGCTCTTCTCTTTCTCAACACAACAATAAAGTCCCCAAATGTAGCAGTACCTATTGCATATGCTTTGCTGCTCATTTCACTTCCAGTTGCCAAGTGCTTCAGGTGATGCTGTCCACTAGAATACTGCTTTCAAGATGGCTGAATATATGAAATAACTAGGCAAAGTATTAGATGCCTAGTCAGGGCAAAGATAAAGTCTAACCTTTCAAAATAAGAACCACCAGCATTCGTTTTTTTCTTGAAACACAAAAATGCATGTTATGGCAGTCTTCATCACCATCATGACTACCTCCTTCTCTTCTGGATGGCTGCTTCCGATGGTCGAGGCTCCTGCTGCATTTTTTAGATATGGGCAATGATAGCCACCAAGATGATATGGACCAAAATACAGTGTTCAAACATGACTGGTAGATAAATGACCATTTATCATCGTTTTGTTAAAAAAGCTTTTTCTCTTATAAAGTTAACAAACCAAGGCTGTTGATCCCTGAATTAGAAAGTTGATTTGCTTGATTATTTTCCAAAGTATGAGCGGGAAATAAGAAGGGAAGAGCCTTTAGTGCTTTTGTGTATGTTGCTAATCCTCCAGTTTGGCAACATCTTGGGAGTGCCTTCTGGCCTAGTGACATGGTATTTTGTAAATCTATAGTAACAGCCCACGGCCCTGATGCTGGCTGCTTACGGCTCAAAGGGGAAGAGGGTCAGCCCCCTCCCCCTCCATGTTTCAATCTGGCCCAGTGGTGGACACAGAGCCCTGGGCAGCTTCCCCAGGAGCAACTGTCTCTTCCTGTGAAGGTGACTCTTCCTCAGCTTGTCCTCGAGATGTGACAGTTGTTTCAGGGGAGATGCTGTGAGGCCCCTCCAGGGGTATACAGCCAGGGTGGTTTTTGCGAAAGTGCTGATTCAAGATGGCCTGGAAGGGGAAACTTTTGCCACAAACATGACAGTGAAAGGGCTTGTTGCCTGTGTGCTTTCGGATATGATACTCCAGCTGATCTTTCCGGGTATACTTCTTGCCACACATGCGGCAGACGAATGGTGTGATCCCCATGTGTAGGCGCATGTGGCGGTCCAGGCTTCCCTTCTGGTTGAAAGATTTGGCGCAGTAGATGCAGGTGAGACGAGGGTTGTACCGGAACCACCGCTCAGATACTTCCTGCTCTCGGAGATATTCCACATAGCCACTTACTCCCATCATTGCTGACTCTTCTACCTGCAGCAGGTAAAGAAAATAACCAAGAAAGAATATATATTATTAAGCATACATATCAAAAGCAATCAAATCTATTTTTACTTGTTATTAAGATATACATACATTTTTAGTGGAGAACCAAACATAAAATTAATTACTACCAAAAAGTGAAGATATTGCCACAATAATTTTAAAAGATTTGAGAATACTCTGTTCTATTACTATATAAAAGAACAACACAGTAAAGTTACTTTCTTTCTGACCAGTTGGATGCTTATTAAACCCCAGCTGAACATACAGTAATCTGAGGAGAATCTGAGCCCACTTACACCATACCCTGGATCCTAATCTTACAATTATATTCTAGACAATCAAGTACTTAGGCAGTGCTGGTCTAACAGAGCTGTTTTTGTTTTTAAACAGGATCTCTCACTCAGGCTAGAGTGCACTGGTATGATCACAGCTCATTAGTTTCAACCTTCCCAGACTCAGTTTGATCCTCCTACCTCAGCCTCCTGAGTAGCTGGGACCACAAGCACGCACCACCACTCCCAGATAATTTCTGTACTTTTTGCAGAGATGGGGCTTTACCATGAATTCCTGGACTCAAGCAATCTACCCGCTTTGGTCTCCCAAAGTGCCGGGATTACAGGTGTAAGCCACGACGCTCAGCCAGAACTATCTATGATGATGAAAATGCTCTATAACCTACCCCATTCATTACGGTAGTCACCAGTCACCTGTGGCTATTGAGTATTTGTAATATGGCTAATACAACTAAGTAATTTTTACAATTTTAACTGCTTTCAATTGCAATTTAAATTTAAAAAGCCACGTGACAAGTGGCTAATGACTACTATTTACTATATTAGATAGTATAGAATATATGACAAATATATGATAAATTATGACATCATTAATACCACATTATAATCTAGCAGTAGCTAGCTTTATAAAAATACATGTAATTTATAGGTGACAGTATTCTTTTTTATCTAAAAATATTTCAGTATCATATTAACATATTATTTTCACTCTAAAGACTATTAAAAGCTTAACTGACCTCAGAGTAAATTGTAGGGCATAGGTTTCTCCTATCTGAAAACTGGGAGGGAGTATGAACATATTCTTTTCAATAAATAACTTAAAAATCTTGGATTTAAGGCCAGATAGGTGGCTCATGCTTATAATCCCAGCACTTTGGGAGGCTGAGGTGGGAGAATGACTTGAGCCCAGGAGTTTGAGACTAGCCTGGGCAGTGCAGCAAGACCCCATATCTACAAAAAATAAAAATAAAAAAATTAGCTGGGTGTGGTGGTGCACACTTGCAGTCCCAACTCCTTGGGAAGGCTGAGGTGTGAGGATCACTTGAGCCTGGGAAGTAGAGACTGCAGTGAGCTGTAATCATGTCACTGCACTCCAGCCTGGGTGACAGAGCAAAACCCCATCTCAAAACAAACAAACAAAACCTTGGATTTAGAAGTGTTTCTGTTCAAAATTCTGTATTAAAAAAAATCAATCAGAAATTACTTATTTTTTTTACCTTGATTTAATAAGTAACTTCTGAAGTCATTAGGAGAATAAACTCCTTTTTAAATATGTAGGCAGGAATTACACATGTTTAACAGAGGCTAAAGTACCAATGCAAACAGAAGAAAATGTCAAAGTTGACTCTGGAGTAACTAGAGCAAGATTCATCTAGTTAGCAATTAATCTTGTCCCTGCGATTTTTCCCCTAAGAGACAATATAGAAAATCTTGTGCCCTTTTAATTCTAAAAATGTGTTTTGTCTCCTCCTATCCTGATGGTGCTACTCAGCATTTTCACTAGAGGTGGTTCTCAACAGGTGTGGGAAGCAGTATGTAAAGTCAATGGTTGAATACTAAGACTGAGGTTTTAAGATTATTTTCTGATTTGTTTTATATATTTTTTCAGCTTCATTTCCCTGGAAAATAAAAACTGAATTCACATAAAGAATGAGGAATCATTCCACTAAAGTGTGACCAAGGACAAAACATAGAATAACTTCTCTAAGGCTGTCTTCTCATCCATAAGGTACAAAGGTTATCATATGATTTGCGAGCTTTACAGAATTCTCATGAGAACTGAACTGATAACAGTACTCTTTTTTTCTAAAAACAATGGTAACTTTTAGGACCTATATTTTGAATGCATATTACACAGCAATTAAGGATGCTGAAACCTGGGTTCAAATCTGAGTTCTATTTATTGTGTGACTTGGAGCAAGTTAGTTAGCTATTCTATTCCTCAATTTCCTCACCTGTAAAGTGAATATAATAATAGCATTTCGCTCACTAGTTGCTTTGAGCATTGTGAATGAGTTAATACACTAAAGTGCTGAATAAATGTTAGCTATTATTAAACATTACGAACTCATATTATTTATAATCTTGAGGGTAACAATACCCTAAGAAATCTCCCCAACTCTAAGGAAGGTAATGTCATACTACTATTGTCCACATGGTGAAAGTAAATGCACTTTAGTAATCAGTGATAAACTGTAAGCACAACAATCATACATTATGATCAGTCTTGTCCAAAAAATTACTGCAGTGAAGTTGCAATAGAAGAACAAATCCTACAAAATATAGATTGGGTCCTTGTCAAAGGCAGCAATACACATTTGGTAGTTTATTGTTTTGAACCTTAAAAAGAAGCAAAGGCAAAAATGGTTGCCCCTGGTTCTCTATGTTGCCAAGAAGTAGATTATTTCACTCCTCTCACCAGGCAATTACCTACTAGATTGTAAACTCTGTTGTAAGCATAGGGACATTCTGCACTGCCAAATATCTAGGAATTTGATCAGTGTTTGGCTCAATAGCTATTTCTGAATGAATTATTCCATATAATAAATAAATTCCATATAAATGAAACGTTTCCATCTTTTCTAAAACAAACATCAAACTAGATACTTGACATGGACTTCGAAGCCTTCTACCATTCTAATTTTCAGTTACTAACCACAGACTCACAGTTAACTAAAGGGCCTTAAGAAGTCATCTGACTTGATGTATTGTTTTTGAAAGATCTCCAAAATTAAGTATTTTACAAGTAACTAAATAACTCCCTATTTAGCAGGTGCCTATTTATTGGGCAACTACTAAGTAAACTTAGTTACTTATAATTACTTAGAGATGAAATAACTCCTATTAATCAGGCACCTAAGAAGATAATTTCAGAGATACAAAGATTAGAAAATGTGGTTGGTCTCTCAAACACAAAACACACTTGGATAGTGTCTGATCCTATGTTCTTGTTTCCCCAAAATGCTCCCCTGCCCCGCACCCTGCTAATTATTGTATTTGGGCTTTGTAGGCCTTCACTGAGTTGGTGATTCCTAGGTGGCCTAGTTTGTGTAAATATAATGTACTGGTCTTTCTCCATGTTCTTTTTTGAGACAGAGTCTTGCTTTGTTGCTCAGGCTGGAGGCAGTAAAGTAATCTTGGCTCACTGCAACCTCTGCTTCCTGGGTTCAAGTGATTCTCCTGTTGCAGACTCCCAAGTAGGTGTGATTACAGGCACCTGCCACCATGCTTGGCTAATTTTTTCTTTTTAGTAGAGACAAGGTTTCTCCATGTCAGTCAGGCTGGTCTTGAACTCCTGACTTCAGGAGATCTACCTGTCTCAGCCTCCCCAAGTGCTGGGATTACAGGTGTGAGCCATTGTGCCTGGCCTAAACCTATTTAATCTTTAATCCTAAAGTAGAGAGAAGCAATTGGGGGCCTTCTACCTCCCGGGTTCAAGCGATTCTCCTGTCTCAGCCTCCCAAGTAGCTGAGATTATAGGTGCCCACAACCATGCCCAGCTAATTTTTTGTATTTTTATTAGAGAAGGGATTTCACCCCGTTGGCCAAGCTGGTTTTGAATTCCTGACCTCAGGTGATCCACCCGTCTCGGCCTCCCAAAGTGCTGGGATTAGAGGTGTGAGCCACTGCACCTAGCCTAAATGTTGAATTTATATCTAAGTCACGCAGGAACTTTTATACAGGTGTAAAAAACTTATGTCAAAGTGGCCACAAGATTGCTTAATAGGAGGTGAACAAATGTAACTTCATATTTACCACTAGAAACTGAAGGTTTATGTGAAATCTTGAATTTATGAGGAGGGAGGGAGGGTAGGAAAGTCTGTACCTGTCTGTTCTTTTCCTAGTCCCTTGCCCTCATTCCTGAACTGCAGGAGACAAAGCCTCTTTGGGCTTTGGTGACCCCATCGCTGGGGTGTGTTTATTTGGTGGTTGACTTTGCTGTACTCATTACTTCCTTGCCCATTTTCTAATCATTCATAACCCATGCTGACTCTTTCCCCTTCCCTTCTCCTTTCCCTGGGAAAATACAATGAATAAACAAAGACTTATTGGTACTAAAACTGTCAAAAAAGCAAAAACACAAAAGGAAAGAATAGGTGGTCACTGCTCTCAAGGAGATTTCAGTTTAACAGGAGACACAAAAGTAATGCAAATAAAAAAGGAACAACATACATGAGTCTAGTGAATTTGGAAAAATTGTATTGTACCATGCTATAATAGCAGCCTAAGAAGAAAAAAATCAAAAGAAGACTGGAGCAGTTACGGCAGATAAAACCAGGAGCTGGGCCTTGGGTGAACCCAGACACCTGAAAAGAATGAGGCATCCAGACTTTAGATGCAGAGAGAGAAATAAGTTTAATGTGGTTCTGATACATGGAGAGTCTACCTGTTTGAGACAGTGAATGCTGATGAGTGGTGGGAAAAGTTGGGTTAAAAAGATTGTAAATTACTTGGAAAATGAGGCCAAGTATATTAAACTTCATGTCATAGAAAAAGCTACAGAATGTTTTTATTTTTATTTTTATTTTTTTTTTGAGATGGAGTTTCACTCATGTTACCCAGGCTGGAGTGCAATGGCGCGATCTCGGCTCACCGCAACCTCCGCCTCCTGGGTTCAGGCAATTCTCCTGCCTC
>NW_016107377.1:3117267-3130135 GCF_001604975.1 Cebus imitator
AACCTCCGCCTCCTGGGTTCAGGCAATTCTCCTGCCTCAGCCTCCTGAGTAGCTGGGATTACAGGCACGGGCCACCATGCACAGCTAATGTTTTATATTTTTAGTAGAGACGGGGTTTCACCATGTTGACCAGGATGGTCTCCATCTCTTAACCTCGTAATCCGCCCGCCTCGGCCTCCCAAAGTGCTGGGATTACAGGCTTGAGCCACCGCGCCCGGCCTCAAAATTCATTCTTACTGTAAGTCCTTGCCCTGTTTTAGTTCTCTGTAGTAGGAGAAAAAAACTGGTGAGAAGACTTACCATATTAAACTTTCATGCCCATTAAGGCATATATATCACCCATAATGTCATCCCCACACAATCTTACTTATCTCCTATTTCATTACAGCCTCTCTGTACCTTTTGCTTCAGCAAGGTAAATACTCTTACAGAATTCTAATTCTTATCCCTATCCTATCTATAAATAAAATAGATTATCCCTTCCTAACTTATTT
This sequence comes from Cebus imitator, assembly GCF_001604975.1. Taxonomy (NCBI): domain Eukaryota; kingdom Metazoa; phylum Chordata; class Mammalia; order Primates; family Cebidae; genus Cebus; species Cebus imitator. Next base: position 3,117,762 of record NW_016107377.1, read on the forward strand.
AAAAACTGCATTTAAAATCTCCTTGAAGGTGGACGTGATGGCTCACGCCTGTAATCCCACCCCTTGGGAGAACTGCATCTTGGTATCCCAAGCGGTGGGATTACAGGTGTGAGCCACCATTGAGCTCAGGGATTCAAGATCAGCCTGGGCAACACAGTGAAACCCTCTGTCTACAAAAAAACAAAAAAGTTAGCTGCATGTGGTGGCACATCCTGCGGCCCCAGCTACTTAAGAGCTCAGGTGAGAGGACTGCCTGAGCCAGGGAGGGCAAGGCTGCAGTGAGCCATGATTGTACTGCACTCCAGCCTGGGGGACAAAGCAAGACCCTGCCTAAAAAAAAAAAAAAGACAAATAAAATCGTGATAACACTTTCCTTAAGTGGACACTGATTCTATCACCTTTTAAGCAATCCTAGTCCCACAACACTATTACTGAAGTCTATACTGCATAGTCTTACATATTTTTTTTTTGTATTTGTTAGTCTTTTTTTTTTGAGACAGAGTTTCGCTCTTGTTGCCCAGGCTAGAGTACAACGGCATAATCTTGGCTCATCGCAACCTCCGCCTCCCAGTTTCAAGCGATTCTCCTGCCTCAACCTCCCAAGTAGCTGGGATTAAGGGCATGCACCACCACGCCTGGCTAATTTTTTGTGTTTTTAGTAGACAGGAGGCTTCTCCATGCTGTTCAGGTTGGTCTCAAACTCCTGACCTCAGGTGATCTGCCTGCCTCGGCCTCCCAAAGTGCTGGGATGATAGGCATGAGCCACCACGCCCAGCCCTAATCTGTCTTATGCCCCCACTTAGTTGTAACGTCTGTCTCATTACTGAATTTACCATTATGTACCACATAACATTTTGGTCAATGACGGACCACATATGTAACAGTGCTTTTGTAAGATTATAATACAATATTTTTACTCTATCGTTTCTATGTTTAGATACACAAAGATTTACTATGGCTTTGTAACTGCCTACAGTATTCAGTAGAGTAACATGCTATATAGGTTTGTAGCCTAGGAGCAAGAGGATATATCATATAACCTAGGTGTGTAGTAGGTTATATCATCAGATTTGTGTAAGTATACTCTATGTTTGCACAATGACAAAATGGCCTAGCAATGCATTTCAATGCATTTCTCAGAATATACTACCTTAATTAATGACATATGTCTGTATCTGCATAACAGCCCCCTCTGCACTGTTATCATACCATATTTGAGAGATGAGGAGAAAAAGTGCCCTAATTATATGAGTGAAATTACTTTTCCTCCAAGCTCCTAATAGTTTCTCTAACATCTTATCAAACCTAAAAAACATAGTTTGTAACAACATCTTACTGCTGTTACTATATGAGGCACACAATAAATATTCAGTGGTTTAGGCTGGGCGCAGTGGCTGACGCCTGTAATCCCAGCACTTTGGGAGGCCAAGGTGGTGGTGGATCACCTGAGGTCAGGCGTTCAAGACCAGCCTGACCAATATGGTGAAACCCCCGTCTCTACTAAAAATACAAAAATTAGCAGGGCATGGTGGTTTGTCCCTGTAGTCCCAGCTACTCCGGAGGCTGAGAGAGGAGAATTGCTTGAACCCAGGAGGTGGAGGTTGTAGTGAGCCAAGATCACACCACTGCACTTCAGCCTGGGTGACAAAGCGAGACTATGTCTCAAAAAATAAAAATAAATAAATAAATAAATTCAGTGGTCTACATAAAAATTAGATGAGATACTATCAGTGTAATGCAGAGGCTAAAAACATGAGCTATGTAATCTTAATCTACAAGTGTTTTTCCTTTTTTTTTTTAAGACAGAATTTCACTCTTGTTGCCCAGGCTGGAGTGCAATGGCGCCATCTTGGCTCACCGCAACCTCGGCCCCCTGGGTTCAAGCTATTCTCCTGCCTCAGCCTCCCCAGTAGCTGGGATTACAAGCATGCCCCACCACACCTGGCTAATTTTGTATTTTTAGTAGAGACAGGGTTTCTCCATGTTGGTCAGGCTGGTCTTCAACTCCCGACCTCAGGTGATCCGCCCACCTCAGCCTCCCAAAGCGCTGGGATTACAGGCATGAGCCGCTGCGCACAGCCTAAGTTTTTATATTTTAAAGACAAAAATGTTCACGATTTATTGTGTTCTACTTGGTGAGTTCACTACCTTTAAAAAAAAAAAAATCATTCACTCAGACCTGTGAGAAAAAAAATATATATCAACCAACTACTCATACTAGTTGCTAAGGAGAGTTGCAAAGAAAGTAGAAAAAAAAAAACCATCATTCCTACCCTTTCTAGAATGTGTTGGTCTAACAAAATATTCAGGAAGAAAATAAATGACAAGATACAGTACATGAAATAGCGAACACACAGAAAAATGCGTAAGCAGCTAGGCACAGTGGCTCACGCCTGTAATCCCGGCAAAATGGGAGGCTGTGACAGGCAGATTGCTTGAGTCCAGGAGTTTGAGACCAGCCTGAGCAAACTGGTGAAAGGCCATTTCCAATTAAAAAAAAAAAAAAAAAAAATTAGCTGGGCATGGTAGTTCACACTTGTAGTTCCAGCTACTCAGGAGGCTGAAGTGGGAGAATCATCTGAACCTAGGAGACTGTGGCTTAAAGAGAGCCGAGACTGCACCAGTGCAATGCAGCCTGGTCAACCAGAGTGAGACCCTGTCTCAAAAAAGAAAAAAAGGTGTAAGCAATTCGTTTATAAATACATCATGCAGGACAGGCGTGGTGGCTCACACCTGTAATCCCAGCACTTTGGGAGGCTGAGGTGGGTGGGTGGATCACCTGAGGTCAGGAGTTCAAGACCAGTCTGGTGAAAATTTGTCTCTAGTAAAAATACAAAAATTAGCCAAGTGTGGTGGTGGGTGCCTGTAATCCCAGCTACTCAGGAGGCTGAGGCAGGAGAATCGCTTGAACCTAGGAGGCGTAGGCTGCAGCAAGTTGAGATTGTGCCACTGCACTCCAGCCTGGGTGACAGAGCGAGACTCTGTCTCAAAGAAAAAAAAAACATATATATATACACACACACACATACATATATATGTCTACATATATATATAAATAAAATGCTATACATTAATAACTTGGTAACTGTGTGTTTTGTGTGTATTCTCTATATATAGTATATATTCTCACACACACACACACACACACACACACACACACACACACGTACAAAATCAGACTTTCCATGTCAGGTTCTAAATTACCTGCAAATTACCTGCATGTAGTTTTCAGGGGTTATTTTTTATTACTCTTAGGTCTACAGAGTGGTTATTATAATCATGAAAGAGTTCCACAATCTTGTTGTTTTTTTCTACTTCCCAAATTCTGCTGACACCAATAGTGTATTTTCCTGTACACTCACAAGCAAAAATAAAGTAATCAAATATAGTTTTTCACTTTGCATTTTTTACATAACATGTCAGGCTGCCTACTATTAACAAAAGTTCTATTTCTTTCTTTGTTATCCTTATACTATGAATTTATATTTCTTGCTTTACTGCACTGACTAGGACTACATATAAAAAGCTGGGTAGAAGTGGTGGTAGCAGACATTCTGTCCACTCCCAATTACACAAGGGAAGTTTTCAATAATTTATCATTAAGATGTTTTCTAGGGACAGCAGGGGGTGGGGAGTTGGGGAGATATAACATGGGGGCAAACGCCAGATATAGGTGATGGGGAGGAAGGCAGCAAACCACATTGCCATGTATGTACCTATGCAACAATCTTGCATGTTCTTCACATGTACCCCAAAACCTAAAACGCAATAAAATATATTTTTTAAAAAAAGATGTTTTCTATAGATTTTTTAGATAGGCACTTTCAATTAGATTAAGAAAGTTCCCTTGTATTTCTAGTTTGCTAAGAGTTTTAGTCAACTGCTCTTTTCTGTATCTATCAAAGTTGCCACATGTAATTTCTCACTTTTTCCCTATTAAGGAAGATTACATTAATTAATTTAAAAATGTTAAATCAGCTTTATATTTCTATATTAAATCGCAATTTATTACATTGCATTATACTTTTTGTATATCATCAGTGTTAATTTGTTAATGTTCTTTTGAAGATATTTGCATCTATGCTTGGGAGAAATATCAGTTTGCAATTTTCTTTTCTGGTGATGTCTCTGTACAATTTTAATATTAAAATTCTGGGCCGGGCGCAGTGGCTTAAGCCTGTAATCCCAGCACTTTGGGAGGCCAAGGCGGGTGGATCACGAGGTCAAGAGATCGAGACCATCCTGGTCAACATGGTGAAACCCCGTCTCTACTAAAAATACAAAAACATTAGCTGGGCATGGTGGTGCGTGCCCGTAATCCCAGCTACTCAGGAGGCTGAGGCAGGAGAATTGCCTGAACCCAGGAGGTGGAGGTTGCGGTGAGCCGAGATCGCGCCATTGCACTCCAGCCTGGGTAACAAGAGCAAAACTCTGTCTCAAAAAAAAATTAAAAAAAATAAAATTCTGCTACCCTCAGGAGAAAAATTCAGTATTTCTTTAACAGGGCCACTGTTACCTCTTCTATATCTTTCCTCTTTCATTATTTTCTATTCATACACAGTAGCAATTCCTCAAACCACCACAGCAATTCTAAATCCACAACTCCATACCTGGGAGCTGGGTTGCTTAGGCTCATCCATTCTCCCAGGAGACTCACTTCTGGCTCTGTGTCTCTCTGTCAAGGGAACAACACTGCCGGAAGGGCTAAATCTGTTGGAAGAGGAACATAAAGGGGACTAATAGAAAAGCAGTGTCAAAGAACTTGAAAAATGGTCATGTCGACCCTCTTTATTCTATGGTTGAGGAAAGGAGAATAAACTAAGCAACAGATAACTGAGAAATAGTTTCATGGAATTAATAATCTGATTTGAAATAATAGGTTAGCCCTAGTAAATTCAATAAACACAAAATGTCATAACAGTAACATAACAGACCATATGAGCTAGTGAAGCCAAAGCTAAATATAAGCTTCCTTCCTTTCATAAATACTGGGAGACCATAAAAGAATAAATTAAAACTGGGCCTATAATTTTGTTTCTTCTATTTAATTATCAGGTTTTTGGCTGTTTCTTCCCCCAGGTCCCAGGATAATCTGTTATTTGTTTTAGACTGTTGATATAGATCCTGAAGATTAAAAAATCTTTGCATTGAAGTTGCTATTACTTCTTCTTTTTTTGGGGGGGGGGGTATGACAGAGTCTTGCTCTGTTGCCCAGGCTGGAGTGCAGTGGTGCAATCTGGGCTCAGAGCAGCCTCTGACTCCTGGGTTCAAGTGATTCTTGTGCCTCAGCCTCCTGAGTAGCTGGGACTACAGCTACTATGCCCTGCTAATTTTATTTGTATTTTTAGTAGAGATGGGGTTTTGCCATGTTGCCCAGGTTAGTCTCAAACTCCTGAACTCAGGCAGTTACCCTCCTTGGCCTCTCAAAGCATTAGGATTATAGGCGTGAGCCACCATGCCTGGTCTCATATTTTCCTTTTTTTTTTTTTTTTTTGAGAGTGAGTTGGCCAGGCGAGGTGGCTCAGTAATTCCAGCACTTTGGGTGGACAAGGCGGGCAGATCATGAGGTCAGGAGTTTCAGACCAGCCTGATCAACATGCTGAAACCCTGTCTCTACTAAAAATACAAAAATCAGCCGGGTGTGGTGGCGCACACCTGAAATGCCAGTTACCCGGGAGGCTGAGGCAGAATTGCTTGAACCCGGGAGGTGGAGGTTGTGGTGAGCCGAGATTGCGCCACTGCACTCCATACTGCACAACAGAGAGAGAGACTCTGTCTCTAAATAAATAAATAAAATAGATAGGGTCTTGCTCTGTTCCCCAGGCTGGAGTACAGTGGCATGATCTCGGCTCACTGCAACCTCTGCCTCCAGGGTTCAAGCAAGTCTCCTGCCTCAGCCACCCGAGTAGCTGAGATTACAGGTACGCGCCACCACGCTCGGCTAATTTTTGTATTTTTAGTAGAGACGGGGTTTCACCATGTTGGCCAGGCTAGTCTCAAACTCCTGGCCTCAGGTGACCCACCCATCTCAGCCTCCCAAAGTGCTGGGATCACAGTCGTGAGCGACTATGCTGATAGTGATATTACTTCTGAATTTTTTTTTAACTTTTTTATTTCCATAAGTTATGGGGGTAGTGTTTGGTTACATAAATAAGTTCTTTGGTGATTCGTGAGATTTTGGTGCACCCCTCACCTGAGAACTTCTGATACAGTTCTAAGAGTATTTTAATAAGGACACAGGAAGCCAATACTCAAATCAAGATCACCCGAAGCCAGGCGCTATGGCAGGAGAATCTCTTGAACCAGGAGGCAGAGGCTGCAGTGAGCTGAGATCATATCACTGCACTCCAGCCTGGGCAACCTTCGTCTCAAAAAACAATAAAATAAAAAGATCACCTGAAGTGGATGCAGTATACACTATCTGAATCTCTGTGACATATTTGTTGCTCAAGACCAAACCAAAGTAATAGTTCTTTAGTTTTCTTTGCTCATATGGTCAATTTAAATTTATTTTTAGGAGGGGAAAAGAACAAATATTACCAATCTAAATTAGTAATATTTCTTTCAACTGGGACGTTCTCGCAATTGACTAAGAATAAAACTCATGGTATTTCCACCAAAAAGAAATGTTCTAATAAATACAATGTACTAAAAGAGAAAAGTAAGGCATAGGGCATAGTAGCACTGGTGAAAAAAGGGAGATTCTCAGGCCTGTGGTAGCAGCAGTCATCCATGAATGAAAACAGGGAAGATACCATCACATGACAAGGGAAAAAAGAAATAAAAAATATCCAAAAAGCTTTTCTTCAGAATTAATATTTTACTAATTTGAAAAGAACAATTACTGCTGGTACCATTCTTCCTCTAATTTGGTAGGTGGGGGCAAAGAAAAATAAGCAGTGCTACAAAGCAAAGTGAGACTTCCCGAGGCCACCTAGTGGTGTGAGAACACACCAAGGAAGGGCAGTACTGCCAGGTTCCCAGCTGATGATCAGCTCCCTGCCTGGAATCCTGAGGAAGCCCCTGGCAGTTACTGATCCTAGTGTGGCTGCAAATGCCATACTGATTCATGGAAGTGCCTAACTTTACCACAGTTCTCACAACATTGTGAATATTTCAAGACTTGGAGCTTCCTGTTTTAAAAAAATAAGAATGCAAGTCTTTTGACGCACCTCCAGTTTCCCCAATGTCAACCTATTTTAACCAAGAAAATCGGGTAAGGAAGATGCTCTCTGTACTACAGAGGACCTGCTTTAGTGATGTCTACACAGCAGCCATTACATGGGAAAACAAAACCAAACCAAACCTACCTGTCAACTTCACTGCTTGTTGGCCGAGCCACCTTGGCTCCTGAAGACCCTAAAGCGTAATTTTCCTGTCCTACAGAACCATGGCCTGTGGTATCAATCACCATGGCCGTGACCTCCTCTGCACTACTCCCATCTTCTCCAGAAGGCTGATTCTCAGGCCCAAGCCACTCCTCCAGATTTTCAGTTTTGATGTGTACTGCTCCAAGAACTCTAACTTCATCATCACTCCGACCCCCACGATCCGCTACTCCTGTCTCCACATACCACTGTCCTGCTCGGTTGATCCGAAGAATGGGCTCCCGGCTCTCTACATCAGAACTTGGTTCAATGATCTGAGGGCTGGTGGACTCCTCAGGAGGACTTAGCTCTCTGATATCCAGCACAGCACTAACCTGACCTCGCCGGTTTCCCTTTGGGGTATTATGTCGTGGGCTAAGGGAGCGGCTGAGATTTGGGGTAACCCTGTGAGACTCTGGAGGTCTCTCTTGATGTTTTGTCCTTGTTTGACTTAATTCTGCTTCGACCTCAGCCACATTAATTTTGAAATGAATGCCCTCCAGGATCTGTGTACATTTGTCTATAATATGCTGCATTTGCAGAAAACTGGCAGCTGTTAGGTAGCTGATGATATCTGCCAGTTGCAGGCATATCCGCCCTGTGTAACAGAAAGAAAGGAGCTGTTCAAAAACAGTAGGGTTCTTGATGACTGAAATGGAGACAGTACTCATCTCATTCAAAGACATGTGATCCCGGAAATAGGGGGAGCTGGCAGCCAGTACCACTTTGTGAGCCCGAAAAGCTTGTCCTTGCACATTGACCACAATATCACAGAGACGGCCCTGCATGCGCAACTGGTTTAGATGGCTCAGGACAGAGTTGCTGAAGTCAGGAATCTCCAATTGTATGTTCCCACCTTTCTCCATGGTCGTGCCTGAGGGTGCATTCAACCCTGCTAAAAAAAGAAACCATATTCTAATTAATAATTATAATTTTACTCCCTGGATGTTTCCCATTTCAAAAGTATTTAAACATAGTATTCGGTAAAATTTCAAAATCTCCAGGTAAAAAGAAATACCTTCCTTATGTTTAGATGTGGAAACTGAATTACCAACAGGTTTATTGTAAGTTTCGCAGGAGGATCCAGTTAAAACTAAAAAGTGGTCTTCAGACTCCTAAAAATTCATCTTATGACCATACTTTCCTTACTAATAAGGTATATAACATCAAAATAGAAAGTTCAACAGAAAGTAGGGGAAAGGACTTTTAAGTGTTAACTATAAGGTACTTGCAGACTGAACATAAAATCTCATAATAACTTTACAACTTTTCTCTGTAGGAGGAAAGCTTTCTGAATAAATGCAGTTCTATGTGGATGGCTTGATATCCCTCTTCTTAGTATTTTACTACATGCTGCAAGAATTACCTTTATTATTTTATATAGGGACTAATATTCCACATGAATGTAGGCTAGTATTTCTAAGCTTAAGAGTCAGAGCCCCCACAAAAAGACTTTGGTTATACGGCTGTGAGGCAAACTCTAGGTTAGGGTAAATTCCACAGCTGTGCCAGGATTCAACTTAGATGCAGAGAATGTGAAAGTTCAGTTGTCAGAATTAGGAAACGTGGGTAAATTTGCCAAATTCGAAGTTGGCAATTTCAAGGTGGTGATGATACTTCGATCCTGAAATTTAGTTCTCCAGATCCAATGGAAAAAACCAGCATTTATCAAGTATGGCCAACATTTTTCCATTACAATATTTTAAAAAAATAGCTGAAACATTAAACCTGAAGCTGTATACAAAATAGTTGAAAGTACAATTTCAGCTACTGAAAGTACAGTTTGTATAAATCCCAACAGGAAGACACTTGAGCCCAATGTACATCCACTATCTATACATTTATATTACAGTTACACCACATCTGAAACTTCAGGATCTTATTCTGTCAAGCTCACAGTCCTGCCCTGAATTAACAACAAACTTATTACAAAGGGAAGTGTATACACTGTTTTCAAGAATCAACTTTAGCCAATCTGACCTTTTTCCAAAGCGTTATTGTTTGTTTTGAAACTTTTAATCCAATAAGAGCCTCTGTCGACGCCATCATGAATTCAGATGTGTTTATTTTGGAGCCTAGACCAGCGCCTTTTTTGTTTGCTCTTTCCGGCAATTCCCCAGTGAGGAAGCCCCTGGAGTAAAGTCTTTCGCTACCGTCGGCACTGGAGGGGTGAGAGCTGTAAGAGGGAGAATCGGGAACGGCATGGGGTTGGCCACTCCAGCACTTGAGCAGCTTTCCTCTGCGTTAGGAAGCATGGGGAGAGGGTAATTGGATGAAGGGCAAAATGTCACTGAGGAACTTTGAAGAGGGGGACAAGGCGTCGGGCGGGGGAGCCAGCGCTCAGGTGAAAACCAGGAAGGGGGCGGTGCCCGGGCACCCGCTCCAGGTGGCGGCGGGCGGGGAGCCGCCGGGAGGTGGGTGTGCGTATCTGGGTGTGTCCAGCTGTGGTGGGGGAGGGGGCAGCCCATCCCGGGGTCCTGAGGGAGGGGCCCCGCGAGGGGGCGGGTCCGGCAGCTTAGCCCGGCCGGGGGCCAAGGAGGTGGAAGGTCGCCCGGTGCCTGGAGGCGGGGTGAAGGAAAGTAGTGAGCGCCCCAGGAGTGCGCTGCGGCGGAGAGCGGACGACGTGACCCCGGTGCAGGGCAGTGGGACTAGGGTGTGGGGCCCGAGTCCAGTCAAGGAGCAGCACCTACCTCCGGGGGTGGAAATGGGCCGGAATGGGCCGGAACACCGTCCCGGAAGTGAAACCCCCCACCCCCTCCCACGAAGCGGGCGACGTGCCGGAAGGAAATCACTCAGCCTTACACCGCCCCCATTCCCCCACCCGCAGAGCTTCCCTTGCCTCGCGCCCCCTCCCCTCTCTGCTCTTCTTCCTAAATCGGGAGGAGGGCGGGAGCCCGGTGTCTTGGTCATGTCTCCGCCCACAATGGCGAGGAAGGGCGGGGAAAAGGGGCGGGCTTATGGGGCGGGAAGAAGGTGGTGCTGGAGGAGGGGAAGATTGAGGGCGGCTAGGGGGAGGAGCCGAAGCAGTCGCTGCCGGGAGCGTGCGTCATGGCGTCACCAAAGAAAACTCTTATATACGGGAGCCCAGGCACCATTACGTCCTTTCGAGGTAGGAGGCCGCTTTGGTTTGGTAGGTATTGTCTTTGTGAATGTTGAAGGCTTTCGGACCCTCCAGCCCTTGTCAGTTAAGGTCACACTAAACTGACTTCTTAAGCCACTCGCGCGCCTTTGCAGGGCCCACAAGCCGAGGATGGTCGGGGATTGCACATTTGGTAGGTGCGACCTAAACTGTGACTATATTGTTCCGGTAGAATTGCGGAGAAGCCTCGGCTCTTGTGCCCTGCCCTCTGATGAAGCCTGTGTTGGTAGGGACATCTGAGAGTGATGATGAATGCCAACCGCTCTGATGGTGGCACATGCCGAGTCACCGGAGTAACCTATTGTTAGGGCCGTGGTCCAAACCTCCAGCCGCCCGCTCTCAGGAAAGGCTGGCGGTGGTGGTAGTCCACCTTTAAGTGGCGGCATTCCGCAGTGCCACCAATATTTACATTAGCGGTCCTTTTTTCTTTTTTTGAGACCGAGCCTTGCTCCTTCACCCAGGCTGGAATGCAGTGTCGCGATCTCGGTTCAATGCAACCTTCGCCTCCCGGGTGCAAGCAATTATGCTGCTTCAGCCTCATAAGTAACTGGGACTGCAGGCATGCGCCCCACACTCGGCTAATTTCTGTATTTTTGGTAGAGACGGGGTTTCACCATGGGGGCCAGACTGGTCTTGAACTCTTGACCTCAAGTGGTCCACCAGACTTGTTCTCCCAGAGTGCTGGGATTACAGGCGTGAGCCACTGCGCCTTGCCCGCAATTAGTGGTTCTTAACTGCGAGTGCAATTCTCCTTTGTAAGGTTAAATGTATCCTTTGCCTGTCGCTAGATAATGAATGGTATGTTACCACCATTGTTAGTTTAAAAACACGACATAAAGAACCGTGGAACAATGAATTAAAAATTTGTACCCGGTCTCTCTCTAGGTATGGAGCTAGGTGCGGATGCAATGTGGCGCTCGATAGCACCTTATGGATAGGTAAGAATCGGGGAAAATATGGTGGGAAAAATGAAATCTAAAAGACGGTCTTAGCCCGTGATGCTTTAAGAGTAGTGGACAGAAGGGATTTCTGAAAATCTATTCTGAGGCTTTAATGTTAACAGCATTGATATTTAATGTGGCTGTAATGAGGTTCATTTTCACTGTTTTGCATCTTTTTGTTTCCTAGTTGCGTCCCAAAGGATGAGAATAGCTGCTGAAGTAAGTTGAAAATTCCCTCTCAAAAAAATTGAAGTCACTGGATGTGCCACAATGATGACAGTTTATTTGCTACTCTTGACTGCCAGAATGACGAGAGTCTTAACCACCAATCTTAACTGAGGCACCCAAAATGGTGATTTGGGGAACAGAGAGCACACCTAAGTTCACATCAAGCTGTTTCTTCCCAGGTCCTAACGAGCAAGCCTAACTCAAGCTGTTGGCACACAGGTGAGAAACCTTTGTTATACTTCTCACCTTTTAAGGGATTAGAAAATAGCCAAAGCAATGATGCTTATATACATTAGTGTTCTCTCCTCCCCTTTTCTATTTTATTTTTTATTCCTCCCCTTTTCAAATGTGAGTTTCTGCTCTCATTTTTATACTAAATTTAATACTGAAGAAAATGAAAACAGGTACTATGATGGTTGCATAGTTCAGCAGATTGCATCATGAAGAGATGTACCATCTGTCTGATGTATCTGTGGTGGCTGTGGTTTGTTGTTACAAGTGTAAGCAGTGTACCACCAATCTAGCATTAAAATATTTACTGACAATTTTGTGTTAAATTTATCTCGTAGGCATTACACAGAAAGCTGGAAGTTGAAATGGTAAGTGAAATTATATCCAAGTAAACAGGTAACTGGGCAAACTGCCTACAGCACAAATGGCATTCTAGAGTTAATTTTTTTTTTTTTTTTTTTTTTTTTT
>NW_016107377.1:3130320-3135684 GCF_001604975.1 Cebus imitator
CATGTTGACCAGGATGGTCTCGATCTCTTGACCTCGTGATCCACCCGCCTCGGCCTCCCAAAGTGCTGGGATTACAGGCTTGAGCCACCGTGCCCGGCCTAGAGTTAAATTCTTAATGTGCATTATGCACTCTTCCCATGAGTGCTGAATGCATGAAATAAATACCAGATTCTCGTCCTGTTACAATTAGTAAGAGAGATTGTAAATGCAGCCTGAATGATGATAAGCAAATACTGACTGAACATGAAGGTCTTAATTAGCTCTAACTGACTAAAGGCATTTGTTAGTTTAGGCAGGGGGAGAAAACTCATCTGTGGCTATTCTAAGACCACTCTTAATTTCTTAGGTGGAATCTAACTTGCCTGGACCAGCTTAATGGATTCTGGTAAGTAGATGGACTTAATGAGAATGCTTCTACTGATACGCTTACTGCTGAGCTACTGGCTTACGGCTTGGCTTGGCTTGGCTGACAAATATTGCCTGGAATGGCATTTGTGTATTTTCCTTGAGCATGTTTGGAATGGGGTTTGTGTAATGATGTTGATCAAATGTCTGACCTGAATTGAGCATGTAGACAAAGTTAACACTGAAGAACCCTGTGACAGACAACTTTGAAAAGAAGAGTTTAATGATGTTCAGCATTTTAATGGAAGCCCTCATTTGTATTGCAGCTGGTAACGTTTTTATCCATGGATGGCTTGCTTGGGTAAGGACATGAAGACAGTTCCTTTCATGTTTGTGGCTGGCGTCTGAAATGTGATCTTACTAATTGATTGACTGTGTTAGGGATTTGTCTTGTTATAAAATTTTGTAAAGTAGGTAGTATGAAAAGTCCTGTATTAAAGCAGTTATTTAAAAGTATTGGATAAGATTTTTGAAAGTAAATACTTGAATATTACTTACTTTGAGAAGTGATATTCATTGTAGGAAATGGTGTTAAACTTTTTCAGGTGCAGATTTCGGAGACCTTTTAAAGGTATATTTTTTATTGATATTAACATATTTATTGAGTGAGATACTGTTAGTGATGATTTTAAAATTAAAACAGATGGGAATCTCTCTGAAAGAAAATGGAGATTAATCTTAAACTGAAACAGTAGCTGGGAAATCTTTTAAAAATCTACTTACTTTACTACCTATTGGTAAAGGAGATTAAATTTCTGCAGGTGTGGAGAGTCGGTTTGACTACACCGTGTGGAGCAATTTGTGGTGCACGTTTTAAAGAAACAAAGGTATAGCAGTCTCAAGCATGGTTTTTTTGTTTTCTTTTTTGAGACAGTCTTGCTCTGTTGTCCAGAATGGAGTGCAGTGGTATGATCGCAGCTCACTGCAGCCTCCGCCTCCTGAGTTCAAGTGATTCTGCTGCCCCAGCCTCCCGAGTAGCTGGGACTACAGGTGCACATCACCACACCTGACTAATTTGTGTATTTTTAGTAGAGATGGGTTTTCACCATGTTGTCCAGGCTGGTCTTGAACTCCTGACCTTGTACCCTCCTCGACCTCCCAAAATGCTGGGATTACAGGTGTGAGCCACCATGCCCTGCCTCAAGTATGGTTTTTAAGTGTTGAAAAGCCAATACAATGATGATAACATAGTTCAGCAGACTAACACTGATGAGCAGTATTAAGTCTTTCGCTCCTATCTGATGTATCTGGCTGTAACACTCCAGTTTATACCCTTGAAAAGGGAAATATAGCCATTCTATATAATTTTTCGTGATTTGGATTACTCTTAATTGTATGTAAGTTTGTCTTACTGTGTATTGTCCGTTAATTTCAGGACTCGGAATTCATGATTGAAGAAATGCAGGTTAGTTGAAGCTATTTTAAGGTGGCAAAGGATGTTTTGGTGGTGTATACACCCTAATCTGTAGATGGGAGTGTTTAGCTGTTTAAAATTTAAAATGTGACTGAAAAGGAAGTTGAATAAAATGTGACTGAGAAGGAAATTGAGTAGGGCAAATTTTAAATGGAATCGTCTTTCATCTTCTAACAGGCAGATCTGTTTTAAATGGAATTTTTCATCTTGTAACAGGCAGACCTGCTAACCTAAAAACTAGGTGAGTCAGTTTCTGGTACATGTGATAATTTTCAGTGTAACCAATGATGTAATGATTCTGCCAAATGAAATATAATGATATCACTGTAAAACCGTTCCATTTTGATTCTGAGGTTACTGTAGTAACAAGAAACACACATTAGTTTTTTGCCATGATTAACATGTTGTCTTTGTTTTCAGAGTTTTTAATGACCACAGTAAGCAAGCATGCAGTTTGGCCCTTGAAAGGTGAGGATTGGAAATATTGGGACTATTGTAATTGCAGAATACATGATGATCTCACTCCAACTTGAACTCTCTCACTGATTACTTGATGACAATAAAATATCTGATATTCTGCATTCCCCATGTAGCATTTTAATTTAAGTCTGGAAATGTGGCTAAAAGTTGTCTTCTTCTTTTCTGAGACAGGGTCTTTCCTCACCCACGCTGTAGTGCAGTGGCCCTTTGAGGCTCACCACAGCCTTAAATTCCTGGGCTCAAATGATCCTTGGCCTCCCAGTGGACTTTGTAGACAGCCTGATACGGAGTCTCAACAAGATTAAAAAATGTCTCCAATTTCAATAAATGGCTGCAATCCATCTGGAGTATGGAGTGATTACTTCAAAAAGGACAGTGCTTTTCATCTGTTAATCTTTAGTTGTAAGCATAAATCTCATTCAAAGGCTATTATAACTCCAGGGCATTTGCTTTATTAACAGCGTAGCCAATTAAAATTTTATAGGTGTTACAAGGTATCCTGCATTAAAGTGCAATGTTGCCTAATTTTCTAAATGAGTAAATTGTCAGGGTTTAATAGGCCCTTGTGTCAATTGATCTTGAGTTTAAAGTATTGGTGGAGCTCCGTTTGAGAAAGTCATGTCCAACTAGTGATAATTCCATATGGGTTTTTGGCAAACAAGTGTTTAGGGATGCCAAAAGTAGTGGGTGTAAGGGGCCAACTGGTTACTTCAATCTGCCAGAATTTACGTTATCAGGGAAAGATGGACCAAGGAGTCAAAATTCAAGGTGGGACAATTTTAATTTGAATGTCAATGTAGCTGTGGTTATATATTTGTCGGGAAACGTTTAGCAATAACGGTTTTACTAATCTGAGTGTCTGGGCTAAAGCACTTTAGTCCCGTTAATGATAAAACTTGTTTAAATACATTTCCGGTTACCCTCTGAATTTTTTTTGAGACTGAGTCTAGCCTCAAGTGCAGTGGTGTTGATCTCAGCTCAGTGCAACTTCTGTTCCCTGAGCAGGGGTGCAATGGCGTATCTACTCATTGCAACCTCCACCTCCTGGATTCAAGCTATTCTCACACCTCAGCCTCTCAAGTAGCTGGGACTAAAGGCACCTGGCATCGTGACTGGCTAATTTTTGTATTTTTAGTAGAGATGTTTGCCAGGCTGGTCTTGAACTGACCTCAGGTGATCTGGCCTCCAAAAGTGCTGGGATTATAGGCATGAGCTACTGTGCCTGACATGAATTTTTTTGTTTTGAGACAATCTCACCCATCCTGGAGTGCAGTGGTGTGTTGTTGGCTCACTGCAGCCTCCACCTCCCAGGTTCAAGCAGTTCTGCCTTGGCCTCCTGAGTAGCTGGGATTACAGATGCCCACCCATCATGCCAAGCCAATTTTTGTGTTTTTAGTAGAGATGCGGGTTTCACCGTGTTGGCCAGGATGGTCTTGATCTGACATGTGATCCGCCTGCCTCAGCCTCCCAATGTGCTGGGATTATAGGCATGAGCCACAGCACGTGGGTGGGCCATCGTTTATTTTTTGTTAGCTCATGTTACAAAGTAATTAACTTTCCTTAAAATAAGTATATTTAAGGTAGCATCTTTAGGATGAATTATGCTTAAAAAGCAAGGAATGTGATCAGTGTCACAGATGGTTCTGTTTCTTCAGAGAAGGGAATTCTGGGAAAAGATGTTTTATTCAACTAAAGTCTAAGCATAAAATAATCCCGTTGGACTTAACAATTGATAGATCTCAACAAGGAGAAACTTCATACAATAAAGATCTCTTGAAAGCTAATGATTACTGTTGCAGCTGGCAACTGTTTACCTTGTTTTTAAAAATTTGCCACATACAACCTTAATTTTATAGGAGTTTGGGGAGACTGAATTTGAAATAAACTCTGCTTTCAGTTTAGCATGAATTCCAAAGTCCTGGCTGTTTTTGACTTTAAGTAGTTCCTTAGATTTTGAGAAATAACTTCATTTCAAAATTTACCCTAACACACCTCACTGAGTGACACTTCACTGTATTTCAAAATAAGCATTTTTCTTCCTCATACATGTGAGGACAAGCTTGAGTAATGCCTAAAGTGACTAGGTCTCTGAAATACTGAAGATAGGATTGTGGCTGTGTGTGGTAGGTCACAACTATAATCCCAGCACTTTGGGAAGCTGAGATGCATGGATTGCTTGAGTCCAGGAGCCCAGAGACCAGTCTGGGTAAGATGGCAAGACCCCTTTTCTCAAAAAAAAAAAAAAATTAGCCAGGCATGGTGGTGCACTCCTACACTCCCAGCTACTTGGGAGGCTGAGGTGGGTCACCTTAGCCCAAGAGATTGAGGCCGCAGTGAGCTGTGATTGCACCACTGCTCCAACCTGAGTGACAGTGAGACCCCCATCTCAAAAAGATTGGCTCCTGGGTCATAGGGCCTTTGGTATCTGTAACCTAAAAAATAATCTCTGGCTTTTTGGTGTCTTCTGTAACTCTCATTTCCAGGATAGAAAGACCATATCTTGGTCAGAATTAGGCTCTAAACAATAATAGTGAATCTATTATATTTAGAAATTAGCACCCTTGTGGTATAGATGTAAAATTTTATTTTTCCTACCCAGTAAAGGGCATCTAGGACTTCTGCTAAGAAAAGGCAGGTAAAGTTAGACACCCTATTTTACTGTGAGAACACTGCTGGCAAAGACCTGGGTCTAAAGTACACCCATAAATGAGAGATTAGGTGAAAGGGCAAATTGAGGAAAAAGCTCCACCTAATTGGCAAACCAGCTTCCTGCACTAGGGGACACTCATACGCTACAGCCTACTGGGCATCACAAATTACACTTGGAGGTAAAGTTTACTTTAAAACAAAGATTACAGTTTCTATTGCTTAGAAGACTGACAAAAATGGGCAGGATATAAAACTGATGTGCTTAGTGTTTATAAATGATAAATTGCTAGGCATGTGGTGGGTGTCTGTAGTTAGAGCTATTTGAGAGGCTGAGGAGGGAGGATTGTTTGAGCCTAGGAGTTTGAGATCAGTCTGGGCAACATAGCAAGATCCTGTTTCTTGCTTTTTTTTTTTTT
>NW_016107377.1:3135764-3162139 GCF_001604975.1 Cebus imitator
CGCAACTACGTCCGGCTAATTTTTTGTAATTTTAGTAGAGACAGTTTCAGTATTGGCCAGGCTGGTCTCGAATGCCTGACCTTGTGATCCACCTGCCTCGGCCTCCCACAGTGCTGAGATTACAGGCCTGAGCCACTGCACCTGGCCCAAGATCCTGTTTCTCCATTAAAAAAAGTTATAAATCAGGGCAGGTGCAGTGGCTCACGCCTGTAATCACAGCACCTTGGGAGGCTGAGGTGGGCAGATCATCTGAGGTCAGCAGTTTGAGAGCAGCCTGGCCAACATGGAGAAACCCCATCTCTACTAAAAATACAAAAACATTAGCCGACCATGGTGGCATACACCTGTAATCCCAGCAACTTGGGATGCTGAGGCAGGAGAATCACTTGAACCTGGGAGGCTGAAGTTGCAGTAAGCCAAGATTGTGCCATTGCACTCCAACCTGGGCAATGGAGTGAGACTCTGTCTCAAAAAAAAAAAAAAAAGTTATAAATCAAAAGAAATTCAAGACAAAACTGAAGACTGAGTAGAAGAAAACAATTTCAAAATCACTGATCGAGACCTTGTTCTTTCATAATTATTAGTTTATTAAAACTTTTAGTTGCATTAGAATTTATAAGGATATCACGATGAGTTTTGGTGTTCAGTTTTTTGCATGTTTGGGGTTAATCTAAGGTCAATAATATCTTTGTTCAGAGACTTAATATGTTTTTTCTTTTATTTGAGATGGAGTCTCGCTCTTATCACCTAGGCTGGAGTTCAGTGGCACGATCTTGGCTCACTGCAACCTTCGCCTCCCAGGTTCAAGCAAACCTTATGCCTAAGCCTCCCGAATAGCTACCACACCTGGCTAATTTTTGTTTTTAGTAGAGACAGGGTTTCACAATGTTTGGCTGGCTGGTGTCAAACTCCCGACCTCAAGTGATCCACCCTCCTTGGTCTCCCAAAGTGCTGGAATTATAGGTGTGATCCACCACTCCTAGCCAATATCTTTAAAAATAGAAATATAAACAAAATTGATAAATAAAATGACTTTTACTGTTGATATCAGTTTTGTTTGATCTGAAGCTATAGAGATACATCTACCTACCTATGTATGGATGGATAATATTATTTCACATTTGTGAAAAGCTTTATAGTTTTTCAAAGTACTTTTATTCACTTTATCTCATAGATGTTATCTCCTCTGATTCTAGCAACAAGAGCCCTGTGAGGTAGCCAGGGCAAGTATGTATTTTACACAACATTAGCAGGAATGGAGGCTAAGAGAGGTTTATGTAACTCCCTCAGGCTGAAACACTGAAAAAAAAAAAAAAATTGTGACTCTCATTTCAGTGATGTTTTCTGCATTGTATTATGGTACTCTTCACTATATTATGTTGATGGTTGAAATGTCATTATAAAGCTTGATTTATATGATTCTCTTGATGAGGCTGATGAAATAAACTCTATCAACTCACTAGTTTTACAGGGGCAACCATTTTCCCACATTTCACACATGATTTGATTACCTGTGTCCTAAGTGAATAATATTGGGGTATGAAAAACATGATTTGAAAACAGTACACCCCACTATATTATTTCAACAAATAACCATCTTTCACACCTCTCTAAGTAAAAAAAAAAAAAAAAAAAAAAAAAAAAAAAAAAAAAAAAAAAAAAAAAAAAAAAAAACCTGAATGATGCATGTGATCAAGTCAAAATTGGGTATCTTCTGCTTCTTCATTGTGATGAAGAATGTTGCCTGGATTCCTTCCATGTAAAGACTTGATTGTCAGACCTGTGGCAGAACTCTAGATCTGATTTTGGGGAAGCCAACAGGACAAAACCCAAAAGCTCAACTTTCTGTATGGTATGCATGATTCAATGAGCTTTTGCTGCTTTGGAGTCTGTTGGCCAGGAGACTTGGATATGATAAGGCTTCAGTTCCTCAGGAGGAATAGAATCTGGGGTATTGCTCATGAGGTCATGTCCCCGGAAGGACTTTGGGAAGGCTATGACATCTCGGATGCTTGGAGATCCAGTGACGAGGCATATTAGTCTGTCTAACCCTGTGAGTAAAATACAAAGATAACAGATGAGAAATGTAATGTTGGAACTAACTTAGTTTTTCTATAAAAGTTGTAGAGAACTTTTAAATATGAATCTTTAACAAACTGTAGCCAACCATAGTTCTCTACCTTTTTAGAGAACTTGTATTGTTTGAGGGGTTCTTTTCTATGTAATTCTGGAAGAGTACTCAGGACTAATAATGTTCACATGCTATTTGGGTTATCACAGCAATTAGTGTTCCTAGCAAGGGCTTACTAAAGGCCCTAAAACAGGTTTAACAATGTATTTGGTGCTTGGCAGGGAACTCCATAAACAGACGGAAGTTCCTGTTGCTACGGCCTACAATCTAGGTGAGCTTCCTAGAATGTCTCACTCTTCCTTGCTTTGACAAAACAAGCAAAGTGAGTAACCATGGCAAACAGAAGAATGCTGGCATATTCCTGTTTTCATACAAGCTGAACATTATGGAGCAGTGCTTTCCAGATCCAGTGAGAGTGTCTGTGAGGCTACAGGGATTTGAACAATATTGACTTAAGGTCTGCAGTTTTAAACTACACATGATCTTTCAAATGCAAATTCTCAGTTAAATTATATCTTTATAACTGCTAAGATATATTTAAAATATATATTATTGAAATTTATTATACTTTGGGCTCTGGGGTACATGTGCACATCCTGCATCCTGCAGGATTGTTGCATAGGTACATACATGCCATGGTGGATTGCTGTCTCCCTCTTCCCCCTGCCATTACTGAAATTTAAACAGAAACTTATAGTCTCATGGAACTCTTAGACTTCTCCGTCCACCTCCACCACCACAAACTTGAGAGCCCGAATTTGAGACAGTGCAATGGAATTCAGTTTAGCTTATAAAAGGAAAAATTATTTACCTAAGGCAATTCCTCCATGAGGGGGTGCCCCATAATCTAAAGCCTGGAGTATATGGGAGAGCAATTTCACATCTTCCTGAAATTCAAAAGATAATTCAGTTTAAATATATGTTGAAGGTCCATTAAGGGCCACCATCTAGGCTTAGATGATAAAGGGAAAACAAAGTTGAGTTTTAAAACACCCAAACCTGACTTAACTAATAATAAAAACTTATTGGAAAAGTGTAAAGAAAAAATTACCTTAAGTGATTTACAAGTTAGCAAGGGAAAAAGACAAGTCATAGATGACATTAACATGTACAAAAATGCCTGGTATTCAGTAAATGCAGCTTTTACTGTATTCACAATGCAAACAGAGTGAGACCAAATGAGGTGAAGATGAAAAGCAGGGAACTCTCCTGTCACAGAGACCAAGGGAAGAGAACATTACTAAGTGGGCGACTTGTCAAATGCTGCTGGGAGGAAGGAGAGCTTAAGGGTCAAGAAGAGGCCACTGGATTTGGTGACCATGTGAGTAACTTGTAGGGCAGTACTTGTAGAAATGTTGAAAGTGAGTTTGAAAATGGTTCTCCAACCAGGTTATAAATCAGGACCAAGGGGGAAGCTTCAAACAAACATGCCAAAGCCTCATACTCGGAACTTTTTATGCAGTTGGTCTCATGTGTGGCCAAGGCACCAGTGTATTTTTTTTTTTAATGCTTTCCAGGTGATTTTATTTTAAGGTGCAGCTGGGGGGAGAACCACTGTTTAGGGAAGCAACAGAAGTAATGTATTCTAGGCCAGATGCAATGGCTTACTCCTGTAATCCCAGCACTTTGGGAGGCCAACACAGGCAGATCACCTTCGGTCAGGAGTTTAAGACCTGCCTGGCCAACATGGCAAAACCCTGTCTCTACTAAAAATACACACACACACGCACACACTCACTCACACACTAGCTGGGTGGTGGTGTGTGCCTGTAGTCCCAGCTACTCAGAAGGCTAAGGTAGGAGAATCACTTGAACCCGTGAGGTGGAGGTTGCAGTGAACTGAGATCACGCCACTGCATCCAGTCTGGGTGACAGAGTGAGACTGTCTCAAAAAAAAAAAAAAAAGAAGTAATGTATTCTTACTGACTCTTTTGAGAAGTTTCACAGTCAGAGGAATGAAAAAGGCTGAAAACTGGTGACTAGAAGCTGGGCTGGGCAGGAGGATCACTTGATTCCAGGAGTTTGAGGCTGCACTGAGTTATGATCATGCCATTGCACTCTAGTCTGGGTGACAGAGTGAGACTCCATCTTTTTAAAAACAAACAAACAAATGCACAAAACTCAAATGGTGATTGGAGGCTTTGACTTGGCAAAGTTAACAGATTTTGGCCGGGTGTGGTGGCTCACGCCTGTAATCCCAGCACTTTGGGAGGCCAAGGCGGGTGGATCTCTTGAGGTCAGGAGTTTGAGAGCAGCCTGTCCAACATGGTGAAACCCTGTCTCTACTAAAAATACAAAAAAATTAGCCAGGTGTGGTGGCACGCACCTGAAATCCCAGCTACTTGGGAGGCTGAGGCAGGAGAATTGCTTGAACCCAGGAGGCTGAGGTTGCAGGGAGCCAAGATTGTGCCACTGCACTCTAGCCTGGGAGACAGAGCGAAACTCTGTCTCAGCAACAACAACAAAGTTAACAGATTTCACAATACCCTTAGACTTTAAGGACATTGAAGGCTTAAAGCTAAAGGAGTCATCTTATAGTCAGAGTTCTCCAATCCTGCTCTCACATATGAAGTTCTTCCGTCCTACCTCACACTTGTCAGTTAATCCCACAAAATGGTCTTTCAGGACCAAACTCTCTAGTCCTGAAAGACGTTTTCTTTTGAAACCTACCCAAGCCTTCTATAGCATCACCAACAAACTTCAAATTATTAGGTCTGCACCTGTATAGACTCTTCTTTTTCTTTCAAAAATCCTGATTACTCCACTATCACTAAAATTATATACCCACCTTAAATATAGCTAAAGTAGTATCTAATAAGTGATATAAAATCTTTTCAAACTTCTTCTCCAACATTATCAATTTTAGTCACTTCCAACTGCATGTTTTTCATTTTATTTTATTTTTTTTCAAGCTGCATGGTTTTCTTAAGCAGTATAGTGGTTAGGAGCATGGGCTTTAGAGGCACCCCGCAGGGTTCAAATCCTGACTCTGCTTACTTTTGTACTGTCACTTTGGCAAGTAAGCTGCCTCAGTAAATCTCATCTTTAGAGTGGGCAGAATAAAGACATTTATTTGCACTACTATAAGGGTATTTAATATGCACTATTAATTAGTACTTAAATAGTGCTGTTTAATAGTGCTATGAGCCAGATACTATTTAAGTATTTAATATTATTATTTACTTTTAATATTATTATTTACTTTTCCAAGTCCTACATTAAAGGTAGAGAGATAGCTGATGCTATTTTGTATCTTGTGAATCCTCCATTCATAACAAATGTTTAATAAAATAGGCTGATTTAAGTCAGATGTGGTGGCTTATGCTTATAACCCCAGCACTTTGGGAGGCCAAGGCGGGAGGACTGCTTGAGAGCAGGCGTTTGAGAGCAGTGTGAGCAACACAGGGAAACCTTATCTCTACAAAAAAATTAGTCAGGCATAATGGCATGTGCCTGTAGTCACAGTTACTTGGGAAGCTGACGTGGGAGGATGGCTTGAGCACAGGAGGTTGAGATTGTAGTGAGCTGTGAATGTACCAGTACACTCCTACCTGGGTGACAGAATGTCTCAAAAACAAAAACAAGCTAACAACAACAACAGGAAAAAAACAAAACTGAAAAATATTCTGGTAAAAAAATAAGCCCAGGATAGCAGATGGTGTTTGTTACCTTTAGTAAGGTTGCCAAGATATATCGCTGTAGCTCTGCATTGTGAATTCGAATCGAACCACCTCCTATCTCATTGCCGTTTAAAACCAAGTCATAGTGTTGGCTACGGACCTAGAAGATTCACAGAGACTTTAGGTTAGAGAAAATGTCTGGTTTTCTGTTCTACAGGTTGAAGACCCTGTAGATTCTTAAAGACAATGTATTAACTACTAACTCAAACCCCACAATTTCTTCTGAGGCTTCCAGAACTGGGTCCTATCTATCATCAGACTTTGAAGTCTGAAGTTCTTTGCCATTATATACATATTTCCTTTTGATTTGGAAGTAGAGATACAGTACCTTTTCGGGCTCAGTGTAAAGGAGGTGTATGTCACTGGGGTGGGGAGCGGTAAATGGGTGGTGGGCCGATTCCAGCTCCCTGGGATTTTCCTCCTTGGGGAGGAAGAGTGGGAAATCCACTACCCAAAGGAAAGAGAACAGAGTGGGGTCACGGAGCACCACTCCTCTTGTTTCTAGAAGGTCAGCACATTCCAGTCGTAATTTTCCCAACAAAGAGCACTGCAAACAGAAGACATAAACATTGAGTTAACTTCTTGACAGAACAGGCAGCAAATGACACAGCCTGGATTCTGAAGCCAGGCCATTCTCTAGGAAAGGATTAGCCAATTAACAGATAGGATGCTCATTGCCTCTCAGAACACAAAGATCTGAGGAATCTGACTGCAACATGGTTGAGAACAATTGTCAGACTCAACCAACTGGGTAAGTACCTAGTAACTCGGCGATTAAAAACACAGGGATCAGCAGTTCATAGACCTGGGTCTAAATCTCACTGTGGCTTATTACTAACTTCTCTGTAACCTTTTTCATTGTAAAATGGGGTTAAAAATATCAACTCAAAAAGACTGCAGTGAAGCTTACGTGAGATAATGTACGTAAGGTGCAGGGCCTGCCAAAGTATGTGAGTGGCAGTCATTCTGATTATTTCCTCACTTCTCCTGAAGGGTTGTGGTGAGGATTTGGTGAGTTCCTGGCACATGGTTAATGTTCAGTAAAGGCTGGCTATCACTACAGGTAATGTGGATTAGAGATTCATTTAAGAGTGTGGCTGAGCAGAGGGGCTCACACCTGTAATCCCAACACTTTGGGAGGCTGAGGCGGGGGGACCATGAGGTCAGGAGTTTGAGACTAGCCTGAGCAACATGGTGAAACTCCATCTACTATGAATACAAAAATTGGCCAGGCATGGTGGCATGTGCCTGTAATCCCAGCTACTTGGGAAACTGAGGCAGAAGAATCATTTGAACCCATGAGGCGGATGTTGTAGGGAGCTGAGATCCACTGCACTCTAGCCTGGGCGACAGAGATAGACTCAAAAAAAAAACGAGTGCGAATTTTGGAACCCAACTTCATGAGTTAGAAATCTGGCTCCTCCACTTCCTAGCTATGTGACTATGAGCAAAATTTTAAGCTCTGTGCCTCACTTTTCTTATTTTTAAAATAGCAACAGTATCAGAACTTCCCTTATAGGGTTGGCATGAGGGTTAAATGAGTTAATGTCTACAAAGTACTTAGAACAGGGCTTGGCAAATAGTAAGTGCTTAATAAGTGCTACCTATGGTGTGCAGAACTTCCCTGAGAAAGGACAGTTGGTTAGAACAGTGACATATGCCTGGAGACATGATAGGGTGTTATTTTGTAGCCCAGTCTATCTTATATTTATGTCTACATAAGGGACCTTCATTGTGACATTTTCAGAATGCTAATGTTATTCCTTGAAAGTCTGGTTTCTAGCTCTCTTTCAAGGAAGGCATTGTAGGAATCAGAACTATACCTTCCCGAGAATGAAACACCAGAATGTTTAGTTCATACCAAGAGAATGTTTAATATCCAAATAAGTTTGCAACAGAATCCTATGTTCTTTTTTAAGAAATGCATTCATAATAAAATTTGGAAATAAATTAGCTTTCTTTATTCTACTATTATAGGGGAAGGGGAGACAGGGCATTACATTCAGTTCTGAAGCTGGACTCTGAAACTTTTTCTTTGGAAGAAACAATGATAAATGAGAATATAGATTTGAAGAAAACTTGATGAAGTATGAGTCAGACATACTATCATTTTGAAAAAACTATGTACTAAAGTAAAACAATAAATTTATGCTTGATCTTTACAGTACATTTTAAATATTCATGTTTGACTTTGTACTATACTTTTCTATATCTTACAAAGATCCCTAAAGCTAATTCGGTCTTCCGTATCCCCCAAAGAATGCTGACTCAGCTAGTGCATGATGGCACCGCCACCTACAGCTGCTGTTTTTGAGGAAAAAGGGTCCTACTTTGACCAAGTTGGTCCAGGGGTGTCTGTGAACCCACCAGCTCTCCAGTGGTCTGATCCGTCCCTCCACAATTCAGGAATCCATTATGTACAAAAGTTTGAGACTACCTAATTTTCTTCATCTGTAAAATCTTGACACTGAAAATATTTTTTCATGGTCATATGACTAATTTCACTACCCCTTTATCTAAGCGGATTTCCCAGTTAGGGTCAGGTCTAATTAATGTCAATGGAGGCTGGTAGCTAATGAAAACAACCCTTTGTTGTTTTTTTTTTTTTTGAGATTTAGTTTTTGTTTTTTTTTCCCACCCTGGTTTGTACTCTTTTCTTTCTTTCTTCCTTTTTTTTTTTTTTTTTGAGACCAACCCAGGCTGGAGTACAGTGGCATGATCTCGGCTCACTGCAACCTTTGCGTCCCGGGTTCAAGTTATTCTCTTGCCTTCGACTGTTGAGTAGCTGAGACTACAAGTGCCTGCCACCACGCCTGGCTAATTTTTGTATTGTTAGTAGAGATGATCACATTGACCAAGCTGGTCTTGAACTCCTGATTTCAGGTGATCCACCAGTCTTGGCCTCCCAAAGTGCTGAGATTACAGGCATGAGCCACCGCGCCTGGCCCACTCTTAGTTTTCATATAGTGCATTATAAAGTATTGTAAGATTTATGCAGGCTGGGTGCAGTGGCTCATGTCTGTAATCCTAGCAGGTTTGGGATGCTGAGGCGGGTGGATTGCCTGAGCTCAGGAGTTTGAGACCAGTCTGGACAACATGTGAAATCCTGTCTCTACTAAAAATACAAAAAATTAGCCAGGCATGGTGGCGTGCGCCTGTAATCCCAGCTACTCAGGAGGCTGAGGCAGGAGAATTGCTAGAACCCAGGAGTTGGAGGTTGCAGTGAGCTGAGATTGTGCCACTGCGCTCCAGCCTGGGCGACAGAGCGAGACTCCATCTCTTAAAAAAAAAAAAGATTTATATAGAGCAGCTCCATTTTATGAATTAACAGTCTATAGTTCAAATATATACTATACACATAGGAGAGTAAGGTATTGTTCACCATCAACAGCATTGATGCTTGGAGGTAATTTTTCTTACTGCTTTATTGTGCTCTCCAGCCATTAGTAGGACCACATCTTCCTCTTGGGTCTCCATTAGTCTGATTAATTCTGGTCTTTTCGACTCCCTTATGAAGTTAGCAACTGGAGAATTCCAGTTTCTGTTGGTGTTAAGGAATACAGGTAAGATTTCCTGTGAAAAAGAAAAAGACTTATTCACACTTTTTTTTTAAACAGTGGGATTAATTTATCTTCTTATAGTACAAAGATTTCTGGTAGAAAAGAATTTTCTAGAAGAAGAGAATTTAAAAGATATTGTCTCTATTATCTCCCTGAACCCCTTCAAAATGATACTAAGGGAATTTTATAAAGTGGGCTTGGCATTGTGACTCATACCTGCAATCCCAGCACTTTGGGAGGCTGAGGTGGGTGGATCACTGGAGGCCAGAAATTCAACATCAGCTTGGCCAACATGGTGAAACCCCATCTCTACTAAAAATACAAAAATTAGCTGCGCCAGTTGTGTGCGCCTGTAATCCGAGCTACTTGGGAGGCTGAGGCATGAGAATCACTTGAGCCTGAAAGGTAGAGGCTGCAGTGAGCTGAGATTGGGCCACTTGAAACCAGCCTGGGCAACACAGTGAGAAAAAAAAAAAAAAAAAAAAAAAAAAAAGAGTGGGAGGAGGATGAAGAATGGAGAGTAATATCAGCAGATGAGAGATTTCTGTGACTTTTTGGCAGATTGCAAGTGACTTGAGCAGGAATGATTAAAGAAACAAGGTGCAGGAAGGTCTGGCATAAAGAACAATGGAAGTAGCCTCAGCATAAGGAACTGATTTTACCCTGCAGAGTTCTGGAGAGGCTCAGGACTTTTAAGCCTTGAATGCCTAGGATAACAGACAGCAGGGGATAGCCCTCTCTGGATTCCCCTCCTACAACAGCATGGGAGCTGTCTCGTCTCTTGCTCTGTCTCTAATAAATAGCTCTTCCACAAAACAACAACAACAACAACAACAACAACAAAAACAGACAGCAGCCTTGCTGCTCATGCTAAACTAAACCTAACCGTTTACAAAGCCTCTTTACGGATCTTGGGTTTCCAACCAGCTTTTTTTTTTTTTTTTTTTTAAGATGTAGTCTCTGTCACCCAGGCTGGAGTACAGTGGCCTGATCTTGGCTCACTGCAGCCTCTGCCTCCCGGGCTCAAGTGATTCACCTGCCTCAGCCTCCCAGTAGCTGGGATTACAGATGTGCACCACCATGCCTGGCTAATTTTTGTAGTTTTAGTAGAGATGGGGTTTCACTATGTTGGCCAGGCTGGTCTCAAACTTCTGACCTCAAGTGATCTGCCTGCATCGGCCTCCCAAAGTGCTGGGATTACAGGTGTGAGCCACTGCACCTGGCCCCAACCACGTTTTAAAGTGCCCCATTCTTGAATATGTACAAATCATCAACTCACCACACATTGAAGAAACTCCAACATAAACACAAAAAATAGCTCCAGAGAAAACAGATAATTTAGGGACCAAAAGAGGACTTGAATCCTCAAAGGTACTCGAAAAGATATTTTATGAGTAAAACCAGAATAATATGCAGTAAAAAAAAAAAAAAAACACAAAAAACTTATTGAAAAAAATTCAACAGAGAGTTGAAGAAAATCCCCAGGAAAACAGAACAAAGAAGACAAAGAAAATGATGAAAATGAGATGCAAAAGAAAAGAGACAAGTTAAATTGGTTCAACATATAACTAGTAGAAATTCCAAAGAGACTAGAAAAAACGATAGAGTCAAAATAATTAGATAATAAAATAATTTTCTACACATAAAAAGACACACTTTCATACTGAAAGGGCTTTTCAAGTGTGTAACACATGGAATGCAAAATGATCAAAAGGCAAACAAATTCTGAAATTTCATAAAGAATCAGAAGGCAGAAAGCTTCCAAAGAGAAAAAAATCGGGTCTGCTATAATAGAATAAATTCACACAAGCATCAAAGCATCAGACTTTTCATCAGTAACAACAGATGGAAGCAGAAAGTAAAGCAATGCCTTAAAAGTTCTAAAGCTGTGCTGTCTAGTGATGCACTGTGGCTATTTACATTTAAATTAATTAAAATGAAATAAAGTGAAAAGTTCAGCCCTTTAGTTGTACTAGCCTATTTCAAGTGTTCACTAGCTACATTGGCTAGCAACAACTATACTGATCAATGCAGACATAAGTCTATCATTACAAAAAGTTTTATTGAACAGCACTGTTGTAAGGTGATATGGCTGTCAATTCAAAATTTTGTACTAAGCCAAATTATTATTAATCAAGTGTGCAGTTTTAAACACAAATACATTTTGTAAGGACTCAGTAAATTGATCTCTTGTATGCTTTCTTAGGAAGTTACTTGATTATATACTCCAACACAAAAAAAGAGGAAAATCTAGGATCCAGGAAAAGTGGCTTCAACTCAGAAAAGAAATGAAGAAAAGGTTCAGAAAGACAGCTGTGCAGAAGGTACAGAGTAACTAGGTGAGGTCTGTATATGTGATATGTGAGCCTCATCTCTCATCATAGGAATTTAATAAGGTTTAACATGAATTAAGAAGAAAAAAAAAAGTATGTAGAGATATTTCCAAAAACAGAGATACTCTGGCAGAATACTAGGATGGGTGGGGCAGGCTAGAGTAAATGATTATTACATTTCACCATTAATGCTTCTTTATTTTTTGAGCCATTTGTATGCCATATGTTGCTAAAAATACAACGATCTTCGAAAAGCAATTAGAAGCCAAATCAAGTTAAAACATTAATAAAAAATAGTAGTACCCATTTCTTATATACAAATTCAGGAAACTAGGAAGGAAAAAGAAAACAGGAGAAGAAAGAAAAGAATGAAAGAAGAAAATGTAATAACAGTCCCATCAACTGAAGGCTGCCAAAGTTAACCTTCAGGCTTATTTTCTGGTCCTGTGGTTCTTAGATGCAGATTTTATATACTATAAAATAAAAATAAACAAAATTGGAAGCTAAAGCGTTGCCAATTTTTAACTTTATAAAGAAAAGCCATATTCCACCACCCCAACACCTCTGCAAAGACAGAAATAAAGGATAGTTCTTCAAATTTATTTAACTTTATTAAAAGCTTGTTATATTGCCCTGACTTTTCTGTTTTTGTCTCACCCCATTTTGGAAACTACTACCCTAATATTTTTTTCTTATATAAAAATCTACTTATTGTTCTTTGTGCTTGAGGTATGAGGCTTGGGAAATAGTGGCGATAGAGGTAGGTAGTCCATTTTCAGTATACAAATACAGTGTTTTCACATGGTTATGATCAGTATAAATATAATCCTATAGCCTCGTTTTGATACATGTCATTACAAAAGCATTTTTGCTCTATTAAGTCTTAGAAAACAAAATTTTAAAAAGGAACTTTAATATTCCTTTGATTATATCATAATTTATTTAATTACTCCTATATGGTTTCATTTTATTCCTGTTATCATACCTAAGATTCTTTCCCTCCCTTTTTTTTTTTTGAGACAGAGTCTCATGCTATCGCCCAGGCTGGAGTGCAGTGGCATGAACATAGCTCACTGCAGCCTCGATCTCCTGGGCTCAAGTGATCCACCCACCTCAGCCTCTCATGTAGTTGGGATGACAGGTGTGTGCCACCATGCCCAGTTAAATTTTTTTCTAGTTTTTATAGGGATGAGGTCTCACTATGTTGCCTAGGCTGGTCTCAAACTTCTGGGCTCAAGTGATACTCCCATTTTGGGCTCCCAAAGTGCTGGGATTACAGCTGTGCACTTCCTTGCCTGGCTGGATCCTTTATTTCTTTTAGACACAGGGTCTCACTCTGCCACCCAGGCTAGAGTGCAGTGGCATGATCATAGCTCATTGCAGCCTTGATCTCCTGGACTTGTGATTCTCCTGCCTCAGTCTCCCAAGTAGCTGGGACTGCAGACATGTGCCACTATGCCCAGCTAATATTTATTTATTTAGAGACCGAGTCTCACTCTTTCGCCCAGGCTGGAGTGTGGTGGCATGATCTTAGCTCACTGCAACCTCTGCCTTCTGGGTTCAAGGGGTTCTCCTGCCTTGGCCTCCCAAAGTAGCTGGGATTATAAATGTGTGCCACCACTCCCAGCTAATTTTTTGTATTTTTAGTAGAGATGGGGTTTCATCATGTTGGCCAGGTTGGTCTCGAACTCCTGACCTCAACTGATCTGCCTGCCTCAGCCTCCTAAAAGTACTGAGATTACGGGTGTAAGCCACTGTGCTCAGCCCAATTTTTTTTGGATATGGAGTCTTGCTCTGATGCCAGGTTGGAGTGCAGTGGCGGGATATCAGCTCACTGTAGCCTCGGCCCCTGAGGCTCAGGTGATCCTCCCACTTCAGCGTCCTAAGTAGCTGGGACTAGGGATACAACCGGGCGGCATGGTGGCCTGAGCCTGTAGTCCTAGCTGCTTGAGAGACAGAGGCAGGAGTGTTGCCTGAACCCAGGAAATCAAGGCAGCAGTGAGATACGACGGCATTACTGCACTCCAGCCTGGGCAACAGACTAAGACTACATCTCCAAAATAAATACACAAATAAAATAAAAAACAAATAGAAGAATGATCTCAAATAACAAGATGTTCAAAACTAATGATAATGATAATTTAGTTAATAATAGTTAAAATTAGTGAATCTCTATAAGGAAAGTAACTGCTCTAATTAACTCCTTACCTGATCAAAATGGTCAGCTGAAAATTTTCTAATGGATTCAATGTCTTTCCTTTTTAAGTATTTCTGATGAAAGAAAAATCAAAGTAAACTTGTCATTATGACACTTCGCTTCATAAACATGTTTATGCTATCAAATGACAAATAGATTTTGTGTCTTCTATTACAATAATAAGATTTAATAAAAATTCAATGTCTTGGCTGGGCGAGGTGGCTCATGCCTATAATCCCAGCACTTTGGGAGGCCAAGGTGGGTGGATTGCTTAAAGGTCAGGACTTGGAGACCACCCTGACCAACATGGTGAAAACCTGTCTCTACTAAAAATACAAAAATTAGTAGGGTCTGGTGGCAGGCGCCTGTAATCCCAGCTACTCAGGAGGTTGAGGCAGGAGAATCACTTGAACTCAGGAGGTGGAGGTTGCAGTGAGCCAAGATTGTGCCACTGCACTCTAGCCTGGGTAACAAAGCAACACTCCATCTCAAAAAAAAGAAAAACAAAATTCAATTTCTGCTGCCAAATGACACATTTTTAAAGCTAGTTACAGTGCTTATTTTTTCCAGGTATGCAGATCTTTTTTTTTTTTTTTTTTTTTCCATGGCATCTAGCTCTATCACCCAGGCTGGTATGCAGTGGCATGATCTTAGCTCACTGCAACCTCCACCTCCTGGGTTCAAGTGATTCTGCTGCCTAAGCCTCCTGAGTAGCTGGGACTACAGGTGCACACCACCACACCCGGCTATTTTTTGTAGAGATGGGGTTTCATCATGTTGGCCAAGCTGGTCTTGAACTCCCGACCTCAGGCGATCTGCCCGCCTTGGCTTCCTAAAGTGCTGGGATTACAGGTGTGAGCCACTGAGCCTGGCAAGCAGCTCTTATTGGAAATGGCTGTGAATGTATTCCACAGAAGATCCTTTATATATAATAAGCAGGATAAATGTTCAAAATGAATGTCTACAACTGAACTGTGAAAGAAAACTTTCAGACCAATAAGAGGATTCAGAATTTGATTATTTGAGGTTTCTTAAAATTCTACCTGTTTTGAAATTATCTCAATGTCTTTCAAGTGAGACACTATGGTTATCATGTTATATACCTTTAAAATGATCCAAACACAGTTTGATGTTTTGGGGTGTATTCCCCCTCCTTTCGAGAGTGTGATGTCTTATCAGATCCCCTATGTAAGAACTTGGAGTGAATTCCCTCTTCCCCTGAGGAATGTTACCTCAAACCTTATCATAACGCCCATGTGTGAATTACTGCCCTCAACTACTAGACTTCAAAAATACATATAAACTTAAGAGTTTCACAGACACTTTGATAGCACTGTTACTGGCTATACTCTGTCAACTGCTTCTGTGAAAACCAAGAGATGGGTGACACCCTGTTAGCCTTTCAGCTAACCTCTAAGGCTTGCCCACCCATACTGGCACTACCCTCTAGCATGGAGGGATCTTAGGTGCAGTCTATACTGTGGCGGTCAAACCAGCTTCTCCCAAAAACTGCTCACATAAGAGTACACCTCGAACTTTGATTAGACTTTACTTTTCCCAGAGGCCTGCTTCCATTCTAATAGAGCAAGCGGACTTTAATAATTTTGGAACTCACTCACTATGTAGTTAATACACCTCAACTATTTAGTGTATTTCCTGTGAGGTTTGTTCATACTATTCTCTCTCCCTCTCTCCTTTTTTTTTTGGAGATGGAGTCTCACTTCATCACCCAGGCTGGAGTGCAGTGGCATGATCTTGGCTCACTGCAACCTCTGCCTCCCGGGTTCAAGCGATTCTGCTGCCTAAGCCTCCTGAGTAGCTGGGACTACAGCACACCACCACACTCAGCTAATTTTTAAAAATATTTTTAGTAGAGACAGGGTTTCACCATATTGGCCAGGCTGGTCTCGAACTCCTGATCTTGTGATCCGCTCACCACGGCTTCCTAAAGTGCTAGGATTACAGGTGTGAACCACTGCACCCGACACTTATTCTCTCTCTCTTTTAAGCATTGTGAACCTAAGAAAATATTTTCTTTGTATGGCAATAAACCATGTGATTTGTGAAATCATACTTTGACCATCTTATTTCTACCATATACCATGCATCATTAGCTATATTCATGCCGCATTTAACTAGGTGTGGGAGGTATAAAAAGATGAAACATGATCCATGCTCCTGCAGTTCTTGTATCTACTTGAAGAAGAATGGACAAACTCAAAATGGTGTAGATAATATTAGGCAAAATATTATACTGAGCTTACCTGAACATATTTCTTTCTTTTTTATTTTTGAGAAGTTTTGCTTTTGTTGTCCAGGCTGGAGTGCAATGGCGTGATCTCCGCTCACCGCAACCTCCGCCTCCGGGGTTCAAGAGATTCTCCTGCCTCAGCCTCCTGAGTACCTGGGATTACATGAATGTGGCACCACACCCGGCTAATTTTGTATGTTTAGTCGAGACAGGGTTTTTCCATGTTTGTCAAGTTAGTCTTGAACTTCCGACCTCAGGTGATCTGCCCGCCTTGGCCTCCCAAAGTGCTGAGATTACAGGTGTGAGCCACCATGGCTGGCCTAGCCTGAACATATTTCTTATGTCTGGACTAGAGTATGAATAATAAATTACTTTTTTTTTTTTTTAGACAGAGTCTCACTCTGTCACCCAGGCTGGAGTGCAGTGGTATGATCTCGCACTTACTGCAACCTCTGCCTACTGGGCTCGTGATTCTCCTGCCTCAGCCTCCTGAGTAGCTGAGATTACAGGCATCCACCACAATGCCCAGCTGATTTTGGTATTTTTAGTGGAGAGGGGGTTTTGCCATGTTGGCCAGGCTGGTCTTGAACTTCTGATCTTAAGTGATCCGCCCGCCTTGGCCTCCCAAAGTGCTGGGATTATAGACATGAGCCACCACACCCAGCCTGACAATAAATTACTTTTCATTGAATATATGAAGTAAATAAAATGTAACAAGACTGAGTTCTGCTGGGCGCGGTGACTCATGCCTGTAATCCCAGCACTTTGGGAGGCTGAGGCAGGTGGATCACGAGGTCAAGAGATCGAGACCATCCTGGTCAACATGGTGACACCCTGTCTCTACTAAAAATACAAAAAATTAGCTGGGCATGGTGGCGCATGTCCATAATCCCAGCTACTCAGGAGGCTGAGGCAGGAGAATTGCCTGAACCCAGGAGGCGGAGGTTGTGGTGAACTGAGATCTCACCATTGCACTCCAGCCTGGGTAACAAGAGCGAAAACTCCATCTCAAAAAAAAAAAAAAAAAGACTGAGTTCTTACCCCATTGTGAGTATACTAATATGCTTATGTATGCAAATGAGCATAGACTTTCAAAATCATAATCTTATTCAAAATATATCTGGAATGCTTCTTATGAAATTACTTTTTTTTTTTTTTTTTTTTGAGACGGAGTCTTACTCTGTCACCAGGCTGGAGTACAGTGGCAAGATCTCGGCTCACTGCAACCTCCGCCTCCAGGGTTCAAGCGATCCTCCTGCCTCAGCCTGTTGCGTAGCTGGGACTACAGGTGCACACCACCATGCCCAGCTAATTTTTTGTATTTTTAGTGGAGATGGGGTTTCACCATGTTGGCCAGGATGGTCTTGATCTCTTGACCTCATGATCCGCCCGCCTTGGTCTCCCAAAGTGCTGAAATTACAGGCATGAGTAACCATGCCCGGTCATAAAATTACTTTTAAAGCAGATATCCTACTTACAGAAAAGAGATTTATACTATTGTTTTAGAGTCAATGCTTACTCAGTCCAACCATTCTCTCTCTTTCTCTCTTCTATCCCTACTTCCTCCCCTTCCTTTTTGCTTTATTAGCTCCATCTCCTTTTATTTCCCTGTTATTAATGCAATTGAGATGAGAACTCTCAGAAGATCAAGAATCAACATGTGATGGGCATACTGGAGCTGATACAGGGCTAAGAGACAGACAAACTGAGGCTGCAGACAGATACTAAGTATTATTTTATGCTCACATACTATCCACAATGAAGTACATGAGTACTTCATAGCATCATTTATTTACTTATTTATTTTTGAGACAGGGTCTTGCTCTGTCATCCAGGTTAGAATGCAATGGCACAATCACGGCCCACTTCAGCCTTGAACTCTTGGCCTCAAGTAATCCTCTGACCTCAATCTCTCGAATAGCTAGGACTACAGGTGTGAGCCACCACACCAGGTTAATTTTTGTTTTTTTTTTTTTGTAGAGACAATGTCTCTCTATATTGCTCTGGCTGGTCTCAAACTCCTGAGTTTAAGCGATTCTTCTGCCTTGGCCTCCCACAATGTTGGCATTATAGGCATAAGCTACTACGCCCGGTTTATAGTATTGTTTAAAAGGAAAAAAAAACACACAAAAAAAACCCCATCCTGGATCTGGAATGTAAACTCATATTCATAAGATTTTACTGTTCTCTACTTATAGTTTTAGAAACACTTTTAGACATTTTTTTTTTCACATGGAGTTTCACTCTTGCTGCCCAGGCTGGAGTGCAATGGCATGACCTCAGCTCACTGCAACCTCTGCCTCCCAAGTTCAAGCGATTCTCCTGCCTCAGCCTCCCAAATAGCTGGGATTACAGGCGCCTGCCACCATGCCTAACTAATTTTTGTATTTTTAGTAGAGACAAGGTTTCTACCTCTCAAGACAAGTTGAGGTCTTGAATTCCTGACCTCAACTGATCCACCTGCCTCAGCCTCTCAAAGTGTTAGGATTCCAGGCATGAGTCACCACACCCGGCAAAAATACTTATTTTTATTTAAAAAGAATTGTTCTTTCTGAAGTTCAAATACGACAGTGTCAAACATATTTACTTCCAAAGCATACATTCTAGAGAAACATAGAACAGTACTTCACTTACTGCTCCTTCAGGGATACATATGGCTTTGACAGTTCCATGGGGCTTACTAAGTGCATCTTGAAGAAATCCGATCTCTGTGTTTCTAAACACATCACTGATATCTATAATCTGGAAAATGAGTAACAAAAAGAGGTAACTAAATATGAAGTAATTTTTATTTGAAAACATTTAACAAACAAGATTTTAAAGAAGAGAATAGATCTTGATAATTTAACATTTATAGAATACATTCAAAGAGTATTTACCATGGGTTAAGCAATATGACCCATGTTTTACACATACTCATTCATTTCATCTGCACAAAACTATGAGGTTAGCACTCTTTATTATCCCTATTTCACAGATAAAACCAAGACACAGAGAAATAAGGAAATTGCCCAACATGGCACAGCTAGTAAGTGGTAGAGCCAGAATTTAACCCAAGCAGTCTGAGATAAGAACCACTATTCCAAGCCACGCACAGTGGCTTACACCTATAATCTCAGCACTTTGGGAGGCTGAGGCGGGAAGATCACCTGAGGTCAGGTGGTCAGCCTGGCCAACATGGTAAAACCCCATCTCTACTAAAAATACAAAAATTAGCCAATGTGGTGGTGCACGCCTATAGCCCCAACTACTAGGGAGGCTGAAGCAGAAGAATCGTTTGAACCCACGAGGAGGAGGTTGCAGCGAGCTAAGATTGTACCACTGCACTCCAGCTTGGGCAATAGGGCGAGGCTCCATCTTAAAAAAAACACACACACACACACACACACAAAATGGCCGGGTACAGTGGCTCACGCCTGTATTCCTAGCACTTTGGGAGGCCGAGGAGGGCAGATCACCTGAGGTTGGGACTTCGAGTCCAGCCTGACCAACAGGCGTGGTGGCGCATGCCTATAATCCCAGCTACTTTGGAGGCTGAGGCAGGAGAATCGCCTGAACATGGGAGGCAGAGGTTGTGGTGAGCTGAGATCACGCCATGGCACTCCAGCTTGGGCAAAAAGCTCGAAACTCCATCTCAAAATAAATAAATAAATAAATACAAATGAAAAAAGAACCACTTATTCCATATTACAAATGAAGAAACAAGAAGTAGTTGAGTTGGCAGCTGTAAGTTGGTAGTTACGATCTTTTGTATATTGTATTTTTTCATTCTAAGCATTGAGCACTGACTATTCACAAACCAAGCAGAACTCAATTTCTTTCTTTTTTTTTTTGAGACGGAGTCTCACTGTGTTGCCCAGGCTGGAGTGCAATGGCAAGATCTCAGCTCACTGCAACCTCCACTTCCTGGGTTCAAGTAATTCTCCTGCCTCAGTTTCCTGAGTAGCTGGGATTACAGGTGCGTGCCACCACACCTGGCTAATTTTTTATATTTTTGATAGAGATGGCGTTTCATCGTGTTGGCCAGGCTGGTCTCAAACTCCTGACATCAAGTGATCCACCCGTTTTGGCCTCCCAAAGTGCTGGGATTACAGGTGTGAGCCACCACGCCCACCCTGCAGTACTCAATTTCTAAAGAATGTGCACTGAAAACTTAGATATAGAAATGTCACCAGCATTACAGGGATCAAGGGTTATTGCTCTTTAAGAGCAAACAAGTAGAGGCCTGGTAATGAAACTGTTCTATATAAATTCTACCCCTGTCTTAAATACTTACAGATATTAATAATTTGAATCAAGATTGTCATGTTTGAGATTTTTATGGACCAAGGACACTTAATAACTGCTTGGCTTTAAAAACACTGAAAAGGAAAGAATAGTTATTTTTTCTTCCAAGTTACCATTCATGTCCATATAATCAATAACTTGCAAGTAATAAAAACTTTATAGCAAGAATCTTGCTCTTGGAACTGGATCTTGAACATGATAGAAAGAAAGCACTGTAATGCTAACATGCCATTATTCTCTCTTGCTCTAACCCTGTATCCACAAAGGTAACAAGGTAACAACAAAAATATCATCTAACCTTGTGTAACATTTGTCAATTTCAAAGTGGTTTAAAAAGACTGCAGGAGTATTTGGGGACAGAGTCCTAGAAAAGTGAAGAAATGTACCTTCATTCCAAAGCGAGTATCAGGTTTATCAGTTCCATAGGTGGCCAGCGCCTCAGCAAAAGTCATAGAAGGAAAAGGAACAACCACAGGGTCTTTGTCGTTGGGCCAAGAATACTGAAGCAAACCCTCAATTAAACTCTGGATCCCAGTCTGGTCTACAAAAGACATCTCTATGTCAATCTGAAAGCAAAGTAACATACGGAAACTAACTTAGCCAGAGTATATACACATTTATGTATTTTTCTGTTTTCAAGTTACTATGGAATTCTGCATATAAACAATACATGGGGAGGGTATAAATATTATTGGACATCTTTTTTATGTCAGACGCTGTCCTAATGGCCTTACATACATTAACTTGTTTAGTTCCCACAACTATCTCATGGCTGAAGACTCAGAGAACTAAATTACTTGTTTGCATATGTGTAATTACTAAGTAGTGAAGCTACATTTGATCCCAGGTCTGTCCAACTCCAAAGCTCGTAATTTTTTCACTTTACCACATTGATTAAAATGCTGTCAGCTGGCGGGTGGCAGCTCAAGCCTATAATCCCAGCACTGGGGGAGACCCAGGCGGGTGGATCACGAGGTCAGGAGATGGAGACCATCCTGGCCAACATGCTGAAACACTGTCTGTAAAACATGGCAAGGTTTCTCTTCAAACAGGCTGATCCTTTAATTCCCAGTACCCCCAACTCCTCTCTTTCTTCTTCTTTCCTTTTTTCTGCTTTTACTACATGCCCTGGTATACCACAGCACCAATGGTGCCATCAGCATCAGCTCACATTCCATTCCTTATTTGGGAAAAGATTGGCCCTCTAGCTCACCACAGACCACCCCTTTCCCCTCTCCCCTCTCCCCTCTCCCTTACGTGCCCACCTTATCTGAGAAAAAGTTTAAATG
Organism: Cebus imitator; assembly: GCF_001604975.1. Taxonomy (NCBI): domain Eukaryota; kingdom Metazoa; phylum Chordata; class Mammalia; order Primates; family Cebidae; genus Cebus; species Cebus imitator. Next base: position 3,157,493 of record NW_016107377.1, read on the forward strand.
TTTAGCCTATCGGGTCTAGTTCAGATTGTGTCGTCCAACCCCAGCCAATGGGGAAAGGGCATGGGGCAGGATTTGCGTCAGGAGTCAAAACTTTCTCTCTCCTTTGTTCTATGTGCTGCTCTCTTGTGGCAATATGAGGGGCACACCTCTGCGCAGAAGTAAATTTGCTTTGCTGAGAAATCCTTTCTCTGAGTGCTGGTTTTCCTTACAACTCTGAGCTTTATTTATGACACTGCCTTTACTAAAAATACAAAAATTAGCCAGGTATGGTGGTGTGCGCCTGTAGTCCCAGCTACTTGGGAGGCTGAGGCAGAAGAATCTCTTGAACCTGGGAGGCAGAGGCTGCAGTGAACTGAGATCACGCTACTGCACTCCAGCCTGGGCGACAGAGTGAGATTCCCTCTCAAAAAAAAAAAAATCATAAAATAAAATAAAATAAAATAAAATAAAATGCTATCATACAGAAAGCAAATCATAATAGCTTTGGTAAGTACACATATTAGAAAGATTAAAATATCAATATATAGAACTATTCATTCTTAATATATAAGAGATTTGTTTTAAGGACCTTATCATGAACATTAGAATGCTTTAGGAATTTCTGGCATTCCTTAGTTGCTGACTATACTCTTTACGGAAACGACACATGTTCACTTTGGCAGCACATATACTAAAATCTGAATGACAGTGTGGCCCCTGTGCTATCCAAGGAAAGATAAAAATTTTAAAAAGGACACATGAAATGGATAAAAAAACTGAAGAGTTTCTCGACTGCAGGTGAGTTTAATTAAATAGCTAATGGATAAAATGTAATGAGAAGTAAAGCATTAATATATAAAATTACTGCATTAGTCTTGAAAATACTATTTTCAAAATAGCCTGAATTTTAAGAAACAAGTGAATATAACTTTGTACCTGAGTAAACTCAGGCTGTCTGTCTGGTCTTGAACCTTCATCTCGATAACATCGGGCAACCTGAAAATATCTACAATTGAGAAATAGCATTCACTGAGTTAATTTTACACTAATACACACTTTTTCCCAAAAGTTTAAGGAAATGCAGGCTATAAAATAATGATACCTAAAAAACATAAGAAATACTTTTATTTTTCATGACGATTTAATTGAATTACATATACAGCTGACCTATGAGAAGTTAACTATTTTATATATTGTTTTCAAAATAAACACTGGCACCTCTGGATATTCATATATTAGACTGGCATGCAAATCAGTCCATGCCAATTCTTTTTATGAAAACATTTATTTTAGTCCATGCTTCTTCACATATACTCTTTTGCTTTGGCCAAAGTGAAATACTTACTGTGCCATGGATACACTTGAGACTTTCTGTGCTATGTCATTCCAACTCTTATCTTCACCTGCTGAAGCGTAGCTCTATCCTCAAAGGCCTAACTCACAAAGTTTTCTATATTTCCTCAAACAATATAATTTTAAAGCTCTTAACACCTCATTTGCAAATCTCAATACATTTACATTTTGGTTTATGTCACAGATGGTTTTATTCATTATCCTAGTCTGGCTTACCAGCCTTAACACCTTGAGAGCAAAAAAGGGGATTTTTAAAAAATCCCCTCTTACATCTACTAGCATAGAGCTTTGTACATGCTGGCTACCCAATAAATCTTTAATAAATAATGACTAAAAATTATGAGGGTATTTTATAAGTATTCTCCAAACTCTCATCCTTCTCTTGAGAACAGAGAGGATTTTGTATTTCCTTTTTTCCCTTTGTTTTTCTCTTTTCCTTTTCTGACAACTGCTAGCATTAAAAAAAAGCCCACCTGTCTAAACCGCCAACCATCAGAAGTTGCTTGAACTGTTGAGGACTCTGAGGGAGAGAGTAAAACTTTCCAGGTTCCCTGGATGGTACTAAAAACTCTTTGGCACCCTTTCAAAGGGAGAGAGAGAGGAGACAGATTATTAAAAGAAAAAAAACCAAAAACCCAAGGTATAATTGACTAGTAGAAGTTGTTACTTCAGTTTATCAATGAATGACTAAAGAACAAAGTTTCTACAAAGACAGAGATAATTTCTCGCTTATCTTTGAGTCTCTAAAAAGGCTTGCGCATACTAGGCTTTAAACACCATTGCACGGGCAGGTGTTGAGTTTATGCTTGTTGAAATGAATTTCCAATTCTGTTACAAGCTGAATGAATTTTCTGTCTCATTTCTTATCCAAGTAATTCCTAATTGCATTTCCAAATGAAACTGTAGTTTTATAATTTCACAGACTGGATGAATCGAGTAAATATCAATGTTTAGAAATGTCAATTTTTTTTTTTGAGATGGAGTCTTGCTCTTGTTGCCCAGACTGGAGTACAGTGGCACAATCGCCGTTCACTGCAACCTCCGCCTCCCAGGTTCAAGTGCTTCTCTTGCATCAGCCTCCCAAGTAGCTGGGATTACAGGCACCTGCCACCATGCCTGGCTAATTTTTCTATTTTTAGTAGAAACAGGGTTTCACCATGTTGTCCAGGCTGGTCTCAAACTCCCGACTTTGTGATCCACCTACCTCGGCCTCCCAAAGTGCTGAGATTATAGGTGTAAGCCACTGTGCCCAGCCAGAAATGTCCATTTTTATTTATTTTTAAAAAATTCTTTTTTGAGACAGTCTCGCTCTGTTGCCTAGGCTGGAGTGCAGTGGTACAATCTCGGTTCACTACAAACTCTGCCTCCTGGATTCAAGTGATTCTCCTGCCTCAGCCTCTTGAGTAGGTGAGATTATAGGTGCCCACCACTGCACCTGGCTAATTTTCATATTTTTAGTAGACAAGGTTTCATCATGTTGGCCATGGTTGGCTAGGCTGGTCTCGAACTCCTGACCTCGGGTATCTGCCCACCTCGGCCTCCCAAAGTGCTGAGATGATAGGCATGAGCCACAGTGCCTGGCCAAGAAACGTCAATTTTTAATATGCAAGAGATTTGTTCTTAAAAAAATTTTTTTTTCTTTTCCATTTTTTTTTTTTTTTTATTTCAAGAGGGTGTCACTACGTTGCTCAAGCTGGTCTCGAACTCCTGGGCTCAAGTGATCCTCCTTGCTTCAGCCTCCCAGTACTGAGACTACATGTGTGAGCCACTGAGCCTGGCCAGGAGATTTGTTCTTAAAGAATCAATTCATTGGCCAGGTGCACTGGCTCACACCTGTAATGCCAGCACTTTGAAAGGCTGAGGCGGGTGAATTACCTGAGGTCAGGATTTCGAGACCAGCCTAGCCAACACAGCAAAACTCCATCTCTCCTAAAAAAATACAAAAATTAGCTGGTCACGGTGGTACGCACCTGTAGTCCCAGCTACTTGGGAGGCTGAGGTGGGAGAATTGCTGGAACATAGGAGGTGGAGGTTGCAGTGAGCCTATCACCCCACTGCACTCCAGCCTGGGTGACAAAGCGAAACTCCATCTCGGAAAAAAAAAAAAAAAAAAACACACAAAAAACAAAGAACCAACTTATTCATGATTTACATCTGTAAACCTCAAGGGAGGCAGGGTGAGGTGTCTCACACGTGTAATCCCAGCACTTTGGGAGGCCGAGGTGGGCAGATCATTTGAGGTCAGGAGTTCGAGACCAGCCTGGCCAACATGGTGAAACTCCATGTCTACTAAAAATACAAAAGTTAGCCCGGCATGGTGGTGCATGCCTGTAATCCTAGCTACTCAGGAGGCTGAGACATGAGAATCGCTTGAATCCGGGAGGCAGAGGTTGCAGTGAGCTGAGATCGTGCCACTGCACTCCAGCCTGGGTGACAGAGTGAGACTCTTGTCTCAAAACAAAAAAAACAAACAAAAAAAACCCCCAAAAACAAAACAAAAAACAAACAAACAAAAAAAACTCAAAAGAAAGAAAACTTATGTGGAATAGAACAATTCTGACTCAAAGTACCCAAATACTTTTCTCAATTCTTCAGAAAAACCTAGTTAATATGACCATCCTGAGGCAGTGAATAAAATAAAAGTGGATCCAGTGAATATAAAAGCAACGTGGTCTAGCTTTATAACTAACAGGACATTATTAACAGACTGATTGAAGGAATACACATACCCCTGGGGTCCTCTTAAACAATGTTGGAGTTTCTATATCCACAAACCCTAAAAAGAGAGAAACATCATTTAGTAGATAGGAATGTAAAATTTGTCATATATGATGTCCACAATATAGTACAACAAATCTGAGGCTTCCCTTTAATTAGGAATTTTAGCTGAAATAAGCTACCAAGCCTACTGATGCTGGTTTTTACAAATCTAAGAAGGAAGATGAAGATTTTCATAAATACTATTCTGTTCATAAAGCATACTGTACACATAAAATAATTCTAAATATTTAATGGATTCTTGTCTACTGAACTGTTCTGATTTTTTAAACATTCTGCTAGTATAGAAATAAGACAAATATAGCAGAAAAAGTCCAGGACTGAATGAGATGTCTAGTTTAATTCACATGACATTTTTGAGCTCCCAGTAAATGATGTATGTGCATGATAAAGAATTAAGAAGACTGGCCGGGTATGGTGGTTCATGCCTGTAATCCCAGCATTTTGGGATGCTTAGGTGAGAGGATTGCTTGAGCCCAGAAGTTTGAGACCAGCCTGGGCAACATAGTGAGACCCTGTCTCTCTAAAAATTTTTTT
>NW_016107377.1:3162424-3167931 GCF_001604975.1 Cebus imitator
TCACCATGTTGACCAGGATGGTCTCGATCTCTTGACCTCGTGATCCACCCACCTCGGCCTCCCAAAGTGCTGGGATTACAGGCGTGAGCCACCGCGCCCGGCCCTCTCTAAAAAATTTTAAAAAATTAGCTGGGTATGGTGGTGCACATCTGTGGTCCTAGCTACTTGGGAAGATGTGATAGGAGGATCACTTGAGCGTGAAAGGCTGAGGCTGCAGTGAGCTGTGGTCATACTACTGCACTCTAGCCTGGGCAACAGAGTGAGATTCTGTCAAAAAAAAAAAAAAATTTTAATTCTTCTTTTTTTTTTTTTGAGACAAAGTCTTGCTCTTGTCCCCCAGGCTGCAGTGCAATGGTGTAATCTCAGCTCACTGCAACCTCTGCCTCCCGGGTTCAAGCCATTCTTCTGCCTCAGCCTCCTGAAGAGCTGGAATTATAGGCGCCTACCACCACGCCAGCTAATTTCTGTATTTTTAGTAGAGACGGGGTTTTACCATGTTGGCCAGGCTGGTCTCGAACTCCTGACCTCAGGTGATCTGCCCGCCTTTGTCTCCCAAAGTACTGGGATTAAAGGTGTGAACCACCGCACTCAGCCAAGAAATCTTACAGAAGGTTGGGTGCGCAGGGTGGCTTACGCCTGTAATCCCAGCACTTGGTGAGGCTGAGGCAGGTGAATCACCTAAGGTCAGGAGTTTGAGACCAGCCTGGCCAACATGGTGAAACCCTGTCTCTACTAAAAATACAAAACTTAGCTGGGTGTGGTGCCAGGCACCTGTAATCCCCGCTACTCAGGAGGCTGAGGCGAGAGAATCCCTCGAACCCAGGAAGTGGAGGTTACAGTGAGCCAAGATTGCGCCATTGCACTCCAGCCTGGGCAACAAGAGTGAAAACTCTATTTCAAAAAAGAAATGAAATCTTATAGAAAAAGCCAAAGGGCTGTCCTGCCTTTGACAATGATGGAAAATACTATAATACATTAATCAATGTAATAGCCACTATCGTCTTTATCATCTTTAAAATAATGTTAACTTTTCTTCAAAAACTACATTACACATTGAGTGAATTCCAGACTTCTGGCAACATTTGAGCCAATGATCCTAAGGAAAGGATACAATAAAACTGCTGAATAAAATAGAAGTGATGCTAAAAAACTCCAAAGAGCATCCAGGCATTTCTCTTACCATGCAGATTACAGAGATAGTCCCGCATTTTCATGACCATCTGGGACCTCAGTCGCAGGTTATACTGCATTTGGAAACTACGCAAGTCTAAGTAGCGATACTGCAACCGAAGAGCCTCTGTTTTCTAAAGAAAGTGAAAGATTTTTATATTTAAATATTTTTGAATATTAGAAAGGTATTATCTTTAGAAACAGAGTTTGAATATTCAAAAACTTTAGCTCTGCCTTTAGTTTCCATCATTAAGTAGCTCACTGTATGCCCTTTCCATTTGTGTATATAATAACATCCTTAATTCCTACAACTTCTAAGTTTGTCATTAGTGCAGATTTACATTTTTTACTATTCATTATTATTAACATTACTCTTCACTGACTGAAATTTACCTACTTTACCAAACACGTATCCATTAATTTAAATCCATGGTTGAGTCTTGAAAAAAAATTTAAAGATTTTGAAGATCTCTCAAAAAAAAAAAACCACAGCACCACATGCTGTATCTGGGCATAGTGGCATGTGCCTATAATTCCAGCTACTTGGGATGCTGAGGTGGGAGGATCACTTGAGCCCAGGAGTGTGAGGCCAGCCTGGGCAACATAGCAAGATCCCATCTCCTAAAAAAAAAAAAAAAAAAAAAAGATACACCAGAGTAGAAGATTCACCTGAATGGGATGCTGACTACAAGTGTAAAGAATGCAAGGGGACAGTGGTTAGAATCTCCATGGCTGTACTAGTAGAAACAGTTTGCTTATTTTAAGGCTGTAAATCTCTGCAACCCTCTTTGAGCTGAAAACTTAAGAAATGTCTATAACTTCTCTTTTTGAATGATTATCTGGGGAAAACTGTGTATTTTCTTTTTTACAATAGGTCAACTGTATAATTACATTGCTCTTTCTAATTAGAGAATTAAGTATTGGGAACTTAAATGTAAGACTAACTGGCCATGAAGTGAATTTAAAAATCCCTTAATAGGTCAGTTTAAAAATTAGGAATATATAAGTCTATAAACTGCGACAAGGCTGAAAATCATATGAGTGTATAGCTCCAACAACCCCTTAAACTTTGGAAAGAACATCCTAAATTATAGCAATCCTATTTATATTTATATGCTTGGGAAGTCAAGAGTTGCTCTAAGCATACATTTTATCACCTAATAGGTATAGGATCCCTATGCCATTTGGCCATTTCTAAGCTAGACATAAATTTCCTTTCAAATGTTAAACAATGGCAACAAAAAATCTTAAGTAATGTAACACCTCAAGTCTTAAAGAGAGAATCACATTTTAATCTGTCTGAAAAAACAGTCTAGGTATTTAGGGACTGCAACAGTTTAATGAACTGGCACTATTTCCCAACAGTTTGTCAAGAAATCGTAGAACTAAGAGAATGATTTATAGTATGTCTACAATAAAATGTTTAATTTTGTAGAAGTTAAACTTTTCTTTAAAAAAACTCGGAAAATACTTGACTAGTCATCAACATTTTCTAGATACTCTATTAATAACAGAGCATGGTACCTTCATGAAGTCCTTAATTTCAAAGGGCAGCTTCTTGCAGGCATTCAGAAGCTCAGCTGTTTTAACTTTGATTTCAATCTCACCTGTTGGCATTTTCTTAGAGAGTGAGAGAGAAGTGTTTTAAAAATTACTCATCAAGACGCATGCAAAACACATTTGTAGAACATATGCATTTATTTACATATGTAATATGTGCAAAGTCCTTATAGTGCATAAAGTATAAAACATACATGTCTGTGCACGATTTTGACATTCTTATGCATATCTGTGGCTGGTGGGCTCAGGTATCACCAAATGTCAGGACACATCCTTGTAGTTCGATACTTGGGAAACTGAGACAAGAGAAACGCTTAAGCCCAGAAGTTCAAGACCAGCCTGGGCAATACAGCAAGACGCCTGTCTCAAAAAAAAAAAAAAAAAAAAAAACAAGTCTTAGCATGCATATTTATATAGACGTGTATGTTTGTAGTAAAGATTTTGAAATCTGTAGGTTCATTTGTAGATTTAAACTTTAGTGCCTAATGTCCAATAGGTGCTCAGTCTGTGCTGCCTGAATGTGTACACAGACAGTGAAAATGCATACAAGCAAAATTTACATAGATATTTTCTAAACTACTTACTGGATTCTCTTGTCCTGCAGGACGGGAAATGACTGTACCAGACACTTGCACCACAGATTCCATAGGGGCTTCACATAAAATCTTCCTCACAGAGGCTGCCGACTGCACAACAAGGGGTGAAAAGAGTTCCAAGAGACATATGAACTTACAGGAATGTTAGTAATTGTAAGTCTATGGTTTAAAAAAAATTAATAGTCATAGCTTAATTACCATAAAGACTGGGGCTGCCCCTTAATGACTTTATTACTGAATTTAGTAAAAACTGCATCCCCATTTTGACTCTATATAATGCAGCAAGTAAAACTATTAGTTAAGAACTTTAAAAAAAAAACTTTACAGCCAGGCACGGTGGCTCACGCTTGTAATCTCAGCACTTTGGGGGGCCGAGGCAGGTGGATCACCTGAGGTCACGAGTTCGAGCCCAGCCTGACCAACACAGAGAAACCCTGTCTCTCCTAAAAATACAAAAAATTAGCCGGGTGTGGTGGTGCATTTGCATAATCCCAGCTACTTGGGGGGCTGAGGCAGGAGAATCATTTGAACCTGGAAGGCGGAGGTTGCGGTGAGCCGAGATCGCACTATTGCACCCCAGCCTGGGCAACAAGAGCTAAACTCCATCTCAAAAAAAAAAAAAAAAAAAAAACTTTTCTTAAAGGAAAATAAGGAGAAGAATGACCATTATTAATGCAAACAAGTCCCACATACTTGAAAAGTAATTGTCTCCAGGATTAGTCTTAGGGGCAGTTAAATCCAATAGCAATAATGGGTCAAAGTCAAAGGAGTTCTTCAGCTATACTCATCTCTGGATGCTGATCCCTAAAACATAATTCATTGCTCTTTACTCGTTTCAAAACTTAAGAGCTGAATAAATAATATTTTTCTTAGGCATGCAAGCATTAAGTAAAAATTACAATAGAACCCAACTTTGCCCAATAAGTTTGATAGAAGTTCTTTTTTTATCTAATTCTTTAATTTCTTTTTTTTTTTTTTTGAGACAGGGTATCACTCTGGTTGCCCAGGCTGGAGTGCAGTGGTCTGATTTTGGCTCACTTCAGTCTCTACCTCCTGGGCTCAGGTAATTCTCCCAACTCAGCCACCCAAGTAGCTGGGACTACAGGTGCACGCCACCACGTCCAACTAATTTTTTGTATTTTTAGCAGAAATGAGGTTTCACTATGTTGCCCAGGCAGGTCTTGAACTCCTGCATGAAAGCAATCTGCTGGCCTTGGCCTCCCAGATTGCTGGGATTACAGGTGTGAGCCACCATGCCTGACCTTGAATTTTTTAATAAAAAAAAAATTTTCTTCAGAATATCACTCTGTCATATTTTATCTAATTTTGATGGTAATTAAATTAAATACTTTTCTGAGCAGGTAGTACCTTCACATGGCTTCAAATTCAAAGGGTGCAAAAAGACATAGTGAAAAGTTTCCCTCTTATCCTTGTCTTCAAGGCCCTCAGTTCCTTCCCCAGGAAGCACTCAATGTTACCAGATACTGAGGTATCCTTCCAGAGACATTTCATAACATATATACAAGCAAATACACACACACAGAGACACACACATTTTGAATATATATTCTGCTTCCTTCCCCTATTTGTTATATAAATGACAGCACTTAGAGTGCTGGAGTTTAACAGCTGCTCTTCTGTGTACTCAAGAATAGAGGGTTCTTCACTTAACAGTATTCCTTGGATTCTTTTCTCCCTATTAGAATAGAACTTCTTCATTTTTTTTGGTATGGCTGAGAAGAGTATCCTATTGTAAGAATATACATTATTTTTTAAGTCAGTCTTTTATTGGAGGACATCTAGGTTGTTCCCAAATTTTTTCTATTAAAAAGAATCCTGAAGTGAATATCCTTGTACATATGTCGCTTTGCATCTGTATAAGTCTAGGTATAAGATAATTTACTGGCTGGGTGCAGTGGCTTATGCCTGTAATCCCAGGAGGCTAAGGCAGGTGAATCATGAGGTCAAGAGATCATGACCATCCTGGCCAACATGAAGAAACTCCATCTCTACTAAAAATACAAAAATTAGCTGGGCGTGGTGGCACGTGCCTATAGTCCCAGCTACTTGGGGGGCTGAGGCAGAGGTTGCAGTGAGCAGAGATCGTGCCTCTGCACTCCAGCCTGGCAACAGAGTGAGCCTCCGTCTCAAAAAAAAAAAAAAAAAAAAAAAAAAAAAAAA
>NW_016107377.1:3168038-3169353 GCF_001604975.1 Cebus imitator
ATAATTTACCAGAAGTGGAATTATTGGCTCAAAAGATATATGCATTTATAGTTTTGATATTGCCAAATTGCGCTCCCCTTAGCTAGTGCCAATCTGTACTCCCTCCAGGAACTGAACACCTGCTTTCCCAAACACAGTGTGTTGTCAATCTAATGTGTTAAAAATGACAATTACATGCAGTTTTAATTCGTATTTATCTACCTATGAGTGAGGCTGGGCATACTTTCATTATGTCTACAAGCCTTTTATGTATTTTTTCCTCTAAATTTTTTGTTAATATCCTGGGTTCATAATTACTATTTTTTTGTTTTTTTTTTTCCTCATTGAGAAACCTGGGTTCATAATTCTACTAAGTCACTGGTCTTTTTGCCATGTCTTAATATTGCTTATGATATTTTGCAGTTTTCATTAACAATAAACTTCTGAATATAAAACGTCAAACATATTAATTTAACTACTTAGCTTACCCTAGCCACAGCATCAAAGAGGCTTAGATAATGACAGGAAATTTTCTATTACCTCATCCTGGGGAATGATAACTTGAACAAGCCCATGGAAATCTCTTAGGACCAAGAATGTGTTTTGCCTGATTAATGGAAAGAAAAAAAGGAATATTTAAAGATAAAATCTCTAAGCCTAAAGTTTAAGCACACAAAACAAATAACAAAAATCCATGCAATTTCTCATGTTTCTTTTTAATGATAATTATGTACTTTTTTTTTTTTTTTGAGACGGAGTTTCACTCTGCCCAGGCTGGAGTGCAGTGGTGCAATCTCACCTCCCTGCAACCTCTGCCTCCCAGGTTCAAGCAATTCTCCTGCCTCAGCCTCCAGAGTAGCTGGGATTATAGGCACGCGACACCATGCCCAGCTAATTTTTTATATTTTTAGTAAAGACAGGGTTCCACCATGTTGTCCAGGTGTCTCGAACTCCTAACCCCGTGATCTGCCTGCCTTGGCCTCCCAAAGTGCTGGAATTACAGGCATGAGCCACTGTGCCTGGCCTGATACTTATGTACTTTCATTAGTTACATTTCATGCAATTATCTATGTAGCTCATTGATGAAAAATGATTGTTTTTTATTATTTTATTTTATTTATTTTTTTTTTTTGAGACGGAGTTTCACTCATGTTACCCAGGCTGGAGTGCAATGGTGCGATCTCGGCTCACCGCAACCTCCTCCTCCTGGGTTCAGGCAATTCTCCTGCCTCAGCCTCCTGAGTAGGCACGCGCTACCATGCCCAGCTAATTTTTTGTATTTTTAGTAGAGACGGGGTTTCACCATGTTGACCAGGATGGTCTCGATCTCTTGACC
>NW_016107377.1:3170058-3173444 GCF_001604975.1 Cebus imitator
TTAGAAGAGACAGGGTTTCACCATCTTGGCCAGACTGGTCTTGAACTGCTGACCTCGTGATCCACTTGCCTTGGTCTCCCAAACTGCTGGGATTACAGGCGTGAGCCACTGTGCCTGGCCGGGACATATTCTTTAAGAAGATCATATAACCTATGTATCTTGGATCTCGTCTATGTTAATTAATGTACTATTCAGGTATGTTCTGGAATAGAGAGATGAACAACAACAAAAAATGGGCTCTGATCTTAAGGAATCACTGTTTATGTTTCTAGGCTTGCTCTCTACCTAAACTGAATAAAATGAGCTTTTGCCCCATGCTATTGGAGTTTAACAGCTGGTTTATAGGAGGCTGGCCTATTTTTAATTACTGGTCATAGGAACTCTTCAGTCTTAGTAAGCCCAGTGTCATTTCAGTCCACTGGTGGATCAAGCTTCATTGTTATACCCTTCAATAGATGTTACTGGTACCTACTAAGAATGACACTCTGTCACCTGGGTCTTTCAAGAACTAAAACAAAGTTGAAAATTCAGTAAGTTCTTAATCCTGCAGGAGTTGCAAAATGTTTTATTCTTCGGACTGGTTGTAAATTAGTAAACGTTTGGAATTGCCCTGGGGAAACAACCACTATGCATTCTTAGACTGTCTTCCCCAATTTACCTTCGGTACTGAATCCATCCACACAAGGTGACTTCTTGGCCTAAGTGAGATGAACGCAGCTCTCCACATGTGTTGGTCCGGACAACAAAGCTACTGAATTCTTTAAAAAGAAGAAAAGAAAAGAAAAGAAAAGAAGCTTTAAAAGGCAAGATTAAAAATACATCACTTGCAGGTTGTTTAAAAATAAAAATTCTCAAAATACATCTTAGGTAAGTTAGGGAAACAGGTGAAATTTATAAAATAAGTCAGAGTATGTAATTTAATTCACTCACTATTAAATTTACCTGCAAATGTGTCAAAAGCCAAGTGAATAACTGAATGTAAATTTCTGTCTTGTGTTAGGAAATCTAAATTCTTTGGATCATCTAGCATTTGCATTGATTTAAATCCTAATTACCCAACTCTTGGTATTTCACATTTCTTCTCCAAATGAAATAGGATTTTAGAAACTGCAGAAATGGATGGTGCAGGAACTATTTAGTTTTAGTATGAATCCAGCGTTTAACAGCCACTTGTACACTAGAACACTATTATAATTCTGTGAAAAAGGATTTTTTAAGGCATCAACCAAAAGCTGGGTATTCTATATATTACGTGGTTACCTGTTTGTGGTCTTTCTAAAAACTCAGGGAAAAGAAAACCCGCATTATAATGAATGAAGAGAGTGAACGATCTGCTTCTACACATAAGGCTATCCAGTTAAGAATTGGAATGAAACAAAAGCTCTCTGGCCGTAGATAACAGACTGAAGTACTGTTCATAGAACAGATCTCTTCGCTATTTTCACCTGGATTTCTCCTCTGTGAACTCAGCACCAGACTTCTGGAGAGAGAACCCCAGATGGGTTGGGTGGTCCTTCTAATAGGTCTGGATAAACCCCTGTACAGCTGACTTAACCAAGAAGGCAAGTACATGTTGGAGCCACAGGATGGCGAAAAACAGTCACGAATCCCACGCTGCCGGTAGTTAAAAGTCGGTTTTGGAGATACAGAAATCCCTTAAAATTCCAGGAGTTCCCACTCTCTTCTCGAATATTTAAGTCTTCCTCCGCACAACATTCGAGTACACGTCTCTAGAAGCAAGACAAATCTGCAAGTTATTTGGGGCCCTTGATGGGGTGAAGATAAGGGAAAGACCTTTCCCCGAGTCTTAAAGCATCAGTTTCCACTTCTATTCAACAAGTCGACAGCCAAAAGTGACAAGACAGCGACTCCACGTAGCAGGGCCAGGCGCGAGCCCAAGACAACCCAGAGGCTGTCACGAGGCCCACGCCCTTCCTTTCTTTCTACGCTTCCCGACAGGCTCCCGCGCCAGAACCGGGAAACAAGGAAGAATAGTCTCGCGTTTCAAATTTCGCAGACCTGCTGTCCGATCTTGAGCCTTCTGAAAGAGGAAGGCGAACAAAGCCAAAATGCTAAATGCTCCTAGGGCCGGAACCCATACACAGATCACCGCTGAGGTCCAAGCGCCCTTCCAACGGCCAGCTAATGCAGAGGATTACGGGGAAGGAATTCAACGAATCAGTGCTGAGGTGCCGCCGCCATGCTTATTATGGGCGGAAATTTGAGAGAAAGCTTCGCACCAGTAGAAAAACTGACGAGCAGCCGAGCAGAATTGGAAAAGTTGGCGATAGTAGTTAAGTTGCTGGGCCTTGCCCTCAGTTAAAATGGCAACTTTAGTTGCTTCACTATTACGGAATAGGCGGGGCGCCAAGGAGGCTTCCTGCGTGGGGCCGCAGAGCTAGTCGGGAAACTATTTTAAACGGTCGAGGCGGCAGAGGGCCGAATTGCCGTTTCTCGATGGCGTGTTTTCAGAGCTGGCCTGGGCTGTAACAGGCTTATCCGGAGAGGGACGGGTTGGGACGCACTGTCCTTTTGCCCTTCCCCCTCTGCGAGCAGAAGCTGACTCCACTGGAGCAAGGGTCGCAGAGCTGGGTGAGCGGAAATGTCCCTCACAGAGTGAAGTCGCAAGGCCCACCCCGCGTCTGTGGGAGCGGAGGTCTTCCTGGGCGCGGTTGTGTCTCTGGTGAACTCACTTGCTGTGGAGCGAGAGGGAATTTGGGAGAGCCAGGGATTACTCTGGCATCTCCCTTAGCTGTCATTTTGGCGGGTTTTTTTTGTTTGTTTTTTGTTTTTTTCTCCTTCAGGGGATTTCAGTCTCGACATAGTTTTGTAGCCGGATTTTGAAGAATGATTCGTGAATCCCGAATGGGTGACAGCGTCATTACGGCATTTTATTGGTAAAGATGCTTTGTATTGGTCTAGGAGCTGCTTTAAACTTTGTATTTGCCCTGTTGTGTGGTCATTATCTTCACAATACTTGTGTGTTGAGATGTGTTTACACACTACGTGCTTAACACCCGGCTAAGTATTGGCACTGGGGCGGTTGGATTTAGATATTGGTGGCAATGTAGAAAAGTGATCAAGTCAGAGCCCTTTCACGGACTAACCACAAGAGAAACAAGAAAGGTTTACTTGTGTACTTCCACAACTGCAAGTGGAATTGGCAAGAGAACTAGCTCTGCCAAGCTCTGGAAAACTTCTCCTGATGAGATGGCACTTGGAAAATGGATATGTGGTCACACAAATGGGAGTAGGGAAGTGTTTTTAATTGGCGATAAGGTGAATAAAAAGGGAGGAGGAGCAGTAGGGTAATCATCTGTCTAGAGTGGGGTGTGCATGTTTGGGTATAGGGCAGTGATTCTTAACCTTTTTTTTTTTTTTTTTTT
>NW_016107377.1:3174714-3186556 GCF_001604975.1 Cebus imitator
AAAAAAAAAAAAAAAAAAAAAAAAAAAAAAAAAAGAAAAAGGTTTATGAGATGTGAAGTGATGATTAATTTTGAACTTAATGAGCCCAACAACATGAAAGTTTAACATCTTACAGGAAATTGGAAATGCAGGACTGGTATGCAGCTGTAATGGTCTGAAGACAGAGATTTAGGGGTCGTCATATACAATGATTATTTTCCTATGTAGAATGAATGATTTTCACTGTCTGGGGCCACCCACTATTGGAATATGAGGAAAAAAAAGAATCGGCAAATGAACTGGAACTATAAAATGTAAGGAGGAGAAAAGCCCCCTAAAAAATGGAATGCCAGAAGAAACAAGGTAACAGAAAGTTTAGAGGAGTAAGGGTGAACAAACTTGATGAACAAAGTATTTTTGGTTTTGGCAAAAACAGTGATCTTCAAAAGTGCGGTTTTTTTGTTTTGTTTTTTGAAATGGAATTTCTTGTTGCCCAGGCTGGAGTGCAATGGTGCCATCTTGGCTCACTGCAACCTCTGCCTCCCGGGTTCAAGCGATTCTCTTGCTTCAGCCTACCGAGTAGCTGGGATTACAGGCACCCGCCACCATGCCTACCTAATTTTTGTATTTTTAGTAGAGACGGGGTTTCACGATGTTGGCCAGGCTGGTCTTGACCTCCTGACCTCAGGTGATCCTTGAAATATTTATTAGTAACTGGAGGCAATAGGTGTAGATCACATTTCCAGGAGATTGGTCTCAGAAGGAATTAGATAAATTGGATTTAAACAGTTTTATTTTATTATACTTTAAGTTCTGGGGTACATGTGCAGAATGAAGAGTTTGTTACATAGGTATACATGTGTCATGGTAGTTTGCTGCATTCATCACCTTGTCATCTACATTAGGTATTTATCCTAATGCTATCCCTCCTCTATCCCCCACTCCCTGCTATCCCTCCTCTAGACCCCCACCCGGACAGGCCCTAGTGTGTGATGTTCCCCTTGTAAGCTGCAACTTATGAGTGAGAACATGCGGTGTTTGGTTTTCTGTTCTTGGGTCAGTTTGCTGAGAATGATGGTTTCCAGCTTTATTCGTGTTCCTGCAAAGGACATGAACTCGTCCTTTTTTATGGATGCATAGTATTCCATGGTGTATATTGGCCACATTTTCTTTATCCAGTCTATCATTGATGGGCATTTGGGTTGGTTCCAAAGTCTTTGCTATTGTGAAAAGTGCCGTAATAAACATATGTGTGCATGTGTCTTTATAATAGAATGATTTATAACACTTTTGGTATATACCCAATAATGGGGTTGCTGGGTCAAGTGGTATTTCTATTTCTAGATCCTTAAGGAATTGCCACATTGTTTTCCACAGCGGTTGAACTAATTGACACTCCCACCAACAGTGTAAAAGTGTTCCTAATTCTCCACATCCTCTCTAGCATCTGTTGTCTCCTACTGTTTTAATGTTTGCCATTCTGACTGGTGGGTGATGGTATCTCGATATGGTTTTGATTTGCATTTCTCTAATGATCAATGATGATGAGCTTTTTTTCATATGTTTGTTGGCTGCATAAATGTCTTCTTTTGAGAAGTATCTGTTCATATCTTTCGCCCACTTTTTGATGTTTTTTTTTTTTTCTTGTAAATTTTAGGTCTCCCTAGACTCTTGATTATCGCCCTTTATCAGATGAGTAGATTGCAAAAATTTTTTCTCATTCTCTTGGTTGCCAGTTTACTCTAATGATAGTTTCTTTTGCTGTGCAGAAGCTCTTTAGTTTAATTAGATCCCATTTTTCTATTTTGCCTTTTGTTGCCATTGCTTTTTGTGTTTTAGTCATGAAGTCCTTGCCCATGCCTATGTCCTGAATGATATTGCCTAGGTTTTCTTCTAGAGTTTTTATGGTGTTAGGTCTTATGTTTAAATCTTTAATCCATCTGGAATTAATTTTTGTATAAGGCGTGAGGAAGAGATCCAGTTTCAGCTTTCTGCATATGGCTAGCCAGTTTTCCCAATGCCGTTTATTAAATAGGGAATCCTTTTCCCATTGCTTGTTTTTGTCAGGTTTGTCAAAGATCAGATGGTTGTAGATGTATGGCGTTATTTCTGAGGCCTCTGTCTTGTTCTGTTGGTTGACATCTCTGTTTTGGTACCAGTACCATGCCGTTTTGATTACTGTAGACTTGTAGTATAGTTTGAAGTCAGGTAGCGTAATGCCTCCAGCTTTGTTCTTTTTCCTTAGGATTGTTTTGGCCATGCGGGCTCTTTTTTGGTTCCCTATGAAATTTAAGGTTTTTTTTTCCAATTCTGTGAAGAAATTGGTAGATTGATGGGGATAGCATTGAATCTGTAAATTACTTT
The DNA here is from genome assembly GCF_001604975.1 of Cebus imitator. Classification (NCBI taxonomy): domain Eukaryota; kingdom Metazoa; phylum Chordata; class Mammalia; order Primates; family Cebidae; genus Cebus; species Cebus imitator. The sequence continues at coordinate 3,177,058 of NW_016107377.1, forward strand.
GGGCAGTATGGCCATTTTTATGATATTGATTCTTCTTAACCATGAGCATGAAATGTTTTTCCATCTGTTTGTGTCCTCTCTTATTTCCTAGAGCAATGGTTTGTGGTTCTCCTTGAAGAGGTTCGTCACATCCTTTGTTAGTTGTATTCCTAGGTATTTTATTCTCTTTGTACCAATTTTGAATGGGAGTTCACTCATGATTGGCTCTCTGTCTGTTATTGGTGTATAGGAATGCTTGTGATTTTTGCACATTGATTTTGCTGAAGTTGCTTATCATCTTAAGGAGATTTGGGGCTGAGATGATGGGGTCTTCTAAATATACAATCATGTTGTCTGCAGGTAGAGACAATTTGAGTTTCTCTTTTTCCTAACTGAATACCCTTTATTTCTTTTTCTTGCCTGATTGCCCTGGCCAGAACTTCCAATATTATGTTGAATAGGAGTGGTGAGAGAGGGCATCCTTGTCTTGTGCCAGTTTTCAAAGGGAATGCTTCCAGTTTTTGCCCATTCAGTATGAGATTGGCTGTGGGTTTGTCATAAATAGCTCTTATTATTTTGAGATATGTTCCATCAATAACTAGTTTATTGAGAGCTTTTAGCATAAAGGGCTGTTGAATTTTTTCAAGACCTTCTCTGCGTCTATTGAGATAATCTTGTGGTTTTTATCTTTGATTCTGTTTATGTGATGCTTTACATATATAGATTTGTGTATGTTGAACCAGCCTTGCATCCCAGAGATGAAGCCGACTTGATCGTGATGGATAAGCTTTTTGATGTGCTGTTGGATTCAGTTTGCCAGTATTTTATTGAGGATTTTCACATCAATGTTCATCACAGATTTTGACCTGAAATTATCTTTTTTAGTTGTGTCTCTGCCAGGTTTTGGTATCAGGATGATGTTGGTCTTATAAAATGAGTTAGGGAGGATTCTCTCTTTTTTGTATTGTTTGGAATAGTTTCAGAAGGAATGGTACCAGCTCCTCTTTGTACCTCTGGGAGAATTGGCTGTGAATGCGTTGTGTCCCGGACTTTTTTTGATTGGTAGGCTGTTAATTGCTGCCGCAATTTCAGACCTTGTTATCAGTTTGTTCAGGGATTTGACTTCTTCCTGGTTTAGTCTTGGGAGGGTGTAAGTGTCCAGGAATTTATCCATTTCTCCTAGATTGACTGGTTTATTTGCATACAGGTATTTATAGTATTCTCTGATGGTAGTTTGTATTTCTGTGGGATTGGTGGTGATATCCCCTTTATCATTTTTTGTTGCATCTATTTGATTTTCTCTTTCTTCTTTATTAGTCTGGCTAGCGGTCTATGTATTTTGTTGATCTTTCCAAAAACCAGCTCCTGGATTCATTGATTTTTTTTTTTTTTTTTTTGAAGGGTCTTTTGTAAACACAAATTTTTAATGTTAGAAATACTAGAATATGCTTGGCGGTAGAAGAAAAGGATCCTGTGGAGGAGTGATTAGAGGTAATAGAGAGGTGAAGTACAGCCTGGTGTGGTGGTGCACACCTGTAGTCTCAGCTTCTCAAGAGGCTGATGTGGGAGGATTGCTTAAGCCCAGGAGGTCGAGACTGCAGTGAGAGTGGGCCACTGCATGCCAGCCTGGACAACAGAGTGAGACCCTGCTTCAAGAAAAGAGAGCTGAAGTACATATAGGAGATGGTGTCCAGGGGAGATACAAGTAAGAGGACCTCTTTCTTTCCGATTAGAAGGAATAGTATTGGGACAATAACATATTGAGTTAAGATATATTTATAACCTCTTGATTATTGTGCTGGGCAAAAGTACACATTCTTGAGTGTAAGTTGAGAAGGCAAAATAAGTACAAATCATTTACTAATCTTTAATTCATGGATTGGGCTATTTTATTTTACCTTAACATTTAATACTCAATGGATATGTTTTCTCAAAACCATCCCTCTTAGTGGTAATAGTCTTTTTCTCACCTAGATTTATTGCTAGATTTTGTAAAGTCACCTAGACTTTAAAATGTTTTTGGAAATCATAGCATTTCTCTTTATGGAGTCAAATTCAGCAGGGCTTATGTTGCCTCATAATTGATCCCTATTTAAAAGGCGTGTGAAGCAACATGTAGTTAAGTGCACTCATTGCAGAGTTAGACTGTCTGAATTCAGATCCTGGCTCTTCTACTCCAACTGGTTGACTTTGGCAAGCTACTTAATTTCTGCGACTTTCTATTTGTCAGCTGGGAGTATGATCTACTTCATGGGGTTGTTTGAGGATTAAATGAGAAAATATTTATAAAGGGCTTAGAAGAGTACCTGAAACATGATGAATGCTCAATAAGTGTTAGTGATTATTGTACCAAGTCACAAATTTGAGGGAAACATTCTGTGTAAGTAGGACTGATTAAAATTATCTTTGAAATAGGTAATTCAATATGCATTTAAAGCTAGGATGCTTTAGAGTAGCTGTTATTTAAATTGTGTGGTGGCTGGTCCGATGGTAGTGGGTTATCAGAACTTAATTAACAGTGTCACTAAAGTTGGTATACAACCCCCCACTGCTAAATTTGACTGGCAAAAAAAAAAAAAAATTGTGTGGTGTCTGGTGTAGTGCATTCACCACCACAGTCAAGGTACAGTTCCATCACCACAAGGAATTCTTGTGTTGCCTTCTTATAGTCACATTTATGCCCCTCCTACCCTCTTCCCCATCCCTAATCCCTGTCAGCCACTCATCTGTTCTTCATTCCTTTAATTTTGTCATTTAAAAATGTTGTATCTGTGAAATTTTAGAATATGTGATCTTTTTGGCTTGGCTTTACCATCCAAGTTGTTGCATGTATCAATAATTTGTTTCTTTTCATTGCTGAGTATTGTTACACGGTGTGGATGTACCACAGTTTATTTAATCATTCGCACACTGAGTTGTTTTCAGTTTTTGGCTATTATGAATAAAGCTACTATGGACATTTGTAAAAACAAATAAATTGTGTGGTATATGAACTTGCTCTGGACATTATTTGAACTTTAAGGACAAATAATGCTACATATTTAGTTTATGTATGTATTTATTTATTTATTAATTAGAGAGGGTCTTACTCTGTTGCCCAGGCTAAAGTGCAAAGCTCAGCAGGTTCTAACTCCTGGGTTCAAGCTGTCCTCCTGCCTCCGCCTCTGGAGTGGCCAGGTTAAATCTTTTTTTCTTGTTTGTTTTAAGAGATGGGGTCTTGCTATGTTGTCTATGCTAGGATTACATGTTTAATTTATAGAGTTTTGTGCAAGATATAAAGAGTATCCTAGTCTGACATACTGAAATGGAAGATACAGGTTGAGCATCCCTAATTAGAAAATCTGAAGTCTGAAATGCCCTATAACGTGAAACTTTTTGAGTGCCGACATGTTGCTGGAAGGAAATGTTCACTGGAGCATTTTGGATTTCAGATTTTCCGATTAAGGATGCTTGACCAGAGTAATACAAATATTCCAAAATCTGTGAAAATCTAAAATCCAAAAACATTTCTGGTCCCAAGCATTTCAGATAAGGGATGCTCAACCTGTACTATTTTAAATATAATAGTATTTAAATATAGGTCAGGCGCAGTGGCTTACATCTGTAATCCCAACACTTTGGGAGGCTGAGGCAGGTGGATCATCTGAGGTCAGGAGTTCGAGACCAGCCTAGCCAACATAGTGAAATCCCGTCTCTACTAAACAACAACAACAACAACAACAACAAATCAGCTGGGTGGGTGTGGTGGCAGGTGCCTGTAATCTCAGCTAATTTGGAGGCCGAGGCAGGAACCTGGGAGGCCAAGGTTGCAGTAAGCTGAGATCATGCCATTACACTCTAGCCTGGGCTAACAACAGCAAGACTCCGCCTCAAAATACATAAATAAATACAGTAATGTAACTTTATTTATAAAAAACTTTTCAAAAGGGTAACTGTGTAGTAGTTGAGACTAGTCATAACTTTTAAATGATAATTCCTATTGATGCAAATTGTATTTTAATTTTGTGTTTCTTTTTTTTCTTGAGAAGGTCTGGAATTCAGTGGCATGATCACAGCTCACTGCAGCCTTGACCTCCTGGGCTCATGCAACCCACTACTTTAGCCTCCTGAGTAGCTGGGACCACAGGCATGCACCACCACACCTGGCTGGTTATTTTTTATTTTTTGTAGAGATAGAGTCTCACAGTGTTGTTCAGGCTGACCCCAGACTCCTGGGCTCAAGTGATTCACCTGCCTCAGCTTCCCAAACTGTTGGGATTACAGTCATGAGCTACCATGCCTGGCCCTAATTTTGAAGTTGTATGAAATACTTCCGTTTAATTGAACCAATACTTGTTTCAACAATTAAAGGGCATGCAGCATTGTATTTGGGTAATTAAACAAGAGAAATATAAAGCATGGTTTCAGTGAAAGTAGGTTAGTTTTACTGGGGATACAAGAAATGCACACTAAAAAATGGTACAAGGAAGTATATAAACGGGCTAAAATGAGTGGTACAGACTGGGTGATTGAGGAAAGCTATGTATACTGGTATATCTCCAAGGATTTTGTAGAACATTTTTGAGGGATTTTTTTAGACTTATTTAGAGATGAGAGCTCATTAAGCATACACACACACGCACACTCTGCTTCCAGAAATGAGCTACTAATAACAGGTAACAGATATGTCATAACCTATGTATTTCATAGGTATTTCAGGACCAAGAGGTAAAAAAAACCCTGGTTTGAAAGGAGGTCAAATTTCTAGCATGGTCTTAAAGGTGGTGAGATGGGAAAAGGACACTTAAGATAGGGAATACAGTTGAGAAGCAAACCCCTGAAGATAAGAATATGTTTATGTCGTAGGTTGGAGAGAAGAATTATGAGGATAAGGAGAAGCTTAATTAGAAAGACCCAAAATACCCAGCAGAAGAGTTCAGGATTTGTCTTGTTACTGTAAAGGTTTTTGCTCAGATAAAAATAAAGTGCTATTTCTGGAAGAATGGATTACTCTTACATATGGAGAATTCTTAGTTGTGGCTAAGGAATTAGCTTTGTGAAAGGATGACAGATTCTTGAAAGAAAAACTCAGTAGAATGTGCTTAATGACTGTATGTTAAAGAATGAAGGAGGGGACTATATGAATTTAAGTTAGGAAGTTGACAAGAATTTGAAAATGGATCAGTAAGCTTTTGGAAGGAGGAGGAAAAGGAGTTTGAATTTAGTTTTGAACACATTTGTGTTTGAGGTATCTGTAAGATATTCATAAAAGTGGGCTCTAGCCAATGAGTTTGTGTTTCTTTTTTTTCTTAAGAGGGTCTTGTCCTGTCTGTCACCCAGGCCAGAATTGAGTGGCATGATGACAACTCACTGTAGCCTTGACTTTCTGGGCTCATGCAATCCTTCTACTTCAGCCTCTTGGTTTAAAAGTCAAAACTGGGGATAGGGAAGGGAAAAGAAAGAAGGAAAGAGAAAGGATTCCTTTATAGTGAGGAGACGAATCAGTGAAACTGTGAGCATGAATTAACATTTTAGTGCTTAGAATTCTGGTTTTATTTCTTCTTTTGTAGACAGACCATGGATTCTTATGATGCATCAGAATCAACTCCTAGACAAAGTACATCCTTAAGGCCTGAAGATTACTTTATAGGTGCCACTTTTCTGCAGAAACGATTAGAATCAGTTAGGAAGCAGACTTCATTTATCCCGACTCCACCTCGAAGGAAAATTCCCCATTGCTCACAGTTACAGGTATGCTTTTTGTGTTCCTTTGTGTTAGTCAATAATTGAGAGTATCTGTGAACAAAACATTTCAATTTTTCTAACTATAGTATTCTTAGTATCTTCTTAACCCTTCAGCTAATAAAATAAATGAGAAGCAAAGAAACAATTTCATAACTATCACTGCTACCTCTTTTATGTCTTTTATTTTTTATATTTTTATTTATTTACTTATTTTTAAAGTAATTTTCAAACATAGAACCCATATATACCAGGAGTTTTTATGTGCTTTAACCTCCTTTAATCGGAATCATGTCCACACTATTCTTTTTTTTAACTTTAAGTTTAGGGGTGTATGTGCAGGATGTGCAGGTTTGTTACATAGGTAAATGTGTGTCATGGGGGTTGGTTGTACAGATTATTTCATCACCCAGGTGTTCAGCTTAGTATCTGTTAGTTATTTTTCCTGCTTCTCTCCCTCCTCCCACCCTCCACCCCTGATAGGCCTCAGTGCGTGTTGTTCCCCTCTATACGTCCATGTGTTCTCATCATTTAGCTCCCACTTATAAGTGAGAACATGTGGTATTTGGTTTTCTGTTCCTTTGCTAGTTGGCTAAGGATAATGGCCTCCAGCTCCATCCATGTCCCTGCAAAGGATATGATCTCATTCATTTTTATGGCTGCATAATATTCCATGGTGTATATGTACCACATTTTCTTTATCTAGTCTGTCACTCATGGGCATTTAGGTTGATTCCATGTCTTTGGTATTGTGAATAGTGCTGCAGTGAGTATACACATGCATGTAGACTGATTTATATTCCTTTGGGTGTATACCCAGTAATGGGATTGGTGAGTCAGATAATATTTCTGTCTCTAGGCCTTTGAGGAATTGCCACACAGTCTTCCACAATGGTTGAACTAATTCACACTCCAACCATCAGTGTATAAGCATTCCTTTTTCTCCACAACCTCACCAGCATCTGTTATTTTTTGACTTTTTATTTTTCTCCACAACCTTGCCAGCATCTGTTGTTTTTTTACTTTTTAATAATAGCCATTCTGGGCCGGGCGCGGTGGCTCAAGCCTGTAATCCCAGCACTTTGGGAGGCCGAGGCGGGTGGATCACGAGGTCAAGAGATTGAGACCATCCTGGTCAACATGGTGAAACCCCGTCTCTACGAAAAATACAAAAACATTAGCTGGGCATGGGGCGCGTGCCTGTAATCCCAGCTACTGAGGAGGTTGAGGCAGGAGAATTGCCTGAACCCAGGAGGTGGAGGTTGCGGTGAGCCGAGATCGCGCCATTGCACTCCAGCCTGGGTAACAAGAGTGAAACTCCGTCTCAAAAAAAAAAAATAATAATAATAGCCATTCTGACTGGTGTGAGATGGTATCTCATTGTGGTTTTGATTTGCATTTCTCTAATGATCAGTGTTGTTGAATTTTTTTTCATATGATTTTTGGCCTCATGTATGTCTTCTTTTGAGGAGTGTCTGTTTATGTCCTTTGCTGACTTTTTAATGGGGTTGTTTTTTTCCTTTTTTTTTTTGAGAGAGTCTCACTGTGTCACCTAGGCTGGAGTGCGGCGGCACAATCTTGGCTAACTGCAATCTCCACCTCCTGGATTCAAGCAATTCTCCTGCCTCGGCCTCCCAGGTAGCTGGGATTATAGGCCATCCACTGCCACGCCTGGCTAATTTTTTTGCATTTTTAGTAGAGACAGGGTTTCACCATGTTGACCAGGCTGGTCTGGAACTCTTAACCTCAGGTGATTCACCTGCCTTGACCTCCCAAAGTGCTGGGCTTATAGGTGTGAGCCACTGTGCCTGGCCCATTTTTTTTTTCTTTTAAATTTAAGTTCCTTATTGGTGCTGGATAGTAGACCTTCGTCAGATGCCTGGTTTGCAAAAATTTTCTCCCATTCTGTAAGTTTTCTGTTTCCTCTAGTGATAGTTTCTTTTGCTCTGCAGAAGCTCTTAAGTTTAATTAGATCCCATATGTCAATTTTTGCTTTCATTGCAATTGCTTTTGGTGTGTTTGTCATGAAATCTTTGCTTGTACTTATGTCCTGAATGGTATTGCCTAGGTATTTTCCAGGGTTTTTATAGTTTTGTGTTTTACATTTGTGTCTTTAATCCCCTTGAGTTAATTTTTGCATATGGTATAAGGAAGGGGTCCAGTTTCAATTTTCTGCATTTGGCTAGTCAGTTATCCCAGCACCGTTTATTGAATAGGGAACCCTTTCCCCTTGCTTTTTTTTGTCAGGTTTGTCCATAGTATTTCTTTGTCTTTAATGACATTGACATTTTTAAAGAATACAGTATAGCGTTCTTTTTTCTTTTTAAGTATTATGTTCCTCATTTTGTATTTGTCTGGTGTTTTCTCATGATTAAATTGAAATTGTTATTTTTGGCTAGAGTACTGCATAGGCGCTGTTGTATCATTGGGGAATCACATCTGAAGGCACACAGGTGACATTAATTTTGATCATTCTGTTAAGGAGTTGTCCAGTTGTTGGAGCTGGGAAGACTATGACAGGAAGTATGGACTCGATAAAAAAATTCAGTTTGGAAGGAAACTAGGAACCTATATGGGGGCCTATATGAAGACCCTGAACAATGTCATGGGGCCAATACAAATGAAATATTTTTGTTTTTAATGGTACTTGTGGTTCTAATAGAGCATGGTAAAAAATATTCCCAAGTATCTTTTTTTCTTTTTTTTTAGACTAGTGCAGTAGTGAGAGGGGGAAAGAGTAGAACAAGGAGTTGGAAACAAGGAGTTTGATCTATAACTGATTGTGAACATTGAGCTGAGATAACTCAACTACCTTTGGACCAGCCCCCAAGTATCTTTCTATTTAATCTGTTGAATTGGGCATGGTGTTATAGAGTAGATTTACAGCCAAACAATTTTTTTTTTTTTTTTTTTTTTTTTGAGACAGAGTCTTGCTCTGCCACTCAGGCTGGAGTGTAGTGGCGCGTTCTTGGCTCACTGCAACCTCTACCTCCAGGATTCAAACAGTTCTGCCTCAGGCTCCCTAGAAGCTGTGACTATAGGCACACACTACCACACCCAACTTTTTTTTCTATTTTTAGTAGAGACAGGGTTTCACCATGTTGGCCAGACTGGTCTCAAACTCCTGACCTCGTGATCCACCCGCCTTAGCTTCCCAAAGTGCTGGGATTACAGGCGTGAGCCACGGCATCCAGCCTAAATCATTTTTTAAATTACTTAAGGCTAATCAAATTAGATACTTTAGGAATAGTTACTATTTTTGAAATCTATAATTTGAAGTTTCTAAAAATAAAACATGTTAAATATTTATTGAACACTTGTTCTAGATAGCATTGTTCTAAAGAGAACTAAATAGACAAAAATCAGTGCAGTCATCAAGCTCATACTCCGGTAGAGAAGACAGATAGTCAAAATAAAAAAAAAATTACAAGAATATAATGTTGGGTAGTAGTAAGTGCTGTGAAGAAAAATAAAGCCAGGTGAGGTGATACAAAAACTGGAATAGGTGCAGGTGCTACTTTCAATAGAGTGGCCTCTTGGGTTACATTTGGGCAGCGAACTGAATGAAGTGAACAAACATGCCATGTGAACACTTGGGCATTCTAAAGAGAAGGTACAGGCGGTGGCTCACGCCTGTAATCCCAGCACTTTGGGAGGCCGAGGCGGGTGGATCACGAGGTCAAGTGATCGAGACCATCCTGGTCAACATGGTGAAACCCCGTCTCTACTAAAAATACAAAAAATTAGCTGGGCATGGTGGCGTGTGCCTGTAAGCCCAGCTACTCAGGAGGCTGAGGCA
>NW_016107377.1:3186801-3196989 GCF_001604975.1 Cebus imitator
TTTTTTTTTTTTTTTTTTTTTTTAGGAAGATGTTGACCCTCAAAAGGTTGCATTCCTTCTGCATAAACAGTGGACTTTATATAGTTTAACTCCCTTATATAAATTCTCCTATAGTAATCTCAAAGAGTATTCTAGACTTCTGAATGCTTTTATTGTTGCTGAAAAGCAAAAAGGGCTTGCTGTGGAAGTGGGAGAAGACTTCAACGTCAAAGTGATTTTTTCTACTGTCCTAGGAATCAAGGGAACACAAAGGGACCCTGAAGCATTCCTAGTCCAGGTATAACATGTAAACAATACTTGCTTCCTAGGGGAAAAGAATCTGCATTTTCTTTGTTTGGAAATTGTTGTGGCATTTTTCTGTTTTAAAAATTTTAAGTGTGTGATTTATAATGTATTGTGGGTCTTGTTTGACTAAACTAATAATTAGATCTAATCAACTTAAATTTTTTTCATATATATGTAGTTTGTGTACAAAATCATGTTTATTTTTAAAAACAGGAAATACATAAAAGTACAAAAAAGTTAAAAATTATAGTTTAACATTTTGGTATATATGTTTGGTTATCTGTATATATAGTCTTGAAATTGGGGTTGTATTGCCCATACTTTTGCATTATGACATTTTTACTAATATTGTAGACAATTACTCATATCATTAGGAATTCTATATTTTTATGGTTTTTACTGGGACTAAATTTCTAGAAGTAGAATTTTAGTATAAAAATATGTAGTATATCATTAAATATTGTGATACTTCATGCTGGGTTACTCTCAGGGATGTAATATTTTAAGGCCCGGGTGCAGTGCAGTGGCTCACTCCTGTAATACCAGCACTTTGGGAGGCCAGGACGGGCAGATCACCTGAGCTAGGAGTTCAGCACCAGCCTGGGCAACATGACAAGACCCCATCTCTACAAAAAATACAATAAATAAATAAATCTGGCTTCTTCATCAATCAAGATAGTTCTGTTGCTCTTATATACTACTTATAGGAAGGAATATAAAATGTTGCATTGCTTTCTTTTTTTTTGAGACAGGGTCTCACTTTGTCACCCAGGCTGGAGTGCAGTGGCACGATCTTGGTTTACTGCAACCTCCTGGGCTTAAGTGATCCTTCCACCTTAGCCTTCCAAGTAGCTGGGACTACAGATACATGTCACTACACTCGGGTAAATTTTTTATTTTTTTTTAGACAGGGTCTTGCCATGTTGCCTAGGTTGGTCTCAAACTTCTGGGCTCAAGTGATCCACCCTCCTCGGCCTCCCAAATTGCTGGGATTACAGGCATAAACCACCGCACTCAGCCTTAGATTTATTTGGTTTATTATTCATGCCTGCTGCTTCTGTTTCTTTTGAGCTAACTAATTTTAATACTGGATAAGGAAATTAAGTTCTCAAACAGTTGAAAAGGGCTGACTTTTTGTTTGTATAGATTAGGGGTCAGTAAACCATGGCCCGTAGGCCAAATCTGACCTGCTGCTTGTTTTTGTAAATAAGGTTTTATTGGAACATAGCCCCTTTTATTCACTTATATATTGTCTGTGGCTGCTTTTGTGCTATAACAGCTGAGTTGAGAAGTTGCAACAGAGACCGTATTGCCAGCAAAGTCTGAAATGCTTACTATCTGGCCCTTTGCAGAAAAAATTTGCTGACCCCGATGTAGGTCATGGTATTGGCAAAGATCTCAAGATGTTCTAGGATTAGGTTTAGCCTAAATAAGAGTGAATTAAACAAGTTAGTGGTATACTGTCTTTTTTTTAAATTCGTAGAGGTAAGCTGTCCAAGGCTGGTATGATGCTTGATGAAATCATTAATAATCTAGGCTCTTTCTTCTCCTTGGTGCATGGCTTCCATCCTAAAAGTTACCTTATGGTCTAACATAAGATGTCTCCAGCAGCTGTAAACATTATATTCAAGTTCCCGGCAGGAAGTAGGAGAAAGATGGGAAGGACAAACAGAATCTGATGCAGAGTAAATCTTGCTGAGACCCAGTAACTTCTGTTTATATCTTAGTTGGAAGGGAAGCTAGAAAAGAATTTTTTTCAGTGGGTACTCTGCCAACTTAAGTAAAGAGACTTTTTGAGACAAGTTCTCACTCTGTCACCCAGGTTGGAGTGCAGTGGCACTATCCTGGCTCACTGCAACCTCTGCCTCCTGGGCACAAGCAGTCCTCCCACCTCAGCCTCCCCCCCACAGCCCCCACCAAGTAGCTGGAACTACAGGCATGTGCTACCATGACAGGCTAATTTTTATATTTTTGTAGAGACAGGGTTTCACCGTGTTGCCCAGGCTCGTCTCAAACTCCTGAGCTCAAGTGATCCACTTGCCTCTGCCTCCCAAAGTTCTGGGATTGCAGGCGTGAGCCATCTCGCCCAGCTGTAAAGGGACTATTTTATTGTGGAAGGACAAATGAATACTTGAGAGACAATTAGCAGTTTTTATCAAGTGAAGCAGTAGATGCACAAAGTTTGTGACTTGCATGTCATCAGTCAAGCATATACCCTTATGAGAATTAGAAATGACCTCTTGAATTCCTGGTATAGTGTTCTAATAGTTTTCAAATTAAATCTCATTTCTTGATAGGGTTACAGGACTCTTAGGTCATGAAAGTATGATAAACATATCTAAACTTCTGGGTATTTGGGAGTCTTTGATAATTTCTTGAACAAGAAGGAGAAATATGATAAAAGTAACTGTGTAAATGATCATATCTGAAGGGCTATTATACAAAGCTGTGATCTTAACCTTGGTTTGCTTAATGCTTTAACAGACTTCTGTGAGTATCTGGAAGGCATATTTGTTGTGTAACTTAAAATTTAAAGTTTGAGAGGTTAGACAGTCAGCTAAAAATGTAATCAAAGATCCTAAATGATCTGCATGGATTGTCCAATGAGCCAAATCAAAAGAGATTAAAATTTTAGTAGGAATAAGCTTATTGCCTCAGTATAAGTTGGGAGAAATTTACCAATAACAGCAAACATCAATATACAGGGTTAGTTTATATAAAGCTGTCAACTAAAAACCAGAAAACTGCAATCTGCGATTACATTAACAGGAGTCTAATCTAGGTTAAAGGTGGTGGTTTAGCCTTTAAAAAAAGGTCTTGCACTCAGACCTTTTTTCCCCTCCTCCCTGAATCAGACCTATTTAAAGTAATGATATTCACTTACGAATGATTCCTCTGCAAAATAATTTCAGGGAAGAGTGACTAGAATAGTGAGAAAATGTGAAAGCATGTCATAGGCGGAATGGTTGAAGAAACTGGAAATGTTGAACTTAGTACTATATATGATAGGGACCATCAAATACTTGAAGGACTTTTCCTGTAGAAGAGAGATTAGATTAGATTATATTCTACATGTCCAAAAGGAAGAAAGCAGGACCAGTGGGTAGAAACTGTAGGGTCTGACATATAAAAGAACATTTTAAGTTGATAGTCCTGCCTTAGGAAATATTGAAGTATTCCTCAATGAAAGAATTCAAACACTTTGGATTTTGTGACCTTTTACAGTTCTTTCTAAAGTTGAGGGTTTTTGTTTGTTTGTTTCAGGGTACTGTATCTGGTTATACCATATTGGTAGCTCTTACTTTGCATTTTGGTTACATCAGGATCTTATATCATGCATGTTTCCACTGTTTAAGAATATTGGGGGCTGGGCATGGCGGCTCATGCCTGTAATCCTAGCACTTTGGAAGGCCGAGGCAGGCAGATCACCTGAGGTCGGAGGTTCAAGATCAGCCTGGCCAACATAGTGAAACCCTGTCTCTACTGAAAATAGAAAATTTAGCTGGGTGTGGTGGTGCATGCCTGTAATCCCAGCTACTCAGGAGGCTGAGACTGGAAAATCACTTGAATCCAGGAGGTGGAGGTTTCAGTGAGCCGAGATTGTGCCACTGCACTACAGCCTGGGTGGCAGAGTGAGACTCCATCTCAAAAAAAAAGGCCAGTTATTTTGATAAGCCCTTTTAATCATTGGGGAGACTATCCTCTATGTTTTTTGCAAGTATTACATTGGATTGTTTTATTTTTAATGAACTAATTTTGAGAAGATGTAATTTAGAAGTAAATATACTTTTGAATTTAAGGAACCTGTTTCTTTTGTAGATTCTGTCAAAATCTCAATTACCATCTGAGAATAGAGAAGGTAAAGTGCTGTGGACTGGCTGGTTCTGCTGTATATTTGGAGATAGTCTTCTGGAGACTGTTTCAGAAGATTTCACCTGTCTGCCCTTATTCCTTGCAAATGGAGCAGAGTCTAACACAGCCATAATTGGAACTTGGTTTCAGAAAACTTTTGACTGTTATTTCAGTCCTTTAGCAATCAATGCATTTAATCTTTCCTGGATGGCTGCCATGTGGACTGCATGCAAAATGGACCATTATGTGGCTACTACTGAATTTCTTTGGTCTGTACCCTGTAGCCCTCAAAGTCTGGACATTTCTTACGCAATACATCCAGAGGATGCAAAAGCTATATGGGACAGTGTCCACAAAACACCTGGGGAGGTTACCCAGGAAGAAGTTGACTTATTCATGGACTGCCTTTATTCACATTTCCATAGGCATTTCAAAATTCATTTATCAGCCACAAGATTGGTTCGTGTTTCAACATCTGTAGCTTCAGCACATACTGATGGAAAAATAAAGGTTAGTTTGAACAATCTAGTTAAGTAATTTTTCCTTATTGCATGGTTTTAAAAATGTATGATGATTGTATTGTCCACATTGAAGAAACACATTCGAATGTATTCAAGACAATAGAGAGCCTTTATTTTATGCTTTATGGTTTACTGAAGTCTTTACCTTCCAGATAATAGCCTTATAATGGAAGGACACTATATGCTGTGTGCTTCAGCCTTTGGTAATAATATGAATTATTATTTTGTAGTAACTTTGAACCTTTCAAAATTGTTTGTGAAATTTTGAAATAATGATCAGAGTAACAGAGAATGTTGTATGTTAGACCAAAAAAAATATATATATAGCCAGAAACATAGAACTAAGATGTCATCTTTATATTCTAGGCTTTTTTATCCTCATTGGGAAAGAAATAATAGAGACATTGTTTTATTCTCTACAAAGTCATTTCTGATAAGAAGTATCAGAAATAAACTGAGAATTGGCTTCTAAAATATATTAAAATATACAGTCACAATATACATTCAGTAAATGTTTTGTGATCTTGTCACTGTACTAAGAGTTTAACAGACCTTAAATTCTAATCTTTGGAGCAACCCTGTAGTTAGGTGTTTTTTTGTGGGTATTTTTTTTTGAGACAGAGTCTTATTCCATCAGTAGTGGTGTGATCTCGGTTCACTGCAACCTCTGCCTCCTGGGTTCAAGTGATTCTCGTGCCTCACCCTCCTGAGTAGCTGGGACTACAAGCATGAGCCACCACACCTGGCTAATTTTGTATTTTTAGTAGAGACAGGGTTTCACCATGTTGGCCAGGACAGTCTCGATCTCTTGACCTCGTGATCCACCTGCCTTGGCCTCCTTAAGTGCTGGGATTACAGGTGTGAGCCACTGCACCCGGCCTACTATTTTTATTTATTTTTTTGAAGTGGAGTCTCTCTCTGTCACTCAGGCTGGAGTGCAGTGGTGCGATCTCAGCTCACTGCAACCTCTGCCTCCTGGGTTCGAGTGATTCTCCTGCCTCAGCCTCTTGAGTAGCTGGGACTACAGGTACCTGCCACCATGCCCTGCTAACTCTTGTATTTTTTTTTTTTTTTTTTTTTTTGGGACGGAGTTTCGCTCTTGTTACCCAGGCTGGAGTGCAATGGCACGATCTCGGCTCACCGCAACCTCCGCCTCCTGGGTTCAGGCAATTCTCCTGCCTCAGCCTCCTCAGTAGCTGGGATTACAGGCACGCGCCACCATGCCCAGCTCATTGTTTGTATTTTTAGTAGAGACGGGGTTTCACCATGTTGACCAGGATGGTCTCCATCTCTTGACCTCGTGATCCACCCGCCTCGGCCTCCCAAAGTGCTGGGGTTACAGGCTTGAGCCACCGCGCCCGGCCCAACTCTTGTATTTTTAGTAGAGACAAGGTTTCACCATGTTGGCCAGGCTGGTCTCGAACTCCGACCTCAACCGATCCACTTGCCTTGGCCTCCCCAAATGCTGGGATTACAGGCGTAAGCCACCATGCCCGGTTAGCTGGGTGGTTTTTTTTCCTTTTTTTCCTTTGAGATGAAGTCTTGCTCTGTTGCTCAGGCTGGTGTGCAGTGGCACGATCTTGGCTCACTCCCAGGTTCAAGCAATTCTTCTGCCTCAGCCTTCCAAATAGCTGGGATTATAGGCGCCCACCAGCAGGCCTGGTTAATCTTTGTATTTTTAGTAGAGCTGAGGTTTCGCCATGTTGGCCAGGATGGTCTCAAACTCCTGACCTCATGATCCACCCGCTTTGACCTCCCAAAGTGCTGGATTACAGGCGTGAGCTGCTGCGCCCAGCCAGTTAGGTGTTTTAATCCACATTTTAACACAAGGAAACTGAGGCCAAAATAGGTTTAAATGACAAACAAGATAGCTTATAAGAGGAAGAATCACGATTTGAACTCTTATCTCTTAGATCCAAGAAGTCAGTACTGTGTCTTTAAGCACTATATTCATGCTTTTCAAACTGGAGGTCACAGTGCAACAGTTGGTTGGGAAATAATTTTGATGGGAAGAGACCAACATTAAAAAATGAAAAAGGAAAGAAATAGAAAATATAAAAATGAGTGGTTTGTTTTTTGTTTTAAAGACATAGTCTCACTCTTTCACCCAGCCTGGAATGATTATAGCTCACTATAACCTTGAACTCCTGGGCTCAAGTGATCCTTCTGCCTCAGACTTGTGAGCAGCTGGGACTATAGGTGTATAGCACTACAGCTGGCTATTTTTTAATTTAAAACATTTTTTGTAGTGACGAGGTCTCCCTTTTATGCCCAGACTGGCCTTGAACTCCTGGGCTCAAGTGATCTTCCTGCCTTGGCGTCTTAAAGTGTTGGGATTATAGGGATGATCCATTGCGTCTGGCCAAAAATGAGTGTATTGCATGTGGTAAACTTAATGAATTAAATTTAGAAACTAGACTAATATTCATTGATTATTCAAATATCAATCTGCTTTGTTATAATTAACACTATTCTAACTTTAAATGTCTTCTTTTTCTTTTTGCAGATTCTGTGTCATAAATACCTTATTGGAGTGTTAGCACATTTGACAGAACTGGCAATTTTTCAAATTGAGTGAGGCCTTATGTGGACTATAAGTTAAAGATTATATACCCCTTTCTTATTGATTACTTGCCCAATTGCTATGCTGAAAGAGACTGCAGGAGAAATAGGCATCTATCTCTTCATCTGTTTTCCCCACCATGCCTTTGGAGTTGCCAAGATGGAAGTCAAGAAGGATCTAGAAGAACAAAGAATATGGTAGTAGATGAGCAACAGTCAGGTGCCCATGTTGTAATCATGATGATCTGGCATGCCACTCTCAAAATGCTGAGTTGTTAATTTCTTGTCATCTTTAAATATGTCTATATAGGCTGGGCTTGGTGGCTCACACCTGTAATTCCAGCACTTTGGTAGGCTGAGGTGGGTGGATCATTTGATGTCAGGAGTTTGAGACTAGCCTGGCCAACATGGTGAAAATCTCTACTGAAAATACAAAAATTAGCTGGGTGTGGGGGTGCATGCCTATAATCCCAGCTACTGGGGCAGCTGAGGCAGGAGAATTGTTTGAACCCAGGAGACAGAGGCTGCAATGAGCCAAGATTGTGCCACTGCACTTCTGCCTGGACAACAGAGTGAGATTCTGCCTCAAAAAATAAAAAAATAAATAAATACAGTGTTTATTATGTTTAAACGCTTAGGATTCAAATGAGATATATCTAATGGATATTTCTGATTTGGGTCTTTAAAAATCTTTAAAAAGCATTTTAGACTTGCATTCAGAAAGAACTGTCTTCTAAAGACATTTTCCTAGCCATTTCCCTGCAGAGAACTGGCAATCAAAATATCCTCAAAAGGGAACTAAAGATTAATATACACATTGTTTTAGCCATGAATATGCCTCCGTTTTAAATACAGTTCAACTCCTGTTGCAATGTTGAATTAAATGTTTATTTTAAAATGAAGTAATGTGCTTATCAATGTCTCGATTACATCTTTTAATTAATATCTCAGTAATGGAAATTGGTAGGCTTTTTCTGTTAACACAGAGGGTACAGACTAACAGTAACATAGAATCATACGAATTACAGAGTTGAAAGCTACCTGTGAGCCTCTTTTGAGGTCAGGGATTATTTAACCTTCATGTCCTAGTTTAGCATAATGCTTGGTAAATATCTGTAGATTAAATCAGTTTTAATCAATTCTTTCTTTTTACAGATGAAAACTCTGAGATCGAGCAACTTAAGATACTTGCCCATGATGTTTTATCTAAATCTCCTCTTTTTACTTACTGAGCATAAGATTTTCTTTTACTTTAGAAACAATTTTTAAAAAAATCTTGGCCGGGCGCAGTGGCTCAAGCCTGTAATCCCAGCACTTTGGGAGGCCGAGGCGGGTGGATCACGAGGTCAAGAGATCGAGACCATCCTGGTCAACATGGTGAAACCCCGTCTCTACTAAAAATACAAAACATTAGCTGGGCATGGTGGCGCGTGCCTGTAATCCCAGCTACTGAGGAGGTTGAGGCAGGAGAATTGCCTGAACCCAGGAGGCGGAGGTTGCGGTGAGCCGAGATCGCGCCATTGCACTCCAGCCTGGGTAACAAGAGCCAAACTCCGTCTCAAAAAAAAAATAAATAAAAAATCTTGAATGAAAATAACTTTAATAGGCTGTCATTCTAAAAAAAAAAAAGATTACTGGAAGGGGATATTATTTCAGATATACTAGGAGCAGCAGAGGTAATGGGGAAAGCATGGGCTTTGGAGTCAGACATTCATCCATTCAACTAATACTAAACTCCTACCATGTGCTTAGAATTGTATTGGGTAATAGGAATACAGCAGTGAAGAAATGAAAGAAAGGTTTCTGTTCTGAGGAAATTATATTCTAGTGAAGTAAGGCAAAAGGTAAGTAATTTCAGATGGAGACAAATGCTATGAAGAAAGTAAGGCAGTGCAGTATGAAAGGCATATGCAGTATAACTACTTCCATACAGTAGTCAAAGAAGGTCTGTCTGAGGAAGTGACCTTTGAAGTGAGTCCTGAATGATGAGATGGAACTAGCCATGTGAAGATCTGAAGAACAGTGTGCTAGGCAGGAGAAACCTTGAGACAGGTAAGAGTTTGGCTGTTCTGAGGAACAAAGGAAGTTTTCTGGCCAGAGCATAGTGAGTAAGGGTGTATGGCATAGTATGAGATGAAACTGATAGGCTGTGCAGCAAAGTCTTCTTCCATGGCATAATATCTCCCAGTTTTTGGCGAGGGCACCTAGCTGGCCAGAATAAAGATGATATTTTCCAGCCTTCCTTGTAGGTAGGTATAGTCATATGAATAAGTTCTGATCCATGGGATACAAATTGAAGTAGAGCTTCCAGGAATCTTACCTATTATGAAAAACAGCTGGCATGTCCCCCTTACTCCTTTTCTTACTTTTCCCTTCTTCCAACTTTGCTGCCTGGAATATTGATATTATGACTAGTACTATAGCTATTCTCTTAGGTCATGGGGATGAGGAGCAAGTCCTAGGGATGACAGAGCATGGCTTGGGAGGAGCTTGTGCCCTGAGGTTTTCTTGAAGGTAAACTCCAGAGACAGTCTTCCTCTAGACTTACTTGTCAGAGAAACACACGTCTATCCTGTTTTAGCTATTGTCATTTTGGGTCTTACTTGGTCATAGTCAAACCTAATCCTAACTTTATACGGAGGCAGGAGCTACATCATCTATGTTTTTAGGGTGTGAAGAGACTGGATTTTATTCTAAATGCAATGGGAAGCCACTTAAGAGAGTAATATGATTCAATTAGATTTCTATAGGATTTTATAAGATATGAGGGAGAATGGGTATAGGTAGACAAGAGTGGAAGAAGGGAAACAGTTAAAAGATTATTGCAAATAATATAACCCTAATGGAGAAGAAGTTAGCAATATTGAACAAAATTATGTGTGCAGTCACCTTTTGATTAGCAACTGGCAAAAAAATACGAAATGAAGCAAATATAAGCTTACTTATTTTTTTATTTTTTTTTTTTTTT
>NW_016107377.1:3202500-3203945 GCF_001604975.1 Cebus imitator
TAGTAGAGACGGGGTTTCACCATGTTGACCAGGATGGTCTCGATCTCTTGACCTCGTGATCCACCCGCCTCGGCCTCCCAAAGTGCTGGGATTACAGGCTTGAGCCACCGCGCCCGGCTAAGCTTACTTATTACAACAGTATTTGTAATAGCAAGACTAAAAACAACTCAAATGCTCATCAGGCCTAGTATAGCTGCAAAATGAATTACTACTATGCAACTATAAAAAGGATTGGGGAAGATATCTTTTTACTCCCATGGTATGATCTCCAGAATATGTTGTTAGGTGAAAGAGCAATATATGTGGACAGAATGTAGAGTATGCCACTTTTTATGTAAGGAATGAGAGAGATATGAGTGTGTATTTCCTTATGCTTTCAAAAAACAATGTAAGGATAAACCACAAACTTATAAATGTATTTACTTATAGGGAGAAGGAAGGAACAGGGTAGAGGGGACAGGAATGAAAGTTAATTTACCTGAATGTTCCTTTTTGGTAGTTTAGAACCATGTAAGTATTTTATATTAATTATGAAACAAAATTAGAAGGAAAGGAAAAAACAAAGCAATCCTTAGCAATTTAAACAAATGAGCCTAACTATATTAAGTTCATAATCACACAAATTTTTTTGTTCTTTTTTGAGACAGGGTCTTGCTCTGTTCCCCAGGCTGGAGTGCAGTGGCACAATCACAGTTCACTGCAGCCTTGACCTCCCTGGCTCAAGCATCCTCCAACCTCAGCCTTCCAAGTAGCTGAAACCACAGGCATATTGCCACCATGCCTGGCTAATTTTTTAATTTTTGTAGAGATGGGGTCTCCCTATGTTGTTCAGGTTGGTCTCAAACTCCTGGGCTCAAACAATCCTCCTGCCTTGGCCTCCCAAAGTTCAGGGATTACAGGCATGAGCCACTGCACTCAGCCCACACAAAATTTTTTCTGTATCTTTTAAATTAAATTTAATTATTTTTTGAGACAGGGTCTAGCTCTGTGGCCCAGGCTGGAGTGCAGTGGCACAATCTCATCTCACTGCAGCTTCCATCTCCTGGGCTCAAACCATCCTCCCTCCTCAGCTTCCCAAGTAGCTGGGACTACAGGTGCCTGCCACCACGCCCAGCTAATTTTTTCAATTTTTGATAGAGATGGGGTTTCACTATATTGTCCAGGCTGGTCTTGAACTGCTCCCATCTCAGCCGAGGCTCAAACAATCCTCCATCCTTGGCCTCCCAAAATGCTAGGATTATAGGTGTGAGCCACCACACCTCACCTTTATTTATTTTATTTTAGTGATGGGATCTTGCTGTTTTGCTTAGGCTGGTCTCGAACTCTTGGCTGAAATGATCCTCGCACCTCAGCTTCCTGAGTAGTTGGGACTACAGGCATATGCCACCACATCTGGCCTTTTTTTTTTTTTTTTTTTTTTTTTTTTTTTTTTTTTTTTTTTTTTT
>NW_016107377.1:3205060-3206500 GCF_001604975.1 Cebus imitator
TAATTTTTTTTTTTTTAAGAGTTGGGGCCTTCTTGTGTTGCCCAGGCTAGTCTTGAACTCCTGGGCTCAAGTGATCTTCTCCCTCTTGGCTTCCCAAAGTGCTGGGATTGCAGGCATGAGCCACTGCACTGGCCTGGAGTATCTTTAAATTTGTGGTATTTTGGTTGTATATTCTAGCAGGCTCCATTCTAGAAAAAGAAGAGCAGTAAATAAATTTTAAATCACATTCAGTTGTCTATTATTATTTTGGCACTATTTATAATAAGGTAAAGTGTATGTAATTATTGAGATTTTCAGTGTAGGCCAGGCATGGTGGCTCATGCCTGTAATTCTAGCACTTTGGGAGGCTGAGGTGGGTGGATCATCTGAGGTCAGAAGTTTGAGACCACCCTGGGCAACATGGCACAACCCTGTCTTACAAAAAATTAGCCAGGCATGGTGCCACGCGCCTGTAGTCCCAGCTACTTGGGAGGCTGAGGTGGTAGGATCACTTGAGCCTGGGAGGTAGAGGTTGCAGTAAACCAAGATTGTGCCCCTGCACTCCAGCCTGGGTGACATTAAAAAAAAAATTTCAGCATAAAAAATACACAATTATAAAATCAAGTGAGTAAAAACTATAATATTACATTTAATTGGGAATATCAGAATTAACTCTTAAAGTGCAAAAGTTTTTCCATGAAGTGTAATCGATCAATTTTTTTTTCTTTTATTGCTTGCACTTTTGGTGTTAAGAAGCCATTGCTTAACCTGAGGTCCTAAAGGTTTACTCTTCTCCTTAGGATTTTCTAATTTTAGGTCTTAAATTTAGGTATGTCGTTTTGAGTTAAATTTTGTGTATGGTGTGAGGTAGGGGGTCCAAATTCATCTTTTTGCATGTGGATATTAATTTGCTTCAGCAGCATTTGTTGAAACAGACTTTTTTTCCTATTGAATTGTCACTTTTTTCAAAAATCAATATTTCACGAATGTTTGGGTTTATTTCTGGACTTTATTTCATTGATTTACTTGTCACTTCTTATGCCAGTACGACACTATCTCAATTACTATAGCTTTGTAGTGAGTTTTGAAATCAGGAAGTGTGAGACCTTCAACTTCGTGCTTTTTTTCCAAGGTTGTTTGGCTGAGTCTTTTGCATTTCCATAAGAATGATTGTGTTGAATCCATAGAGCAATTTGGGGAGTGTTGCCGTCATCTTCTAATGTATGAGCAGGATGTTTTTACATTTATTTAATCTTCTTTAAATATTTTATTCTTTTAGATCTATTGAGAATGGAATCATTTTCCTAATTTCATTTCAAATTGTTGCTAGCATATGGAAATACAAGTGATTTTGTATATTGCTCTTGTATCCTGTGACTTTGCGAACTTGTTTATTTTAGTAGTTTTTTTCACTGAATTCTTTAGGATTTTCTACATATATGATTAATATCTGTGAATAAA
>NW_016107377.1:3206510-3215796 GCF_001604975.1 Cebus imitator
TTTTTGCTGAATTGCCTTTGCTAGAATCTCCAGTACAATGGTGAACAGAAAGAATGTACATTTTAGTCTTGTTTTTAGTGGGAAAGCATTATATCTTTTACCATTAAATTTGTTGGCTGTAGGTTTTTTCATAGATATCTTTTATCAAGAATGATCCTTTCTATTCCTAGTTTGTTGAGGGGGTTTATTATAGTAGGCATACTTTGTCAGAATTTTTTTTCTGTATCTATTGAGGTTATTCATGATTTAGTTTTCTTTTGCTAAAAAACACATATATTTGTTTACTGGAGATGCCTGGAAGTAGTAAAAAGTCATTAACAATGAACATTATTAATATACAGATTATGTTCTGTAAGTATTTCCCACTAAAAGGAGCTAGAACTTCTTGAGGAAGGGCTCAGGTTTGGGCAATGTATAAAAATATCTTTCATATATCAGAAAGCAAGATAACTTATCAAAAGTTGTGTCAAAAGGATAGGAGCCAAAATATAGGGGGACCCTACTTGCCAAAGGTGAGACAATTCAAATATCAAAAGGAAAAAGTGCAATTGATTAAATATATAAAAATTTATTTACATCAAAATATTAAAGTAAAAAATAATTTATGAGCTCATACTAATACTAAACAGAATTTTAGAAACTGGTAAGTTACCTTTCGAGGTTGCTGCAGAATCAAGTTCTGAAAACTGGTAAAGGGGAGAAGCAAACATTTTCTACTTTCTAGTTTAAATTATATTTCAAGATAATCAAACAGCTGATCAGGGCAAGTTTTTTAAGATATATTTCAGCTGATAAACGCAAAGGAATGATAGAGAAGGCATAATTCATAACTCTCAATGAAATAATAGATGTAAGCATCAGTCAGTATCTGCTAAAACCCTTAGGTGAAAGATTGATGGAGTATTTTATAATGGAGATAGCTGATAACACCCGAAGCCACCTCCCACCCTTAGTATCTCTAAACACGGGTTGTCTAGGTATCACGTATGTTATGACTGATGCTATAGAGCAACTATGAAGTATTTCTAACAGCCTCTTAATGTATCTTCATAGAGAAATATGTTTATATCTGTTGCAGTGCAGATACACACACACAAATAGAATAGAAACTATAGAAGAATTTCTAAAATGAAAGGGCCAAGGAACCAAATAGAAATTTGACCAAGTGAGCAAAAGAAAGGACAGGAAAAAAGAAAAATTCAAAGTATAATAGTAAAAAATTAAGTGGTAACTAGGGGAATTTTAACATTGACTGGGTATTAGATGATGTTAAGAAATGTTAATTTTATCAAATGTGGATAATGATATAGTTAGACCTTATCTGTTAAATATTCAAATGTGGGTGAAATACAGTCATGCGTCACTTAACAATAGGGGTATGTTCTGAGAAATATGTCCTTAGGTGATTTCATCTTTGTATAAACATCATGGAGTGTACTTAGATAAATCTAGATAGTATAGCCTACAACATACCTAGGCTATATGGGACAGCCTGTTACTCCGAGGCTACGAACTTGTACAGCATATTACTGTACTGAATATTATAGGCAATACAATGGTAAGGCTTTGTGTATCTAGACAAATCTAAACATAGAAAAGGTACTGTAAAAATACAGTATTATAATCTTATGAGACCACTGTCGTATATGTGGTCTGCCAATGACCAAAACGTTATGAATGAAGTGCTTGACTTTAAGGTGATGCCTGGGATCTGCTTTAAAATACTCCAGGGGTGATGGAGAGGAGAAGCAAGAGTGGGAAGAGATAGATAAAAGAAGATTTGCAAAATCTGATAATTTTTGAAGCTGGATGGTTGATACATGAAGCTTCAGGGGTTTCTTATATTCTTTTATGTATTTGCATTTCCTAGAGCGTGAAAGATGAGAGAAAAACACCCAAGACAAAAGCTAGAGTCCTTTTTAGCCGAATTTTGGAAGTGACATACCATTCCCCCTCCACTTTTTAATAGTTTATTTCTTAGAGCAGTTTTAGGTTCACAACAAAATTCAGTGGAAGGTTACAGAGATTTCCTATATACCATTTTTCTCTACACATGCATAGTGTCACCCATTATCAACATTCCCCACCAGAGTTCCTAGCATCGCTATTAGGCACACAAACCAGACCAACCCTGGTGCATTTTGGGAGAGGGTTACACAAGGATGTGAATATCAGAATGCAGGGATCACTGGGGGCCTCTTAGAGCCTGACCACACCTTGACGAACTTACTAGAATTAAGCATCAGAAAAGAAAGCTAAGAGAGAAAACTACTGGCATATGAGATCCTTATGATGATACCTGCTTCTCCAGTCTTACTTCTGGACAGTGGCTTTTTTGTACTTTATTCTCATGAAAGTAGACTGCTTTGATTTCCCTGAACAGCTCAACTGTCTCACTGTCTTCCTTTTGTATATCTTGCACATGCTGCCCTGCCTGGAATATCCTTTCTACTCTTGTCTATTTAGCAAAACTATGACTGTCTTTCAAACCTTTCTCAGGCATAACTTCTTTTCTAATCATTCTTAAAATCCGCATCAGGATAGACTATTGAATCGCTTCTGTTGGGCTATGTAAATAATTAATCATTGCATGTTTTATACTGCAGTGCATTATATGAAACATTATCTGCCTTATTACCTGAAATTTGGTGCTTTTTTTAAAGAAAGGCAGACTGCCACATGCAACAACTCATTTGGAGTGTCTGGAATCTCGGAGGCATGACTACCATATGTTTTCTTAAAAATGGACCTTGAGAGCTTGTTTGGAGGTTCTAGCAGGGGAGTGCAGCTACTGGTATACCCTTTACTGAAGAGTGGTCTTCCTCTGTTGGGGATAGGTGTCCTCTTCCACTGAGTGCATAGCTTTAAGAGGGATGCACATGGAGTGGTGAGGAAGGGGACACCTGTCTAGCTAGCCAGATCCGCTGAATCAACCCTGGTGATCAATAGGGTGACGGATGTCGCCCTCATTATCTGGTTGGCTTTTGAGACAGGGTCTTCTCTGTCAACAAAGCTGTAGTGCAAGTGGTGTTATCATGGCTCACTGCAGCCTGGACCTTCCTGGGCCAAGTAATCCCAACATACCCAGCTAATTTTTACACACACACACACACACACACACACACATACTTTTTTTTTTTTTTTGTAGAGACAGGGTCTCTCTCTGTGTCTACATTGGTCTTGAATTCCTGGGTTAATGCAATTCTCCTGCCTGGCCCTCAAAGTGCTGGGGGATTATATTAATAGGTATGAGTCACCACCGCTCTAGGCTGATGATAGGAGTTTTTAATTCCTTTTACTCTGTTTCTCCCTCTCCACTTTCTTTCCTTGCAATTCAGTTTTTGGAGAAGCTATCTGCCTTGTAAAGTTTTGTACCTTTGGACTTTGCTCAATGAATTGCTATGAAGTTAACACATTCCTCTGTTCCTTTGTATTTCCTATAAACTGAAGATTTAGAACAGCAGTTCTCAAATATTTTTGCCTTGAGACCCCTTTAAAGTCTCACAAACTTGAGGACACAAAGAGCTTCTGTTTGCATGCATTGTATCTAGTGATTTACCATATTAGAAATTAAAATTGGAGAAATTGAAAAATTAGTACATCAAAAATAAACCTATTTACATGCTTTTTGGTTCACTGCAGCCTCCACAACAGGTTCAAGCGATTCTCCTGCCTTAGCCTCCCAAGTAGCTGAGATTATGGGTGTGCACCACCACGCCCCGCTAATTTTTGTATATTTAGTAGAGATAGGGTTTCACCATACTGGCCAGGGTGGTCTCAAAACTCCTGACCTCAAGTGATCTGCCTGCCTCAGCCTCCCAAGGTAGTGGGATTACAGTCATGAACCACCGTGCCTACCCCAGGCTACCATTTTTAAAACGAATTTTTTTTTTTTCACAATCAAAAAATTTAGTGTTTTTTTAAACATTTTATGTACAACTCTTTACTTTCTGGCTTATTAGAAGGCAATTGAGTTCTTATCTGCCTCTGCAATCTTTTGCAATATATTTTGGTTAAAGTATGTCAAGAAAATACAGCTTACACAAATATGAAATTGGAAGGGGCAGGATTTTAATAGCCTTTCTGATAATTATGGATATTTTTCTTGGTATTACATCAAAACTTGACAAGTGATTGCTGAAATCTAAAACTGTATCAATGCACCTTTCATATTGTTCCCATAAGATCTGTTGGTCTATCTTGTGCTTTGGATACATCTTAACCTGTGCATTAATCATTTAGAAAAACTGATGCCATGAGTTACGCAGATCTTCCACATGTTGACACACTTCACTATGCAATTAAAAAAGCATTCATTAATGTCATCACCAATTTCATCATCAAAGTTTTTAAGAAGCTGTCAAGTTCATAGTTGACACAACTTTCTCAAAATTGTAATTTTCTCTTGAATATGGTTGACAATAAGTAGTTGGTTGTGTTCCTTGAAATGATAGCCTCACTTTGTTCATTTTAGAGAAGATGTCTGCCCAGCACCCAAGTCTGAATGACCTTAACTTGTGTGTCAGTCTTTCTCCCAAAAAGTAGGTATTTCAGCTTGCATTTTTTTTTTTTGGAGATGGAGTTTCGTTCTTGTTACCCAGATGCCCAGGCTGGAGTGCAATGGCACGATCTCGGCTCACCGCAACCTCCGCCTCCTGGGTTCAGGCAATTCTCCTGCCTCAGCCTCCTGAGTAGCTGGGATTACAGGCACGCGCCATCATGCCCAGCTAATTTTTTGTATTTTTAGTAGAGACGGGGTTTCACCATGTTGACCAGATGGTCTCGGATCTCTTGACCTCGTGATCCACCCGCCTCGGCTTCCCAAAGTGCTGGGATTATGGGCGTGAGCCACCGCGCCCGGCCCCTCAGCTTGTATCTTAAAACAGTCTCAAAAGATTTTCTTGGGACAACCATTGTATTTTTGGTTTGCAGCAGTGTTTTATGCATACTTCCCATTTTGTCAAATAAAATATTGAAAAAAGACATATGGCCGGGCGTGGTGGCTCACGCCTGTAATCCCAGTACTTTGGGAGGCCGAGGCGGGTGGATCACAAGGTCAAGAGATCGAGACCATCCTGGTCAACACGGTGAAACCCCGTCTCTACTAAAACTACAAAAAATTAGCTGGGCATGGTGGTGCGTGCCTGTAATCCCAGCTACTCAGGAGGCTGAGGCAGGAGAATTGCCTGAACCCGGGAGGCGGAGGTTGCGGTGAGCCGAGATCGCGCCATTGCACTCCAGCCTGGGTAACAAGAGTGAAACTCTGTCTCAAAAAAAAAAAAAAAAGACATATGTCCATAGGTTGAGATTTAGTAAATTAGTAATTTTTGTTGCTTCCTCAAGGACATTCTTAAGCAAATTAAAAAAAATAATAATCCAGGCGAGGCATGGTGGCTCACACCTGTAATCCCAGCACCTTTGAGAGGCCGAGGTGGGCAGATCACTTGAGGTCAGGAGGAGTTTGAGACCAGCCTGGCCAGCATGGTGAAACCTTGTCTCTACGAAAAATACAAAAATTAGGCAGGCATGGTAGTGGGCACCTGTAGTCAGTCCTAGCTACTTGGGAGGCTGAGGCAGGAGAACTGCTTAAACCCCAGGAGGTGGAGGGTGCAGTAAGCCAAGATCTCACCACTGCACTCAAGCCTGGGTGACAGAGTGACACTGTGTCAAACAAAAACAACAGCAACAAAAACAAAAAAACAAGTAAAAAAAAATCTTGCAAATCTGTGGTGGTGAATACTATGCTAGTTGTACAGTTTGGTGCCACTGCCTTGATTTTTGCTAAGACACCAGCAGTTTTACTCACCATAGCTTTTGCACTGTTAGCGCAAATGCCTCTACACTAAAAAATGGCAGAAAACTGTTTTACTAAGAAAATAGTTTCGACTCACGGATACTTTGAAAGATATTGGGGACTTCAGGAGTCCACAGACCATACTCTGAGAACCACTGATCCAGAGGCTTGATGAAACTGAGGTTTAAAACTAAGCTTTTTGAAAGCAGAGGCTGTTCCTGTTTAGAAGCCCAAGGGTTCATTGATCTAAATTCACACTGAAGATATGTGTCCTCTTTTCCTAGGCATTCAGGCTTAAAGTCTTGTAGGATAGGGGTATTAGTAGGTTACTGTTATTGGAATAACCCCAAACATTTAATGATAGTTCAGTGAATACCCATCCTTTCTTTTTTACATTTAAAATAATCTAAGTTCCTAACCTTACAAGCTAAATAATTGAAAGATCACTGTTAGGGACACGTACAACAACTTAGTTGAAGAGTTTTATCATTTCTTGGGACCATTCCTTTCAATCATTTCCAGCAGGGCCCTCAAAGCAATTTACAGAGCTACTTCTCACAACTGGGCAGACATACTCAGGTTTAGTGGACCATTTTTGCCTCCTGTTGCTTCTCTCTCGCCTATATTTCTTTCTCCTTCTTGAATTTTTTTGTTTGCCCATCTGTTTCCTCAGTTAACATAAAGTTTGAAAGGCTCGTCCCCTACTCCCTCACATCTTCAGGAAAGACCTCTTCTTTTACACTGGTTTATCTGCACTGCAGTGTGGGTTATCTGCAGGTAAAACATTATGTAACACAACTGGGAAACAAAAACAGGAATATGGGAATGTGTACAGAGCACAAAGGATTTGCAATCAGGGGTCACAGATTTAAGGTTCAGCTACTACCATGTCATTTTAACCTTTCTAAGCTTCAGTGGACTTATTTATGAAATGAAAATGACTGCCAACCCAACCTCCATCCCAAGCTTAACTGAATTGTGGAAAAAACTATGCATACAAGTTAATAAACATTCTATTTTAAAGCAATACCTTTAATAGAATAAATTTCAATCAATAATAAAACTGGAGTGCCTTCAGTGGAGGGGAAAATCAAACCTCCAACAGGCTCCAATGAAGACTGGCCAGTGGCGTAATTCCTGGGTCTCTACTCTTGAATCAATGCCCTATGAATTGCTCCCACTGGAGACTTCCTGACTAATGCATAGTCTAATCCCTAGCATGGTTCTTGCTATCATTACTCTCTTTTTCCTCAGATGTATGAAATAGTAGATCTGGTTTCATATATTTGGTTTCAGGTAAACCTGTAGTGGCAGTGTGGTACAGAAAGAGGAATGGACTGGGAATTGAGGAAACTGATTTCTAATGTTGGTTCTGTCATTAATTGACTATTTATTCTTAGGCAGATTTCTGTGGTTTTCAGACTTGGATCAGTGTAATAGATTTGGATTAGATGATTATTAAAGAGTCCTTCCAGGTCAAAATTGTATGATTCTAAGTCCTACCTAGAAAATAAGTTTATTGGTTAGGTAATATAACATATAAAATATATATAATGAAAATTCCTAGTAATAATTCTAGCTGGCAATCCTTTTATTCCTTCAAGTTGAAAGCACTTATAATTTTATATACAGGTAATATAAATGATATAGAAACAAATTCCAAATTAAATAGCAAAAGTACAAGCATAAAAAGCATTAGCTAAAATTTTTTAATGGTAAATACTACCTTTATTTAAAAAAGTTATACATGCTAGAAAAAAGCAAAAATGATACATGTAAACGTTTACTAAATACTTATTTTTTTTTTCTTGAAAAGGTGCAAATGGTCTTAAATGTAAACACAAAGTTGCCAAACATCTTTGTAATGGGGGAGAAGGGAGATGGAGGTTATTCCTTTTAAATGCAGTCAGCTTTATTCAAAGGTTTTCTTGCAAAATATATTGAAAAAAATTTGCCTATGAATACAATGAGAAAAAAAACTTTAACCATTGAAATTATATTTTCCTTAAAAATTTTACACTTTTTATCAGAAAGTGCAATTTGAGAGTGGTAGTAACACTGGCCTTATAGAATGAAGATAATGATACATTGTTTGTATAAAAGAACCAAGATATTAATAAAATGCCTCAATTGATTTTGCATTGTTTAATGTATTCTATTACATGAACTGAAGAATTCATTCCCTTGGAGGCTGTTATTAAAGGTAAGCCTCAGCTTAACCAGGCCTGAGCATCAAGAATAAATTGCATAACAGAATTCACTGCTGGGAGAAGATATTTCTCCCTGCTGGTCCTTGGTAGCAATAAGGAAACAGGAAAGAACAGTTGCTTTAGTTGGTAACATTTTTGAGCAAAAACTCTTGTAGAGCTGCATGTGCTTCTCTTGGATTCTCAAGAGAGCATATGAGACTCATATATTTTTATAAGAGGCACTGAGCAGAGCTCTAGATCTAGCAGAAACTCTATGAGAATATTATGAAAAAAGACTAAACAAACAATTTCATATAGAAAGAAACAAGACATAAAATTACACTGATGAAAACTAGTGTCTGAGTCCTGGTTTTTATTGACTTAGTATTCCTTCTGAATTGTACTATTTAAAATGAGATGTTGCCTTTTCTTGTTTTTTAGATTTTCAAGTCATCTGGTGCTTAGTGCAAGAATGGCTAGCTCATACATTTTGCATACCTACCTTTATTCCTGGTGATCCTTATAAGCAGTGGAATCATGTGGACAGAGTGTCTAGAAATAATAACCAAATCATATTAGCCCTTCTGACCTTATTAAATAGTATTTTCAAACCTAAGTCAGTATCTTACAAAGTAAGTTTTGCTGCTTGGAATTTTCTGTTTTTTGTTTTGTTTTTGTGGGACGGAGGAAGGATAAATTCAAAACAAAAACAACAAAAAACCATGATAAATTAAAGCAAAAAATAAATATTCTTCTTCACAGAGCTGAAAATTATTGTGCATCTTGCAGGTGAAGAAGTACTTTCATCAGGTTTGTATTTCCATATGTTGAGGCACCAGCAAAGAATAAAATTTGTTCTAATGTTTTCTCAAGCTGTACAAAGCTCCAAAGTCAAAGCTCCCCAGAATAGAGAGGAATATATACAAGTCTCTGTCTTCTACGTGTTCACCATATATGGGATTCACAATGTGTCATTTTAATAACTCCTACGCCACCCCCTAGCCGACGGTAATTCATCCCGCCATATAACCTGCAAAGAAAGAAACATAATGAGATTTTCTAACTGGAAAAAAAAGCACCATTTCTTCTATAAGATGTTAGTTAACAACACATTTCTGTGTTTTATATTACAACTAATATTTTCAGCTTCACACAAATACTGTCTTCATTCTTAAGATCAGAAGCTGCAATTGAGCACTGGTGAGTAGCAGGGCTGTTTCAGACATACTCTCACTCATAGGAGGCTGTGTGAAGAATGAGAAAGCATCATAATCACTTTTTTCTTTCTTTTTTTTTTTTTTTT
>NW_016107377.1:3215936-3234116 GCF_001604975.1 Cebus imitator
TGGTAGAGACGGGGTTTCACCATGTTGACCAGGATGGTCTTGATCTCTTGACCTTGTGATCCACCCGCCTCGGCCTCCCAAAGTGCTGGGATTACAGGCTTGAGCCACCGCGCCTGGCCTCATAATCACTTTTTTCATCAGAACTTCACAACTTTATACCTCACTTCAACAATTACACAGAATTATATATTCTATATTTTTGTAATTGCCCTGGCTATATTATTGTCCTACATACATTTTCCCTTTGCCTAAAATGCTTTATTTTTATCCCTTTGCTTATATGTACTCTGTAAGCCTTCTCAAGTCCTTTATAAAACAAAACCAGATTTGAGGAAAGTCGGCATCTAGTTTGTGACAAGATCATCTTCAAAATTAAGGATTTCCATGGAGAAGAATACTAGACCCTTATCAGCTATGAGGTAGAGTTGGTTTTGAAGTCTGGGATATGTAACGGCAAATATTTACTTATTAATCTCTCAACAGATCATCCTTAAGAATTTCACGACTATTACTTTGTCATATATTACTGATTCTATTTAGTGACAGTTACTAAAAAACAAGCCTTCAGATAAGATTATAGCGATTAAGTGACAGTAAATTTGGCTGTCTTCAGAAATTATGCTTATTCAAAATTCCCAGTAAAAATAGAAAGCTGTGTGTAGAAGAAAATATCCTGCAAGTGAGAGGCCCAAGGCTTGCCATTACCTATCCTTTACTGTTACTGGGTTCTGCTAAAATGCCACTTTTCCAACGAGGCCTTCCCTGGCCATCTTTGAAAACAGATTCCCCTCTCTGTACTCCCTAGCCCCCTCCCCTGCTTTGATATTTGCCATAGCACTTTCATCTTGTGGTATGGTACTGTTTGTCTCCCTCAATACAATGCTAGCTCCAAGAGGGCAAGGAATTTTTGTTTTTGAGACACAGGCTTGCTCTGCCACCCAGGCTGGGGTGCAGTGGTGTGATCTCAGCTCACTGCAACCTCCACCTCCTGGGTTCAAGAGATTGTTGTGCCTCAGCCTTCCTAGTAGCTGGGATTACAGGTATGTGCTCAGCTGGAATTTTTGTTGTTGTCATCATTCACTTTTGTATCCCCAGGGCTTGGAGCACTAAGTAAATCTTACGTTTTTTTCTTTTGAGACGGAGTCTCGCTTTGTCACCCAGAACTGGAGTGCAGTGATACAATCTCCGCTCACTGCAACCTCTGTCTCCCAGGTTCAAGCAATTTTCCTGCCTCAGCCTCCCAAGTAGCTGGGATTACAGGCGACAACACCATGCCTGGCTAATTTTTTTATGTTTAGTAGAGACGGGGTTTCACCATGTTGGCCAGGCTGGTCTCGAATTCCTGACCTCGGGTGATCCGCCTGCCTCAGCCTCCCAAAGTGCTGGGGTTACAGGTGTGAGTCACTGGACCTGGCCATCAGTAGATCTTTACTTAATGAACAGTACTGTAAAAATGTGATGTAGGAGCAAAAAGTACCATGCTATCATTAGCCTGACTTTAGTTTTGTGACCACTGAGCTATATGGAGCTGTGAGAAATATGCAGGATCCAAAGCATGTCACATGAGAGTGGTGGCTTTCCTAGAGATAGACTATGGTTGAATATAATAGGGTGATGAAAAAACTGGGTGTATAGTTGCAGGCTTAAAATTAGGAAATGTATTAGAATACAGCAAGAATGGACTACAAGACTGCCTCTTTTAGAATAGTAACAATAAAATAGAGCTCAGCTTATCCTTCATGGTCACAAGAAAAATCTCCCAGAATGTCTGTTGCCTCAGCTTACATGACCAGCCTGATATTTCTGGTTGATGTGCAACCTTAACCACTGAGATGGTAACCCTAAATTTGCTTAGGCAAGTAAGCCCATTTTATTAAGAAGCAAATCCCAAATTGATTGGAAGGGAAAACTGTTTTCTTAGAAGACTACTATTTAGAATTAACTATAGCTATGAAGTATATCAAACCCATAGTATTATTTTTAAAGTCTGAAAATTATATATTTGGCATTTTAAGTTTATACAGTGTTTAAGAGAATTTGGCTTTTTAGAGCATCTATGAGATTAGTCTTGTGATTCCAGTATAAAATGTGATTAAGGTTAAGATTTAGGCTTAATTATTATTTTAAGTTTAAAGGTTAAGAGAATTTTGCTAAGTTTTAAAGGTTCCTGAATATTTAAAATAAATGCAAGTCACCTAATTTATGTGAAATTATAAAAACAACTACTTAGGAAAGCTTTATTAGACCATTAAAGATTTAAAAGCAAAGTAAAATTAAACCTAGAAATGAAGTTTAAGTTAAACTCTCTTAAATAAGATGTAGCCTCTTCTCTAAAAGTTAAATAGGTTTAAAAATGAAATAATATTTTTTAAAAATATCAATTATTCGAAAGTAATTGCAATTTGTTTTTCCTGGGCATAGGCTTCCCACAAGAACACCAAAAAATGGCGGACAGATATGGCACCAAAGACCTAGGTTCCAATTCTAACTCTGTCACTAACTCACTTTAGGCAAATCATTTTATTTCTCAGCGCTTTATTTTCCTCAGCTGACCATGAAAGGGCTAGGAAGGAGATTATTTTCCCCATCTCTAATTATAAAACTGGACAGTTACTGAAAAGGTGAATTTTGTAATATTTCAGCCACTTTAGAGCTATCAAGTCAAAATGAACCATAAATATGGGTAACTTCAGCCCTCTTCAAAGTACTTCAATATACTGACCATCCCAGTTCTGATGGTCACGGGCCATCTCAAGCCATGATTTTCAAGTCAGTAGTGAGGTGATTTGCTACACAACTTAAAAGTTACCTCCAGGTATTGGCATCAGGATCAAAAACTTCTATGGTCTTCAAGTATGTTGTGCCATCAAAACCTCCTACTGCCATGAGCTGTCCATTCACCACTGCCAGGCCAACCTACACAAAACACAGTAAGCTACTGAAGAAACTAGACAATCATAAGGAAATTATAGACTGGTTTCTAGATAAATCTATTTAACAAAAGATAATTCTTTATGGCCTTACATTCTGGTTTACCGAAACACAGAGGGAAAATGTAACAACAAAAGTCTATCAAATTATGGGAACTATAAAATTATCTATTCAATGAGAATATTCACACAGAATCCAAAACATATATTTATTAAATTTTAGAAAAACTGTTCACTAGGAGTGAGCAAACAACTTCCAAACTGCTCTCACTTCCTCTGGCATTTGCCTCTGATCTTTCTAAATTGCTACTAAAATTCTCTTTTAAAAATACAAATCTAGGCCAGGCCTCATACCTGTAATCCCAGCACTTTGGGAAGGCCTAGGTGGGAGCATTACTTGAAGCCTGGAGTTCAAGACGTGCTTGAGCAACACAGTGAGACCCCCATCTCCATAAAGCAAACTAGAAAAATCTAACCATATTGTCACTTTCCTCTTTAAAACCTTTCACACTTTGGGAGGCTGAGGTGGATGGATCACTTGAGCCCAGGAGTTCGAGACCAGCCTGGGCAACATAGTGAGACCCCATCTCTACAAAAAATACAAAAATTAGCTGGGTGTGGTGGTGCACACCTGTAGTCCCAGCTACTTGGAGGGGTGAGGCAGGAGGACTGCTTGAGCCCAAAAGGTCAAGGTTGCAGTGAGCTGACATTGTGCCACTGCATGCTAGCCTGGAAGAGAGAGTGAGACCTGTCTTAAAAAAATCCTCTAAAACCAAAAAAACTTTCTAAGCCTCCCTACTACTTAAGGATAAGTTTAAAGTCCTTGTTATGTTACTCAGGCCCTCCAGAAATCTATCTGAGCCCACTATTTGGGCCTCACCTCCTATATTTTCCCTTTACTCCTAATAATGCATCCTATGCTGCAGTAAAACTGGATTATCTGCTAGGCCCTGAAGATAACATACATTTTTTACACCTCCACACTTCTGGACATATTCCCTGGCTGGTGTTTTCTTTTTGAGACAGGGTCTTGTTCTGTCACTCAGGCTAGAGTGCAGTGGTGCAATCACAGTTCACATAGTGAAACCCCATCTCTACTAAAAATACAAAAAAAATTAGCCAGGCATGGTGGCACGCATCTATAGTCCCAGCTACTCAGGAGGCTGAGGCAGGAGAATCGCTTGACCTGGGGAGGTTGCAGTGAACTGAGATCGCACCACTGCACTCCAGCCTGGTGCCTGGTGACAGAGTGAGACTGTCTCTCAAAAAAAAAAAACAAAAAAAAACAAAAACAGTTCACTGTAGCCGCCTCCACCTCCTAGGCTCAAGTGATCCTCCCACCTCAGCTTCCCAAGTTGTTGGGACTACAGTGATGCACCACTATACCCGGCTAATGCTTTAATTTTTTGTATAGATGGGATCTCACATGTTACTCAGGCAGGTCTCAAACTCCTGGGCTCAAGTAATCCTCCCGCCTTTGCGTTTCAAAGTGTTGAGACTGTAGGCATGAGCCACTGCACCTGGCCTGGCTACTGTTTTCTGTTGATCTTTTAGAAAAGCTTATTCTTCCTTCATGAGCTAGCTTACATGCGACTGTCTTTGGTAGTCTCTTCACTGCCCCAACTCATTCTTACTTCCCCAAAGCAGTAAGCACATTCTCCTGAGTTCTTCTATAACACACATACCACTACTGTAGGGTTTACTTATTATAGTTGCCTGTAAACATTTCAATTTTCTTCACTAAATTGGGAGCTACTTAAGGACAGGAATCATGTCATACTCATTTTTGCTTTCCTAACACACAGTGAACACTTAACAGGAATGTGACTAAGATGCTGTTAGTTGTCAGTAATAAAAAGCCATAGACGTGAATGCTTTGATTTGCTGACACCTTCCAGTGGTGTTCCTTGATTTATGCAAACCAGAATTCACTCTCTTTTATCCTCAGACTGTGGAGTG
The DNA here is from genome assembly GCF_001604975.1 of Cebus imitator. Lineage (NCBI taxonomy): Eukaryota > Metazoa > Chordata > Mammalia > Primates > Cebidae > Cebus > Cebus imitator. The sequence continues at coordinate 3,220,826 of NW_016107377.1, forward strand.
TTTAGCTACTGCTTGCTTCTTCCTGTTGTGGATATCTTGATGAATTCCTGACAGTGGTTAATGGGTTACCTTTCACTCTGAGCAAACATCCCAAAATGGATGAATTCTATACTTTATCCAGAAGTAGTCACAGGTCACCCATGGTCTAGGACATGTCATAGGTCAGTCTGATCTGGTCTATACTATAGATAGGATAGACTCAAACTGGTCTGTGGGCCAGGTGTGATGGCTCATGCCTGTAATCCTAGCACTTTGGGAGGCCGAGATAGGCAGATCACAAGGTCAGAAGTTCAAGACCAGCCTGGCCAATATGGTGAAACCCCATCTCTACTAATAATACAAAAATTAGCCAGGCATGGTGGTGCGCACCTGTAGTCCCAGCTACTCGAGAGGCTGAGGCAGGAGAACTGCTTGAATCCGGGAGGCGGAGGTTGTAGTGAACCAAGATCACGCCACTGCACTCCAGCCTGGGCAACAGTGTGAGACTCCGTCTCAAAAACAAACAAACAAACAAACAAACAAACAAAATCTGGTTTGTAGAGACTGGGGATGGGGCCAGATGTGTTTTTGCCTAAACATTTGTATTAGTATGGCAACTACTTAGACTATTAGCTGGAAACATTAGGTTGTAATATATAGCTCTAATATTAATTTAGATAAGGTAGTAGATAATATGAGGAGATTCTTTCAAAAAAGCAATGGATCCAGGATAAATCATAAAAGCCAGGTGTAGTGGCTCATGCCTGTAATCCCAGTACTTTGGGAGGCTGAGGTGGGTGGATCACCTGAGGGTAGGATTTCAAGACCAGCCTGGCCAGCATGGCAAAGCTCCATCTCTACTAAAAATACAAAAATTTAGCTGGGCATGGTGGCATGTGCCTGTAGTCCCAGCTACATGGGAGGCTGAGGCAGGAGAATTGCTTGAACCTGGGAGGTGGAAGTTGCAGTGAGCCGGGATTGCACCACTGAACTCCAGTCTGGGCAACAGAGTGAGGCTCCATCTCAAAAATACAAACAAACAAACAAAACAAAGGAGAAATCATTAAAAAAAAAAAACAACTCTCAAAGATATGATTGGACATAAAATTTTTAAACTACATGAAATAAAAATAATCAAAAGAAATTCATTTTCTAGTGTCAAATTAGCAGGGCTTGATTTACCTAAAAGCAACCTGAATGACCAGTGGTTCAATGAAGAAATTAAAAGTTTCTTGAAAAAAATGAAAATGCAAAAACAACATACTAAAACCTATGGGATAAAGTGAAAGTACTAAGAAGAAAGTTTGTAGCAGTAAGAGCCTACATCAAAAAAGTACAAAAACTTCAAATAAACAACCTAACAATAAATCTTAAAAAACTAGAAACGAACAAACCAAATCCAAAATTAGTAGAAGAGAAGATACAGTAAAGATCAGAGCAGAAATTAATCAAATTTAAGCGGAAAAACCAACAAAAGATCAATTAAATGAAAAGTTGGCTTTTGAAAGGATAAACAAAATCAATAAACCTTTAGACAGACTAAGAAAAAAGAATACCCAAATAAATAATCAGAATGAAAAAGGAGATATAACAACTGATACCATAGAAATTCAAAGGATCATTAGAGGTTATAACGAACAAATATGTGCCTGTTATGAACAAATAAATTGGAAAATCTAGACGAAACAGATAAATTCCTAGACACAACCTACCAAGATTGACCCATGAAGAAATCCAAAACTTGAATAGACCAATAACAAGTAATGAGGCTGAGTGTGGTGACTTCTGCCTGTAATCTTAGCACTTCGGGAGGCCGAGGTGAGTAGATTGCTTGAGCCCAGGAGTTTGAGACCGTCCTGGGCAACATGGCAAAACCCCATCTCCACCAAAAAAATACAAATATTAGCTGGGTGTCATGGTGTGCACCTGTAGTCCCAGCTAATGGGGAGACTGACATGGAAGGATGGTTTGAGCCTGGGAGGTGGAGGTTGCAGTGAGCCAAGACTGTATCATTGTACTCCAACCTTGGGACAGAGCCAGACCCTGTCTCAAAACAAAAAAGTAATAGGATCAAAGTTGTAATAAAAAATCTCCTGGCAAAGAAAAGCCCAGGACCCAATGGCCTCACTGCTGAATCTTATCAAACACTCAAAGAAGAATTAATACCAATCCTCTCAAACTACTCCAAACATAGAGGAAGAGGGAACACTTCCAAATCATTTTAGGAGGCCAGTATTACCCTGATACGAACACCAGACAAAGACACACTGAAAAATGGAAACTACGGTCCAATATCCTCAATGAACAATGATGCAAAAATCTTCAACAAAATCCCAGCAAACTGATTCAATGACACATTAGAAAGATCATTCATCATGACCAGGTAGAAATTATCCCAGGGATGTAACAATGGTTCAACATATGCAAATCAATCAGTGTGGCACATCATATCAACAGAATGAAGGACAAAAACCAAATCATCCTTTCGATTGATGCTGAAAAAGCATTTGATAAAAGTAAGCATCCCTTTATGATAAAAACCTTAAAAAACTGGGTATAGAGGGAACATACCTCAATACAATAAAAGCCATATATAACAGACCCACAGAGAGCATCATTTAGAATGGGGAACAGACTGAAAGCCTTTCCTCTACGATCTGGAACAAGACAGGGATGCACACTTTCACCACTGTTATTTGATATAGTACTGGAAGTCCTAGCTAGAGTGATAGGGCAAGAGAAAGAAATACAGGGCATCCAAATTAGAAAGGAAGAAGTCAAATTATCCCTCTTTGCAGATAATATGATCTTGTGTTTGGAAAAGCCTAAAGACTCCACCAAAAAACTATCAGAACTGATAAATTCAGTAAAGCTGCAGGATACAAAATCAATATACAAAAGTCAGTAGCATTTCTATATGCCAACAGCAAACAATCTGAAAAAGAAATCAAGAAAGTTATCCTATTTACAATCACTACAAATAAAATACCTAGGAATAAACTGAACCAAAGAAGTGAAAAATCTCTATGATGAAAACTAGAAAACATCGATGCAAGAAACTGAAGTCAGGACACACAAAAATGAAAAGACAGTCCACCATGTTCATGGATTGGAATAATCAACATTGTTAAAATGTCCATACTATCCAAAACAATCTACAGATTCAATGCAATCCCTACCAAAATAACAATGACAGTCTTCACAGAAATAGAAAATATAATCCTAAAATTTATATGCAACCACAAAGACCCAGAATAGCTAAAGCTATCTTGAGCAATAAGACCAAAACTAGAGGAATCACATTATCTGACTTCAAATTATACTAAAGAGCTACAGTAACCAAAACAGTATGAGACTAGCATAAAAACAGACACATAGACCAATGGAACAGAATGGTGAACCCAGAAATAAACCTATACATCTCCACCAAACTGGTTTTTTTGACAAAGGTGCCAGGAACATATACTAGGGAAAGAACAATTTCTTCAATTAATTGTGCTGGGAAAACTAGACATCTACATGCAGAAGAATGAAACTAGACCCTATCTTTTGCCATATATAAAAATTAAATCAAAATGAATTAAATATTTAAATCTAAGGCCTCAAGCTATGAAACTGCTAAAAGAAAACACTGGGAAACTCTCTAGGACATTGGTCTGCACAAAGATTTTTTTCAGTAATACTCCACAAGCACAGGTAACCAAGGAAAAAATGGACAAATGGGATCACATTAAGTCAAAAAGCTTCTGCACACCAAAGGAAACAATCAACAAGGTGAAGAGACAACCCACAGAATGAGAGAAAACTACCCATCTGACAAGGGATTCATAACTCAAATATATAGGGGCTCAAACAACTCAATAGAAAAAAGTCTAATAATCCAACTCAAAAGTAGGCAAAAGATCTGAATAGACCTTTCTCCAAAGAAGACATACAAATAGAAAATAGGTATATGAAAATATGTCATCATCTGATCATTAGAGAAATGCAGATGAAAATGACAATAAGATATCATCTCACCCCTGTTAAAATGGCTTTTATCCAAAAAACAGACCATAATGATTGCTGACAAGGATGCAGAGAAAAGCGAACCCTCCTACACCGCTGGTGCAAATGCAAATTAGTACAACAGTTTGGAAGTTCCTCAAAAAACTAAAAATAGAACTATCATATGACCCAGCAGTCTTACTGCTAGGTATACACCCCAAAGAAAGGAAATCAGTATACTGAAGAGATATCTGCACTCCCATGTTTATTACAGCACTACTAATAGCCAAGATTTGGGAGCAACTTAAGTGTCCATCAAACTCCACTTACTCCACTACGGCGTGATGTCATGGCCACCACCGGAGACCACTGGTTGGTTCTGGGGTTGTATCTCTCAGCACTGCTCAGCTCTGTAGTGTCATCTCTACCTCCTACAGCATAGATCATGTCCTGATACACCGCACAGCCTAGGTGTTTCCTCCGGGTCCCCATAGGGGCTATAGTGTGCCATCTGTTTTCCTGAGGATTGTAACGCTCCACTGTAGGGAAAAGAAAAACCAGTAAGTGAGCATTCAACCATTTCCACTCACCTCCAGTTTTCTTTATAGCCATTGATACTTTGTGATAACACATATTTTCAACACATGATCTGATTTTTGCTTCTGAGAAGGATTTGTATACCTCTGGACAGTATGACATATACTCACATCAGGGGCTGGTTTCTTCTAGGTATAGTACAGTGGAAAGGGCACATGTTGGGGTTCAGATACTCCAGGTTCTAGTTTTGACTAAATGACTAATTACCTACATGACTCTCGGCCTCACTCTCCTTGTCTTTAAATGGGGAGATTGACTACATGATCAATAAATACTAATAATTCATCATCATAATCAGAAAACTTCTGTATCCTGTATTCCCTTCCCTCTAGCATAGTGCATTTTAAGCCTCTGAAGAGAAGACATGTGACAATTAATCTGGCATGACTGTCACACTGACAATATCCTTAGGCAAAAAGACCCATAATATTTAAATAGAAAGGAATAACAAACCAGGCCAGGTGCAGTGGCTCATGCTTATAATTCCAGCACTTTGGGAGGATGAGGTGGGCAGACTGCTTGAGCTCAGGAGTTCAAGTCCAGCCTGGGAAACATGGCAAAACCCCATCTCCACTAAAAATACAAAAATCAGCCAGGTGTGGTGGCACACACCTGTAATCCCAGCTACTTGGGAGGCTGAGGTGGGAGGATCGCTTGAGCCTCGGAGGTAGAGGTTGCAGTGAGCCAAGATTGTGCCACTGCACTCCAGCCTGGGTGATGGAGTGAGACCCTGCCATAAAAAACAAAAACAACAAAATCCAAATAAACCAATTTGCAGTTCTAAGTTTTTATTTATTCTTGGATTATAACAGAGTACATTTTTTTTTTTTAGGAGAAGTTGTGATGGTAAAAGGAACTAATTATATAAGAAAGTAGTTTTTAAAATTCATTATAAATTTCCAGCAGCTTGTAAAATAGGAAGAAAGAAATATCTGGGTAATGTACTCAGACTACGACTACAGTAAGAGCTGAGGAGGAGCTGAGACCTGCACTTTCCTAGAGGGGAAATAAAGTATTTTCCTAGTAAATTATAGGATAACCTGGAGTTTTTATACTTTTTGTAGGAGGACTCTCCAGGAAAATGTTCTGCTTTTGGGGAATCGAATTGCCTTTGGAAGGGACTAACCTGTGTTGAGTGGAGATGTCCCATCAGAGCCACCTACAGCATATAAAAACCCTCCTAACACAGCCACAGCCACACCTAGTCTTCTGGTACTCATAGAAGCTACCCGAGTCCACTTGTTCTCCTTCGGATCATACCTGCAGTGAGGGAAACCAGACTGTATGCTTGTTTTTATTAAGTGAAGCCTTTTTCATGCGATCTGAAATCACACTAATAGTCATTAGAAAAAAGTCACAGAATTTATGTCTGTGCCAGTTATTAAGCTATTTTCTACTCAGACTTAGAAAATATCCCCAGGAAAGAAAACCACCTGTGACAGCTCACATACACAGGCTCTTTCTTTAATGAAATTTTAGTTCATTTTGACATGCCTCTGATGTCTTTTAAAATATGATTTTTGTAATTTGTCTTCTTTTCCTAGTTGTTGTAGTTGGAGTGATGGCTGTTATTCTCTACTACATCCTATTTGGAAGTAGAAGTCTTTTGCACAGTTCTTTAAAACAACCTTTTTATTATAAAATTAAACTGTAAAATAAAAATACAGAAAGCCACACACACAAAAATGTATAGTTTGGAGTTATAATCAGGAAAGCCCCCTAGAAAATACCACCCAAGCCAAGAAAAAGAACTTTGCATGCCACTCCAGAAGTTCTGCAATGTGTCCTTTTCCAATCTCAATCCTCCCTTTCCCATAAAGTAACCATTATCCTGACTTTTAACAGTTATCACTTCCTTGTGTTTATAGTTTTATCACTCAAGTGTCATCCCTAGACACTTCAGTCTTACTTATTAACATTGAATTTTTAAATTTTTAAATTAATATTTATTTAAAAATAGGGGTCTTGCTGTGTTGACCAGGCTAATCTCAAAGTCCCGGCCTTAAGCAATCCTCTCACCTTGGACGCCCAAAAGTGCTGGGATTACAGGTAAGCCACTGTGCCTGGCTGAGACAAAAAAAAAAAAAGGCTAAGTGCAGTGGCTCACGCCTGTAATCCCAGCACTTTAGAAGGCTGAGGCTGGAGGACTGCTTGAGGCCAGGAGTTCAAGTTCAAGACCAGCCTGGTCAACACAGAGAGACCTTATCTCTATAAAAAATTTGGGGAAAAAAATTAGCCAAGCATGGTGGTGTTCACCTGCATTCCCAGCTACTTGGGAGGCTGAGGCAGAGGACTGCTTCAGACAGTTGTGAGCTACGATTGTACCACTGCACTTTAGCCTGGGCAACAGAGTGAGACCCTGTCTCTAAAAAAAATAAATTAGTGCTCGCTTTGGCAGCACATATACTAAAATTGGAACAATACAGAGAAGATTAGCATGGCCCCTGTGCAAGGATGACACGCAAATTCGTGAAGCATTCCATATATTTTTTTTAAATTAAAAAAAAAAAAACAAACTGAAAAGTTTATTATTATCTACAGGGTTTCCCTCCAGTCCTTTTCCTCCCTGCAATTCATCTGTTTTAGAACCCGGAGTGTATGACAAATTTCCCCATAATATGGATTTAGTTGACTATACATTCATAATGCAGCACAATCTGTTCCTCTGTCCTTTGTATGTTCTGCAAATTGGTAGCTGGATCCAGAAGTTTGGTTCCTTTGACAAGACTACAGAGGGTGGTGTGTTAGCAGCTGTTTATCAATGTCTAGATACAATAATTTACTAAGTGTTGCAAAATGATAATATTCTACCAGTTATTTTCTTTTATTGGGATAATTTTATAAAGAAACAACCTTGTATCTACTATTTAGTTATTCAATTCATATAACACAGTTCATATAAGAAAGGCAGGACATATGCTCACTTCTTTCGCTTTATTTACATGTTTTGAGATGATAAATTTGATCCCTATGATCTTCCAAAGGCAAACAATTAGTCTTAAAAATTTTTATTTTGTTCTTAGATCTGTCAGACATCCAATTGCTTCTTTCTGATTTCTCCTGAAGATACATGCAGGTCTTGTGGCTAGTGGTAGTTTCTCTTTGCCAATTTGTGTTTTGGAGTTTGTGAGAATATCCTTTCCCTTAGTTTTGTCTTAAATTTTGTTCAAGATTTTTGTTTTTTAAATTGTGGTAAAATACACATAATATAAAATTTACCATATTAACCATGTTTTAACTGTTTAGTAGTGTTAACTATATTCACATTGTTGTGCAACTCCAATCTCCAGAACTAGTACACAGGTTTTTAGCTTTGCTATCTTACTATACCGTCTGTTTTCATGTGGGTATTTGGAGATATTAAAAAGCTATGCCATCACTGCTGCTATCCTCCTGTACTGAGTTTTGAAAGTGAAAAAAACAGATTTCTTGACAGAGAGATAAAAGGCAACTGGCATAGCTTTCAAGAGTTACCTTCAATTTTCTCTCTACTTATGACAGTTAAACTTTTCAATGTATACATGGTAAGCCAGTGAATGCTACCTCAAAAATTTTTATACAGTCATGACTCATTTCTTTTTAAGTGAGGATGAAATATGATATGTTCTTTTTTTTTTTTTTTGAGACGGAGTTTCGCTCTTGTTACCCAGGCTGGAGTGCAATGGCGCGATCTCGGCTCACCGCAACCTCCGCTTCCTGGGTTCAGGCAATTCTCCTGCCTCAGCCTCCTGAGTAGCTGGGATTACAGGCACACGCCACCATGCCCAGCTGAATTTTTGTATTTTTAGTAGAGACGGGGTTTCACCATGCTGACCAGGATGGTCTCGATCTCTTGACCTCGTGATCCACCCGCCTCGGCCTCCCAAAGTGCTGGGATTACAGGCGTGAGCCACCACGCCCGGCCGAAATATGATATGTTCATATCAGTAATCATAGCACAAGACTCTAAAATCTAATGATAAAAAGCTGACAAAAGAAATTACGAACAAAATCTGTTCCACCAAATTTAACTATTTGTACACCAGTATAAAGCGACTATGGCAGCCCACCCAGATTTCCCTAAGCATTCTTCAATGGTTAATGAGAATCTATATACAAAATACTTTGGGCTTTTTATAAGATGTTCTATACAAAGTATTATTACTTAATCATTTCTCTCGGGGAAGTCTGGATAGAGTCATGCATTAAGTACATTCCAGGTAGATTCAGGAAAAAAAAAAAATCAGAACAGATTTAACAAGTGATATGCTTGATATCATATATAGAGTGTAATCTGAAATACATTTCTAACATTTCAATGTTAGGTACAATCAGTGTGACATTTGAAAAACTCAGGTTATGTCCCCCAAAGCATAGGCAACAAAAGCAAAAAAGATAAGATTACATCAACCTAAAAAGCTTCTGCACAGCAAAGGTAACAGTCAACATAGTGAAGAGACAATCTATAGAGTCAACAGCAAGAAAACAAATAATCTGATTAAAAAATGGGCAAAGGACCTGAATAGATAATTCTCTAAAGAATCCATACAAATGACTAAGTATATGAGAAAATGCTCAATATCACTAATTATCAGGGAAATGCAAATTAAAATCACAATGAAACATGTCACACCTGTTAGAATGGCTACTATATATAAAAAAGAAAACAAGTGTTAGCAAGAATATGGAGAAAAGGAAACCCTTGCACACTATTGATGAAAATGTAAATTAGTATGGCCATTATGGAAAACAGTGTGGAGGTTCCTCAAAAAATTAAAAGTAGAACTATCATATGATCCAGTAATCCCACTACTACGTATATATCCAATGGAAATGAAATTAGTATGGTGAAGAGATACCTGTACTCTCACATTCATTGCAGCATTATTTACAATAGACAAGATATGAAGTTAGCCTAAATGTACCTCAACAAATGAATAGATACAGAAAATGTAGCATATATGAACAGAATACTCTTCCTTACAGATTTCCTTACAAAAGAAGGAAATCCTGGCATTTGTGACAGCATAGATAAACTTGCAGGACAATAAGTGAAATAAGCTAAACATAGAAAGACAAATATTGCATGATCTCACCTATATGAGGACGCTAAAAAAGTTGAACTCATAGAAGTAGAGAGTAGAATGGTGGTTACCAGGGGATGGCAAGGTGAGGGGCAGTGAGGAAATCTTGGTAAGGAAATCTTGGTAAATGAATACAAAATTTCAGTTAGAGAGGAGGAATAAATTCAAGAGCTTTAATGTACAACATAGTAACTATAGTTATTGGCAACAAATTGTATACTTGAGAGATTTTAAGTGTTCTCACCACAAATAAATCTTAAGTATGTGAGGTAATAAATATGTTAATTAGCTTGATTTAGCTATTCCGCAAGCTATATATATTTCAAAATATCATGCTGTACCCTATGAATATATACAATTTTTGTTGATTAAGAAAAAAACCCTTTTTTTTAGATCTTTCATTTTGCTAGACTTTAAGATCAACTGAAGACTTTTTCTTGAAAGCCTATGGGAAATCCACTGAACAGTAGATATTCCAGTGTCCTAAATTCAGCTTTCCTTGTTTCTTTTTTTTTTTTCCCTCGAGACAGGGTCTCACTTTGCACCCAGGCTGAAGTGCAGTGGTGTGATCTCGGCTCTCTGCAGCCTCAACCTCCTGGGCTCAAGCGATCCTCCTGCCTCAGCCCCAAAATAGCTGGGACTACAGGTATGTACTAACAAGGCCAGCTAATTTTTTTTTATATATTTTTATCTCTCCATGTTGCCCAGGCTGGTCTTGAACTCCTGAGCTCATGCAATCCACCTGCCTTGGCCTTCCAAAGTGCTAGGATTACTGTTGTGAGCCACCATATCCGGCCTGTACTTGTTTCTTTTAAAGAGCCCTATGTTCTTTAAAATAAAAATACGAAAAATGACTTAAAAAAATCACCTCTCAACAATGTTCAGGCAAGACACACCATCCTGGCCACCCACAGCATAGAGAAAGCCTCCAAGTACTGCCACACCAACACTTGTCCTGCAGGTGCTTGTAGGGGCTACATCGCTGCTCCACTGGTTTGTTTTGGGGTCATACCTGAGAAGAACATACCAAGAGAAGAGTTTGTATTATACAAAGGAAGCTTGGCGAGGTTTACATATTCTAAATTCACAGATTTATATGATATATATTCTTTCCCTTAAGTATGGGCTGATTAATAATAACTAAAACATTTGAAAATCTAGTTTGTGTTTATTTTTTTTGAAATTTATGTGTGAATATATTTTCTTTAAAAAAAAATCAGAATATTATTGATAAAGCTAAAGCCCTCTTTGAGTTCCAGCTGAATTCTGGTCTCTTCCCATTTTGATTTGGCATATATCCTTTAAGACTTTTCAGTAAAATACTTTTATATAGGTATATATGTATCCACATATGCATTTGTTTATATGCAAGCATGTTTTCTTTACATAAATAATACAACACAGTAGGCACTGCTTTTTCCCTCCACATTTTTAAAGATCTCTTTATGCTAATACAGCTCTAAATTTTTCTAAGCCATTATCCTTGTACATTTCTCTTTGTGCAAATGGATGATAGGTGGAATTACTGTGGCAACAAAGAGTATGCTTAATTTTTTTAAAAAAATACTATCAAATTGCTCTTTTTGTAGATATATAGTGTTTTTTCAATTTTATTGATTTTTTTTTGTTTATTGGGTTTTGTTGCTTTTTAGTGACTTGACTTAAAAGCATCATTCATTTATTTTGCATCTTTCTTACTTTCAAATGCATATAATTTATATAAATGTATGTAAGCTAAAATTCGTGTAAATTTGCCTTTGGATACCACCTTAGTTGCATTCTATCCATTTTGATATATATAGGCTAAATTGTTAAGGTATAAATATTTAACTATTTTTACTCTTATTTAACTCATGATTTTTTTTTAAACTGGGATGTGTTCTTTTTTTTCCATAAGTTGTTGGGGTATTAGGGTACAGATAATGTTTGGTTACATGAGTTAGTTCTTTAGTGGGGATTGGTGATTTTGGTGCACCCATCACCCAAGCAGTATGCAATGCACCATTATGTGTAGTCTTTTATCCCCCACCCGCCTCCGACTCTTCCCCCGCCAAGTCCCCAAAGTCCACTGTATCATTCTCATGCCTTTGTGTCCTCATAGCTTGGCTCCCATATATCAGTGAGAACGTATGATGTTTGGTTTTCCATTTCTGAGTTACACTGCTTAGAATAATGGTCTCCAATCTCATCCAGGTCACTGCAAAAGCTGTTAATGCATTTCTTTTTATGGTTGTGTAGTATTCCATTATATATATATATACCACAATTTCTTTATCCATTCATTGGCTGATGGACATTTGGGTTGCTTCCATGATTTTACAATTGTGAATTGTGTTGCCAGAAACGTGTGTGCAAGTATCTTTTTCAATTAATGACTTCTTTTCTTCTGGGTAGATACCCAGTAGTGGGATTGCTGGATCAAATAGCAGTTCTACTTTTAGTTCTTTAAGGAATCTCTGCACTGTTTTCCATAGCAGCTGTACTAGTTTACATTGCCACCAGCAGGGTAGAAGTGTTCCTTGTTCACCGCATCCATGCCAACATCTACTGGTTTTTGATTTTTTGATTATGGCCATTCTTGCAGGAGTAAGGTGGTACTGCACTGTGGTTTTGATTTGCATTTCCCTGATCATTAGTGATGTTAAGCATTTTTTCATATGTTTGTCGGCAATTTGTATATCTCTTTTGAGAATTGTTTATTCATGTCATTAGCTCAGTTTTTGATAGGACTGTTTTTTTTTTTCTCACTGATTTGAGTTCGTTGTGGGTTCTCAATATTAGTCCTTTGTCAGATGTATAGATTGCGAAGATTTTCTCACATTCTGTGGGTCGTCTGTTTGCTCTGCTGACTGTTCCTTTTACCATGCAAATCTCTTAATTAGGTCCTAGCTATTTATCTTTGTGTTTGTTGCATTTGCATTGGGGTTTTGGTCATGAAATCCTTGCCTAAGCCAATGTCGAGAAGGGTTTTTCCTATGTTATCTTCTAGACTTTTTGTATTTTCAGGTCTTAGGTTTAAGTCCTTAATCCATCTTGAGCTGATTGTTGTATAAAGTGAGAGATGAGGATCCAGTTTCATTTTCCTACATGTGGCTAGCCAATTATCCCAGCACCATTTGTTGAAAAGAGTGTCCTTGCCTCACTTTATGTTTTTGTTTGCTTTGTTGAAGATAAGTTGGCTGAATGCATTTGGGTTTATTTCTAGGTTCTCTATTCTGTTCCATTGTTCTATGTGCCTATTTTTATACCAGTACCACACTGCTTTGGTGACTATAGCTTTATAGTATAGTTTGAAATCAGGCAGTGTGATGCCTCCAGATTTGTTCTTTTTGCTTAGTATTGCTTTGGCTATGCAGGCTCTTTTTTGGTTTTATATGAACTTTATAATTGTTTTTTCTAATTCTGTGAAGAATGATGGTGGTACTCTGATGGTGATCGCACTGAATTTATAGATTGCTTTGGCAGTATGGTCATCTTCACAATATAGATTCTATCCATCCATGAGCATGGGATGTGTTTCCATTTGTTTGTGGCATCTGTGATTTCTTTCTGCAGTGTTTTGTTGTTTTCCTTGCGGAGGTATTTCAACTCTTTTGTTAGGTATATTCCTAAGTATTTTATTTTTTGCAGCTATTTTTTAAAAGGTTGAGTTCTTTTTTTTTTTT
>NW_016107377.1:3234186-3266676 GCF_001604975.1 Cebus imitator
TCCTGCCTCAGCCTCCTGAGTAGCTGGGATTACAGGCACGCGCCACCATGCCCAGCTAATTTTTTTGTATTTTTAGTAGAGACGGGGTTTCACCATGTTGACCGGGATGGTCTCGATCTCCTGACCTCGTGATCCACCCGCCTCGGCCTCCCAAAGTGCTGGGATTACAGGCTTGAGCCACCGCGCCCGGCCTAAGGTTGAGCTCTTGATTTGATTCTCTGCTTGGCTGCTGTTGGTGTATAGAAGAGCTACTGATTTGTATACGTTAATCTTGTATCCAGAAATTTTGCTGAATTCTTTTATCCATTCTAGGAGTTTTCTAGAGGAGACCTTAGGATTTTCAAGATAAATGATCATATCATCAGCTAACAGTAACAGTTTGACTTCGTCTTTGCTGATTTGGATGCCCTATATTTTTTTTCTCTTGTCTGATTGCTCTGGCTAGGACTTCCAGTACTGTGTTGAAGAGGAGTGGTGAGAGTGGGCATCCTTGTCTTTTTCCCATACTCAGAGGGAATGCTTTACACTTTTCCCCATTCAGTATGTTGACTGTGGGTTTGTCATAAATGACTTTTATTACATTAAAGTATGTCCCTTGTATGCCAATTTTGCTGAGAGTTGTAATCATAAAAGAATGCTGGATTTCGTTGAATGTTTTTTCCGAATCTATTGAGAGGATCACGTGATTTTTGTTTTAAATTGTTTATGTGGTGTGTCACACTTATTGAGCTGCATATGTTAAACCATCCCTTCATCCCTAGGATTATCTTTTTGATATGATGTTGGATTTGGTTAGCGAGTTGGGGCACTCACAGTATTTGGGGTGTCTCCCGGGTCCTACAGGAGCAGTACGTTTCCTTCAGAGGGTTTATAGGTCCTTTTGGGATTGCTGGCTTGTTCTTGCACTCAATCTCGAGCTAAAATTCACAATCAAGCCTCCACATGCTGTTTGGTCTGGAGCTTCAAACTAGTCCTGCCTCCCATCCGCCATGATCCCTTCTGGGATCCCATCAATTTATTTTTAAGTGTGTTCATTGTTATTTTCTTTTCTTTGAGACACAGTCTTGCTCTGTCACCCAGACTAGAGTGCAATGGTGCAATCTCATCTCACGACAACCTTTATCTCCCAGGTTCAAGCAGGCCTCCTGCCTCAGTCTCCTGAGTAGCTAGGACTACAGGCGTGTACCACAAGTGGTTAATTTTTGTATTTTTTGTAGAGATGAGTTTTCTCCATGTTACATACTTCTATGGGACGGATCCCTCTGCTTTTTAAGATTTTTTTTACCCAGCTGCACAATCTATACCTTTAGAACTTGATTTGCTGCAGGGTTTTGTAGATGTGTTATGGAAATAAAGAGTCACTGTTAATCAACGCAGCTTCTTGAGAGCAAGAAGCTACTGAAACATCAGTTGCTATAGATTCCCAATGTGCCCAGTCACTATGATAGATATTACGGTGAAATACATTTCAACATGTATAGTTCAATGTGATGGATATGTACAAACATATTCAAATTACTTACAGAAGAGCAAAGGAACAATTAACTCATCTGTGCAGTATAATAGAAAGTTTTATGTAATAAGTAACATTTGTGTCTTAAAGGAAATGTAAGTCTTAAAGGGGCAGAGGTATCTCAGAGAAAAAAGAGTAGCATGCATATAAGTAAGGAGAGAGGTATGAAGGAAGACAGCATGTCCAAGGAACTGCAGGCAATTGATGTGTCTACAGTAGCATGCTTAGGGAGTGGTAGTGTATCATAGGAAACACAGGTGGGGACCAGATCACAAAGAATTTGTGTATCATGCTAACTTGTTTAGGTTGCCAACTGTGCCACAGATGCAATACGAAAATGCATTAAATCACATTTGTTTCCTAATTAACATCTCAAATAAAACTATATGAATAGTAGAGAGAAAATTACAGATTGACTTTACTCACCTTTCAACACTATTGAGGTAAGAGGATCCATCATGGCCTCCTACTGCATATAACAGATCATCAAGAACACTGACTCCAACTCCGCATCTCCTTTTGCTCATTGAAGCCACCATTCTCCATTCATTGGTCTGTGGGTCATATCGTTCAACACTGGAAATGGCATCTCCACTGCACCAACCACCAACTGGAAATGTAACAGAAACGGTCAAGAGAATCCTATCCTAAAGTATAGCATGTAACACTCACTACTAACTTCACTGTGCCCTAATGCTTAGACTAACCACGTCTCTAGTAGTGGGTCAAAATGCAAGTTATGACTTTAACTCATTCCACTGGGATTGCTATAATCTTTAATTAATTTTGTAAATAAGTCAGTATTACATATATTTTACAAAGAAATGATACCAATTCAAATAATGAGATAATACGGCTATATGCACAGAATGGAGAAATTATAGATGGATATGCATAGAATGAAGAAATAAATTATAACCGTTTAATATATAATGTTTTTTCACAATTCCACGTAATCATGGGATGACTTGCACATTGATATATAAATTAATGCATGTGACTCATTTCAACAAAATATCTACTGCATAACATTTTTAGTTTTTGAGAAAGGATCTTGTCCTGTTGCCCAGGCTGGAGTACAGCGGTGCAATCATGGCTCACTGCAGCCTTGACATCCTAGGCTCAAGCCATCTTCCTGTCTTAGCTTTCCAAGTAGCTGGGACTACAGGCATGCACTTGCACACCAAACTAATTGTTTTTCTTATTTTTTGTAAAGATGAGGCCTCCCTATATTGCCCAGGCTGGTCTCAAACTCCTGGCCTCTGCCTTGGCCTCCCAAAGTGCTGGTATTATAGGTATGAGCCATTGTGCCCAGCCAACATTTCTGGATTTATATAAAAATGGATATCAAAGGTATTGAATGAGGAAAAGAAAATAGAGCACTCTTTTGGAGTATACCAGTTTTGAATTATGGGTTAAGAGTCAAGCTACTCGCTGACTTGTTATTTATTTCTTATGACAGTAGATATCACAATTGTCCAAAGGATTATTCAAATGACAATTTCTCATATGGGAAAATATTCAGTTTAGTGATAGTATATTAAGATCCAAACCTGCAAAGAGTACTTCCCCACATCGGATAGGTTTCCGTGGTCTCGTCCTTGGTCCTTGCATTAGTGGTCGTTCTTGCGGCAATAGGAGGTAGTTTTTAGCCTCATCTACCAAGTCTCTGTAGAAAAAATTTCTGCCTTTATTTCAAATATCTAAATTACATTGTTAGTTAAGTCACAGTGTAGTTTAGGAAAATATAGGTTGGCAAAGAGAAGCAAGCATAAATCAAACCAAATCATGAATGCCAGCCAATATTAAAATTGGTAGGAACATGAAAGCAATAATGCCAGTCAAACTGAGTTGTGAATTGATTAGTATTTCTATCATGACTCATATCTCACTGCAAATTTAGCCTAATGCTCAACATGCTTACAGCCAAGATAACTTATGAAAAAGTAAAAATTACAATTCAATTACCACACTGCAGAGTTACCACTTTCTAATACAGTTTATTAGATTCTGCACGATATTAGCAAGGTAGCATATCAGCTAGGGTACTAGTTATTTGCTAGATTAATATTACTGGGTCAAAAATTGGGTTGCTAAAAAGAAATACTGTATTGTTACAAATTTGCTATCTGGTAACATATGAATGGTTTACTCTCAACAAGTCTACTAAGACAAATTTTCTGTCTTGTTAAGATACTTTAAGAGAAGAATCTGGTAATTACACTTGTTAAATACAATAATTCTAATACAAACTATTTGTGTATGTACTTACTTCACTTGGGTACTTTTAAGTGACCCAGTACCTGATTAGTACAAATTCAGTCTGTTACTCTGTTCTGTACCAACTCTGAAAGTGTTTCCTAAATTACCCTCTATTTTCATTCTTGTTATTTATGCTACAAAGAGTAATTTATTCCTGCTGGACCAGTGCCAAGCATTACCCAATAATGTACTTTCCAATACAAGGCTTTACTAAGTCCCTTTCTGAATTTATCTATTCTAAAAACAAAAACAAACAAACCCCAAAAACCCAAGCCAATGACCAAGAACTTTTTCTAGTTTCCCATAAAGACAAAGACTTTGACGTCCTAATACTTCATTAGGTCATTCAAGAGTTCCTAGAAAGAATACTATAGAGTTATAATACTGAACAAATCAACACAAAATTAATGGTAGTAACAACACTTACAGCTTTGTGCTAGTCCTGGTTTTTAAGTGCTTAATATATATAAACTCATTTAATCTTCACAACAGCCTTATGGAATAGGCACTATTATCATCCTCACTTCATAGAGGAAGAAACTGCAGCACAAAGAAGTTAGGATATCAGGAAGGGTCTTCTTTCAAATGTGACTTCATAACTACCTTTACTTTCTGCATCAAATCAGTACAATCTGATTTATATTTAATGGAGGAAGGGCATCTATGTATTACTTCTTCAGATTTCAGCATGTATAATGTATATGGTTTTCCTTTTTGCAATATTTAGGAGAATTAATTACCATTTGGCTGTGTTTTAAATGTAAAAGACAAACATCTATTTAGTTTAACTCTAGTCCATGGCAAAAAGAAAAATGAATAACTAATATAAAAAAGATACATTAAAATAAAATAGAAACATCTAAAATCCCCTCCAACCTCTCCTGTTAAAGGAACAGGCTTTAGGCAGGGCACAGTGGCTCACACCTGTAATCCTAGCACTTTGGGAGGCCGAGGCAGGCAGATCATGAGGTCAAGAGATTGAAACCATCCTGGCCAACATGGTGAAACCTGTCTCTACTAAAAAATACAAGAATTAGCTGGGCATGGTGGCACACACCTGTGGTCCCAGCTACTAGGGAGGCTGAGGCAGGAGAATCGTTTGAACCTGGGAGAATCGCTTGAACCTGGGAGGCAGAGATTGTAGTGAGCTGAGATCGCCACCGCACTCTAGCCTGGTGATGGAGCGAGACTCCATCTAATATAGTAATAATAATAAAGGAACAGGCTTTAGCTTATAGAAGAAATGCAAGTGAATCTACATGTCCTACCACTGTTCTAGAATAAGGGATCATTCTAAATTTCTTTAATCACCAAGGGAGGTCCAAAGGTCAGTTAGTTTAGAAAGTTCTGAGTATAGATTTGCTCTTTCACTTTTATATTTGGGATATGCTGGTGAAAAATAGTTAAAAATCCCAGAAGATTTCAGATTGGAACCTAATTCTTAAAATCCGTCAAATTGGAAATGTAATTTATTACATTTTGCATATACTTTAGAGACAGCCTAGTAAAATAGGTTACTATTCCTCCTCTGCTTTATAAAAGTAGTTGGAGTTTCCTTTGTCAAAAAACCTCTGGAAACTGATTCACCTAGTTCTAGTGAAAATCTTTCTATAGCAAATAGCTGTAGATCGTTAACTCTGTCCACAATTTAGAAAGCAAGGCTGGTTCTATTCCCCAACCAGACATATGTGATAGAAGGAAAAAATGTTCACTGACACAGTCAACAGCATTATTCAATTACCTCAAGGAAAAAAAATATATTAGCAGAGAATTGGCTCTTAAATTTAAGCTTGCATTACAATCTTGGAAATCTACCTCTTTATTGCCACTTCTACACCAATAAGCATCACACATAAAAAAACTAATGGAATGGAATACTGGAAGTTCATTTCTTTCTTCCTTTTCCTCCTCTTGACCCTAGCCTAGAAGAAAAACTTGTTAAATTAATGCCCTGGTTTCAGCTCCACAAAATACAATATTTAGGAAGAAATATAAATAAGGAAATTAGGAAAAAATAGGAATGCTTAGTTGTTGATTTTTTCCCATATAGGGTCACTCATACCTGCATTCTTCATCACTTTTGATGAGAGGATCAGAGCCTACTGTGCCCACCAGGAACTTGGGACTAAGCAAAGGCAAACGAACATGTTGCAGCACCTATGACACAATAAACACCATTATTTTAATTAACTAATCAATTTTGAGACAGGTCTTACTCTGTTGCCCAGGCTGGAGTGCAGTGGCATGATCGCAGGTCACTGCAGCCTCAGCCTCCTGGGCTCAAGTGATCTGCTTACCTCAGCCTCAAGAGTAGCTGCAACTACAGGTGCATGCCATCATACCCATCTAATTTTTGTATTTTGTTTGTAGAAATGGGGAATCACCATGTTGCCCAGCCTGGTCTCAAACACCTGAGCTCAAGCTATCTGCCTGCCTTATCCTCCCAAGTGCTGGAATTATGGACTTGCACCACTGCACCCAGACAGTAAACACTATTAAGGGCATGAGCTCTCATCTGCAAGATATTTAAGAGAATACATAACCCATGCTACCCTACTGTGCTTCCGATTGTTTTGGGATCTAACTAAATACCATAAATAAGGAAGGAAGAAAGGCATACCTACTAAAAACTTTCAGTAATATGTTATAAGCTCTTCTATAACAGGACTCAAATTAATTCACAATCCAGAAGAATATCTTGTTAAACTGCTATAGTCATAACAACAAGAATGGGTCTTAAGTAAACTACGGATCACTCAGTGACTTCTGATGCATCATCTCATTACTCTTGAAAGTGTCATAGTATTTTCAAGTTATATTGAAGGGAAACTGTGGTAGAATTTCCAAGCTATAGGAAAAGAAGCATCCTTGTTTTCTCTTGTTCATTTTATACAATTTTAGCTTTTAATTGTGCTATCATTCAAAAGTAGACTTGATCCAAAATATGGGGAAAGCACAGGAGCAAAAATCCACATTAATAAGCAACCAAAATGCTTCGAATACTTATTTCCTTATTTGGAAACAGATGGACTTTCTTACAGATGAATGTAGAGTGATAAGTTTCATGTTCGCAAGACAAATACCTATTATTTCATCCAGTACTAATCAGTTTCTTAGAGAAGCATTTCTGTCATTACCTGGGGTAACTGAGGACGTCTTTCCTGAATACTATATTTGACCCAGGCCATCACTGCATTGAACACTTGTTCTTCACTGCGAACATTTAGCTCATCACTGGATATTATATCAATGAGTTGATTGGCTGGAAGCAACATGAACTCTTCACTCTCCATTACCTGTTCAAAGTTAGGTAAGAAGAAAAAAAAAATCCTGTGATCACATTTATTGTCTCAATGTTTTTCTTCAGGGTTATGGGGCAAAGCTGTATACCACAACAGAGGTGAAGTTTAAAACAAGACCAGAGGAAAAGAAAAATTTAAAAAGAGAACAAAGGAAAGTACAGAAGACACCATTAAAATTTAGTAAAAATAGCTGGGCACGGTGGCTCATGCCTGTAATCCCAGCACTTCGGGAGGCTGAGGCAGGCGGATCACCTGAGGTCAGAAGTCCGAGACCAGCCTGACCAATACGGTGAAACCCCTTCTTTAAAAAAAAAAAAAAAGATTAAAAAAAAATTTAGTAAAAATAATCATTTGTGATTCAAGCAATTTAAGAAAAATGACTTAAAAAAGATAAAAATAAAAATTTATATTCAAAATAAGCCAAATTAACTATATCAAACTATAACCCCAGATATATGAGGCATATAAAAAGTCAGGAAAAGCCTTCAGAAGAAGATAAATTACTGAATGGTCAGTGTTTAGGGCAGAAAAACCAAGAGGTCAGTTTAAAAAAAGAATAAGAGTATCAGCAATTCTGTAAGCAAGAATGAATATAATGAGGAGAGTATTAGACCAATGGAAAACTCTGAGGACCAAAACACTCTGATATATATGCTAGTGAGAAACTACAAACACCAATAATTCTCTTTACCCACGGCTAGGGAGCTGTCAGAATGGAGATGAAACAGCAACAAGAATTTTACCTTGTTGTGCAGGCCAGCCACCTATTCCAAGGCCTTGTAATTCCATTCATCAGGATGTAGAGTAAAAGGGACAGGGTGCAATGCAGAGGAAAGAAACAGTCACTGCTACCCTTCATGTGGTTTGTTATATTAGTACTCAGGAGATTATACTACATGTGATGTCTATTAGTGCAGGCAGTACCTCTAATGAAGCTGATGGATTCTCTTGGGACAGGGTTATATTCATGATCATCAAAAAGTCAAAATATTTAGCAAAATATGCAACAGGCCATAAAAATAATTTAAACATTTGATTAAGAATGTTTTCCTTAGCCACGTGCAGTGGCTTGTGCCTGTAATCCAAACACTTTAGGAGGCTGAGGCAGGATAACTTTTAGATTCAGGGGGAAGTATGGGAGGTGGGTGAGGGATAAAAGACTACACATTGGGTATGGTGTACACTGCTCAGGTAATGGGTGCACCAAAATCTCAGAAATCACCAATAAAGAACTTATTCATATAATTAAACACTACCTTTAGTGTTTAATTAACACTAAAGGTATTAATTATATACCTTTAGTGTTATATTAATTATATACCTTTAGTCCAAAAACTGTTGGGGGAAAAAAACGGTAGGGTCCTGAGCTGACCACCTTACTGCAAAATAGATAAATAAAAATAAAATAAGAATTTTAAAATGTTATAAAATAGACTATGTTCTTCCCTTGCTTACAATCCTTTAATGGTTTTCTAGCACTCTTAGGATCAATCTAAAATTCTTTTCTTTTCTTTTTTTTTTTTTTTAGACAGTGTCTGGCTCTGTTACCCAGGCTCCAGTGCAGTGGTATGATCTTGGCTCACTGCAACCTCTACCTCCTGGGCTCAAGCCATACTCCCACCTCAGTCTCCTAAGTAGCTAGGACTAGGGGCACATGCCATCATGCCCAACTAATTTTTGTATTTTTTGTAGAGACAGGGTTTCACCACATTCCCCAGGCTGGTCTTGAACTCTTGAGCTCAAGCAATCTCCCCGCCTCCACTTCCCAAAGTGCTGGGATTACAGGCATGCACCACTGCACCTGGCCAATCTCAAATTCTTAACATGGTCTAACAACCTCAGTGTGATTTAGCCTTCTTCTTTCTGTGTAATCACTATCTAACATTCTCCACTGCCTTGGTTTCTGGGTCCCACTGGGTTTTTTCAGATCTTCAAACTAGTTATATGCTTTTTAATGTCTCAGGATTTTGCACAAGTTGTTCCAGGACCAAAGTTAAATTTCTCTGTAATACACTCTTAAATCATCCAGGACTGCTTCTTTGTAACACCCATTAACTGTAGTTGATTATTTGCATGTTTAAGTGTTTAATGATTATCTTCCCCGCTAGATTATAAACTCCACGAATACAGACTCTAGATTTCTTGTTCACTATTGTACCCTATGTTCCCAAGCACAGTGGCTGGAACATAGTAGCTTTACAAATATTTGTTAAATGAATAAGGGAAAGATAGCAGGTCTAATGAAAATTCTTTTTTTGTGTGTGTGACTGCAGAGAATGAAAATTCTTTTGATAACATTTAAACTCATCTTTTCAGATTATTAGTTTACCAAATAATCTATCATCTATTCTGAATAATCCACATAGGAAGGAAATATATATATGATGATATCAGGTATCTTATCAGGCATAGATCTTCTTATGAATTAAACTCTATTTTGGCTTATAAAGTAACCTTTTATGAATACAGTTAGGGAGAATCAATCCCTAAATCTTAACTTTGGCTGGTAGAACACAAAATTGGCCTCTAAAATAGAAGCTGGTTTAGGATTTATAATAATTTATTTCTTTGCTATTATGAGTTAGAATCAGCAGGACATACCCAGAATGAGAACCCATATTGCTCTCCAACAAATAGGTCATAAATGCATTGAAACACCAAGTGCAACTCACCTCTTGAAAGTTATGCTGAGTGAACTTGTCTGCTATCCTTAGCAACTCACGACATGAATGTGTGTCAGCAAAAGCCCGAATGCCCAGGCAGTTAGAAGGATCTAATTGTCTCTTTAAGAATTCACAGCACGCTTCCTGTATTTCTGCCAGCTGGAGGAGGCAAGCAGCTGGCAGAAGAGTCTGAACATTGCCCTCTTCTACAGTTATCTGGGAGGTATATGCAAAGTCAATCAATAATTCCATAGCCCTTTCATCAATGTCTCGGATCACTACTTCTGTCTGACGGCTCTCTGCCAATTCTCCTGTAAACATAGCTCGAAAGTAAGGACTACAGGCTGACAAAATGACTCGATGGGCATATATCTTCTTGGCGCCCACAACTAGCACCACATCACATAGCTCCCGGTGCTTTCTCAGAAGGTTAATCACTTCCAGGGTTTGTCGAGGGTGCTTGTCTGAGATGTAGGGCATGCGGGCGGGTTGGGGAACCCCTTCTGGCAGTTTGTTGGGGTCTCCAAGGGTGCAGCGGCTTGTTACATCCATTCCAGTCTCTCCTGGTCGAATGTTGGTACACCTATAGGAATGATGGGTGAGAGAGAGAAGATAACAGTATTATTATAAGCTCACTTCTCCCCTTAAATGTTTGTAATTCAAGCAATAAGGAAACTTGTAATTGGCTTGTTTTTTTTTGTTTTTTTTTTTTTTGTAGAGATGATGTCTCACTGTGTTGTCCAGATTGGTCTCAAACTCCTGGGCTCAAGTGATCCTGTTGCCTCCATTTCCCAAAGTGTTGGGATTATAGGCATAAGCCAACATGCCTTGTCTATATAAATCATTTAAATTGCAGCTACTATAGTAATAAAACTTTTAGGTAAGGTGATTATGGTCAACCATTTGAAAAATTAAGCCCAAGTTAACATGCTTCAATTAATAAATTTTGAATTAAAGATAATCTAAAAAGATTGGTTTGATGGCCAGGTGTGGTGGCTCATGTCTATAATCCCTGGGAGATACTGAGGTAAGCTGATCAGTTGAGGCCAGGAGTTCAAGACCAGCCTGGCCAATGTGGCAAAACCCTGTCTCTATTAAAATTACAGAAAAATTAGCTATGTGTGGTGGTACACAGCTGTAATCCCAGCTGCTCGGGTGGCTGAAGCATGAGAATCACTTGAACCCAGGAGGCAGAGGCTGCAGTAAGCTGAGATTGTGCCACTGCACTCCAGTCTGGGCAACAGAGAGAGACTCTGTCTCAGAAAAAAAAAAAAAAGTCTGGATTGAAGTTTATCTTTACTCAGAAATCTTTTCTTCAAAGTTTTTTAAAATTAAAATAGTAAAGAAAATGGCAAGCTAAATGATGATTTAGCAGGACTCCAAAGAGCCTCGAGACCAAGATTTTGTTAGACTAATTTGGGTCTACTTTAACATCTAGAGGTATTAAGTATGATAATAAGCCTCATTTTAAAGTACTACATATGTCAAATTGCTCCTGCCAAATTGGTTTGAATCACTAAGGTTTCAATATGATTATAAAAGAAGTAAATACATTCAAAGACAGACATTCTTCAATTTATAAATAAGTAGTATATAAAAGTTGATTCTAAGTTTATTTATTTGGAGGTTTGTATTTTTCTATAAACCTCCAAATAAATAAGTGCTATAAATGGGGACTAGGTTTAGTTGTAAAATTCAGTGCATCGTAAAACGCATTAAAAAATGAAATAAAGTAACAGCATACATTCCATTTAGTTAAGTATGTTCAATTGTGTGTATGTACACACACATTTGTATAGATATGCATAATTGGTTTCCTTTGTCAACTGCAGGTTATATCAAAAAAGTTTAAATGCCACTGGCCTGAGTTTTGAAGTCCCAAGACACAAGAACCAACAGGTACACAAAGGGAGAAGGAAAAGAATCTATTTTTCAGATTATTCTACAACTTGTTGTTGCTGTTTTTTTTTTTTAATTTTTAATTATTTTTAAATTTTTAGATGAAGGTCTATGTTGCCCAGGCTGGTCTTGAACTCCTAGGCTCAAGCAATCCTCCTGAGTAGCTGTGATTAAAGGCACATGACATCACACTGGGTTGTTTTTGGTTTTTAAACAGAGGCTTTAGAGAAGCTTGATGGCTGGTACTAGTATATATAGACTGTAGAAGTCTGTAAGTTGGGCATTTCTTGTACATTTAAGTATGTGTTGTCCAAACTTGTGTTAAAGAACATACTCTTTAGAGGCTGCAATAATTATTTTCCTTTAAAATGGGTTCTGGACAAAAACTGGGTGCTGTAAATTGCTCAAATTTGATGAACACTGCCTTACAGGATCAGGGTATATATGTATGTGTCTATAAATTTTACAAGCTGGTGTTCTTCACAAGTCTTTAAATATGAAAACTGCCCCCTCTTGCTTGTGTGGAGATCTAGATTTGGAATAGAATGGATCATCAGATCATCTAGTATAAAGCCCTCCTTTTGACAGAGGAAGAAACTACTTTGGTTAGGTGACTTACTCAAAATCATGAAGCTTTCAGTAGCAGAGCAGGTCTCTAGATGCTTTTGGGTAAACCACAGCTATCTCCTGAGGTACTATGAATATTTAATAACTGTAATTCATATGAGTGCTGGGAAGCAAGGGGAGGGCAGAGTTTCTAGGATAATTTAGCAATTCAAAACATGGTTTTGTTTTTTCTTATGGATTATCCAAATTTCTGTACAACTATTTTTAAAAGCCCAAGAAACTACACCAAATACAGATTTTTTTTTTTTTTTGATTCAGCCATCATGAAGGACTTCATCAGTAAAATATCAAAAAGAAGAGTCAAATAATTTGGTAAAAGAAGCCTATAAAATAAATTTCATATTTAGGGGAATAAGCATAACAAAAGTGAACTTACATCATCCCTTTTCTAGCCAAAATTAACTGGGATGGTCTAAGAAATTTTCAGACTTACCTTTAAGTATTTATAAAATACAGCCAAGGGTTTATTATCTTTAAAAAGTAATTCCAGGTAGGGCCGGGGAGGCACCAGCTGCCGCGCAGGGAGGAGGCCGAGGCCGCAGCTTGAGGGAGGCCCCGGCCCCTCTGTGCCTGTGTCTGGCAGAGCCGGTGTGAGACGAGACAATCCTGCCCCGCCGCCGGGATAATCAAGAGTTTTGGCCGGACCTTTGAGCACACACCGAGAGAGTGAGGAGCCAGACGACAAGCACACACTATGGCGCTGAAACGGATTAATAAGGAACTTAGTGATTTGGCCCGTGACCCTCCAGCACAATGTTCTGCAGGTCCAGTTGGGGATGATATGTTTCATTGGCAAGCCACAATTATGGGACCTAATGACAGCCCATATCAAGGCGGTGTATTCTTTTTGACAATTCATTTTCCTACAGACTACCCCTTCAAACCACCTAAGGTTGCATTTACAACAAGAATTTATCATCCAAATATTAATGGTAATGGCAGCATTTGTCTCGATATTCTAAGATCACAGTGGTCGCCTGCTTTAACAATTTCTAAAGTTCTTTTATCCATTTGTTCACTGCTATGTGATCCAAACCCAGATGACTCCCTAGTGCCAGAGATTGCACGGATCTATAAAACAGAGATAAGTACAACAGAATATCTCAGGAATGGACTTAGAAGTATGCCATGTGATGCTACCTCAAAGTCAGAATAACCTGCATTATAGCTGGAATAAACTTTAAATTACTGTTCCTTTTTTGATTTTCTTATCCGGCTGCTCCTCTATCAGACCTCATCTTTTTTTAATTTTATTTTTTGTTTACCTCCCTCCATTCATTCACATGCTCATCTGAGAAGACTTAAGTTCTTCCAGCTTTGGACAATAACTGCTTTTAGAAACTGTAAAGTAGTTACAAGAGAACAGTTGCCCAAGACTCAGAATTTAAAAAAAAAAAAAAATGGAGCATGTGTATTATGTGGCCAATATCTTGACTCTAACTTGGTTATGAGACTAAAACCATTCCTCACTGCTCTAACATGCTGAAGAAATCATCCTGAGGGGGAGGGAGATGGATGCTCAGTTGTCACATCAAAGGGAACAGCATTATTCTAGCAGCATCCATTCTTGTTTAAGCCTTCCACTGTTAGAGGTTTGAGGTTACATGATATACTTTATGCTCATAACTGATGTGGCTGGAGAATTGGTATTGAATTTATAGCATCAGCAGAACAGAAAATGTGATGTATTTTATGCATGTCAATAAAGGAATGACCTGTTCTTGTTCTACAGAGAATGGAAATTGGAAGTCAGACACCCTTTGTATTTCAAAATAGAGTCTCAAACATTTTGTAATTTTCATTTAAATTGTTAGGAGGCTTGGAGCTATTAGTTAATCTATCTTCCAGTACACTGTTTAATATAGCACTGAATAAATGATGCAAGTTGTCAATGGATGAGTGATCAACTAATAGCTCTGCTAGTAACTGATTTATTTTTCTTCAATAAAGTTGCATAAACCAATGAAAAAAAAAAAGTAATTCCAGATAATACATACGATACAAATTTGTATCTTTTCTTTGCAACAGGGTCTTCTTGCTCTGTCACCCAGGCTGGAATACAGTGGTTTGATCACGGCTCACTGCAGCCTTGACCTCCTAGACTTAAGTGATCCTCCCACCTCAGCCCCCCAAGTAGCTGGGACTACAGGCGTGAGCCACCACACCTGGCTTGAAAATTTGTATCTTATATTCATATTTCATATGTGGAAATTAAAGTGCTAAATTACTAGATAAAAGTCTCAAATTACTGACAAATAGAAATAAGATATTTGGATTTTTATATCATCACATTGTATAAACATGCAGTGAAAAGACAATCTATGCCTCTTAATTAAAATGGTAATTATTCTTCTAACAAATATTTACTAATTGCTTTTAACGTACAAAGCATTTTGCTACAGACTGGAAAATTCAAAGTAACATAAACAGGCAATCTCTAGAGGAGGAGATACATGAATAACCAGAAAGAGGGCAACCAGGACAAGAGATATGGTTCAGACACAAGAATTTTTGGGTGTAAGCTGAGCATGGTGGCTCATGCCTGTAATCCCAACATTTTGGGAGGCTGGGGCAAGAGGATCCCTTAAGCCCAGGAGTTCAAGACATGCCTGGGTAACATAGACCCCATCTCTTAAAAAAAAGCCCCCAAACTTATATACAGTGTATGTGTGTGTGTGCATAAAAGAATTTTTGGTGGTGATACATATGTTTAGAACCTTGATTGTGGTGATATCATGGATGTATAAGTATGCCCAAACTCATCAAAATGTATACATAAAATATAATTTTTTATATATCAATTATACCTCAATAAAGCTTAAAAGTCATTCAGAGGGCCAGGTGCAGTAGCTCACACCTGTAATCCCAGCACTTTGGGAGGCCGAGGTGGGCAGATCATGAGGTTGAGATCGAGACCATCCTGGCCAACACAGTGAAATCCCATCTCTACTAAAACACAAAAATTAGTTGGGCATGGTGGCATACGCCTGTAGTCCCAGCTACTCGGGAGACTGAGGCAGGAGAATTGCTTGAACCTGGGAGGCGGAGGTTGCAGTAAGCCAAGATTATACCACTGAACTCCAGCCTGGCGCCTTGACTCTGTATCAAAAAAAAAAAAAAAGTCATTCAGAAAGGCAAAATCTATGAAGTATTTGTTTAAAATCATTCAGAAAGATCCTGGATCTGACAGGTTTAGCCTATCAGGTTACTATAAGGGAGTGTATTTTGTTGTAAAGTAGGAATATTATACTGGGTTTTCCCAGAGTTTAAGGGAAATATCTCACATCCATGCTCCAGATCATCATATTTCTGTTTCTGATTCTAAACTCATTAAGCAGTCCTCTGATGGAAAATTCTTCCAAAAGTACCATGCTATTTAAAAGGGGGATGACTCAAGCATTCTGATCGCTGTTTTAGGTCAGCGTCATGTGAGTCCCTCTCAGATACTAATCATCTACAACTACTGAGACAGTCTAATAGCTAGCCTGCAAAGGAGAACATCATTATCAGTCTGCTACTTCCAAAGAACTACAGTATAGGCCGGGCGCGGTGGCTCAAGCCTGTAATCCCAGCACTTTGGGAGGCCGAGGCGGGTGGATCACGAGGTCAAGAGATCGAGACCAGCCTGGTTAACATGGTGAAACCCGGTCTCTACTAAAAATACAAAAAATTAGCTGGGCATGGTTGTGCGTGCCTGTAATCCCAGCTACTCAGGAGGCTGAGGCAGGAGAGTTGCCTGAACTCAGGAGGCGGAGGTTGCGGTGAGCCGAGATCGCGCCATTGCACTCCAGCCTGGGTAACAAGCGCGAAACTCCGTCTCAAAAAAAAAAAAAAGAACTACAGTATAATAAAACACTAAGGTGTAAAAGGAGTCTCCTGAGAAGGACAGAAAAAACTATAATGATATTCTAGGAAGAAGAAATTGCATGTGCATTGCAAAGGTGTAACACAAAAACAACCAATTTTTCCAAAGTACTTACACATCTGGTAAAAAAATCACTATTTATACTTGGCAATTTTAAAGACTAAATCATAAAACTGAGCAGCTAAAGAATAATTTTTACCATCCACATAAACAATAAAAAATGCTTTTACCTACAGTGCCTAAATGGTGCCTTGTACATAGTAGATGCTGAAAGAATAAATCACATGATTAACAGTGGCACAATCAAGCTTCTTTTTAAAAAAAGTCACCATTAAAGACAGAAGACCAATTCAAAAATTCCTGAAATACTGACACTGCATGCCGAAAGTAAAGTGTTATTGTCACAACTTTAGTTATGTACATAAAGATGGTACTGTTGAACTGAGATATAAACATTTTTTTATTTTACTGAAGTACAATGTGGATAAGCTAAGCTAATGTCTCCATTTTTCTTTTAAATGTTTACCACGGGGGGGAAAAAAAAAATATATATATATATATATGCTCTTATTACTGTATTAGTATAGTAGAATCTTTTTCTTTTTTTTTTTGTTTAGAATCAAGGTATTGCTCTGTCACTGAGGATGAAGTGTAGTGGTGTGATCATAGTTCACTGCAGCCTCAAACTCCTGGTTGAAGCCAGACTCTGACCTCAGCCTCCTGAGTAGTAAGGCCCCCAGTGCATGCCACCATGCCTGGCTAAATTTTAATTTTTTTTTTTTTTTTTTGTAGAGATAAGGTCTCTATGTTGTCCAGGCTGGCCTAGAACTCTTGGCCTCAAGTGATCCTCCTGCCTTAGCTTCCCAAAGTGCTGGGATCACAGGTGTGGGCCACTGCGCCCCCAGCCATTGGTGTCCATCCATATAGCTTTCACTTCAGGAAATATTCATCTTTTGCCTTTTTTCTCAACCATTTAAGAATGTAAAAAGTAGCTGGGCATGGTGGCTCACAGTTGTAATCCCAGCACTGTCGCAGGTTGAGGCAGAAGGATCATTTGAGCTCAGGAGTTTGGGACCAGCCTGGGCAACAAAATGAGATACCATCTCTACAAAAAATTTTAAAAATTAGCCAGGTGTGGTGACATGTTCCTGTAGTTCCAGCTACTCAGGAGGCTGAGGTGGTAGGATCACTTGAGCCCAGGAGTTGGTGGATGCAGTGAGCTATGACCCTACTATTGCATTCCAGCCTGGGTGACAGAGCAAGACCCTGTTTCTCTAAAAAACAAAACAAAACCCAGGATCATGAATATGGTAGCATGAATTCCCCATGGCCAGTTTTATGCAGCAGTACTCAACAGCCCAGATGAAAGAATATAAATGCCTAAGGAGAATCGCTTGAACCCAGGGGGTGGAGATTACAGTAAAACAAAACTATGCCACTGCACTCCAGCTTGGGGGACAAAGTGAGACTCTCTCAAAAGGAAAAATAAATAAAAAATTAAAAATAAATGCCTAGATCAATCTAGAGTTGGGAAATGCCACAAACGAAGGAGTTGAGTGATGGCTAGAAAAAGGTTGCAGTATTTGAGGAAGTGAACTGGCGAAAACAGGGCTAAGGCATGTTGATTCTGACTAAGTCAAAGAACAGATAGATATACTGGGTGTTTGAGAAGTAACAGTTAGAGAATGAGTTATGAGGATTGATGATTTCAGGGTTTTTCTGAGTGACAGCAAGAGTCAAATGTTGAAACAAGGTGCGGTGGCTTGTACCTGTAATCCCAGCACACTGGGAGGCCAAAGTGGGCAGATCACAAGGTCAGGAGTTTGAGACAGCCTGGCTAATATGGTGAAACCCCATCTCTACTAAAAATACAAAAATTAGCCGGGCATGGTGGTGGACGCCTATAGTCCCAGCTACCTGGGAGGCTGAGGCAGGAGAGTCATTTGAATCTGGGAGGCAGAGGTTGCAGTGAGCCAAGATCGTGCCACTGTACTCCAGCCCGGGCAACAGTGATAATTCGTCTCAAAAAAAAAGAAAAAAGTTGAAATGAGTGAAGGTGAGTCAAAGGAGTTTAGAAAGCCAAGGAAATGTACACTAAGTAAATGAATGGTCATTCTCATAAACAGTTATCTCCTAAAATGACAGTGAAAAGAATAATCAAATCATGTGCATGTAGGAAGCATAAACTAAAAACCAAATCACATATCTTAAATATGCTTCATGTTTACCAAAGGAATGTTACAAGTTTTGATATCTCCCTAAATAATAATTCTACCCACCCAAAATGAGTCAACATCAAATTTCAGTTATCAAGTCACACACTCCCCCTATCTACTATTCCAACTGTAATAGTTTTGAGGCAAGAGTAATTTTCTGTAAGTAGCTATAATAATTTGAAAATCAAGCAAAATAAAATGTTTAGAAAACATACTCTTTGATTGTAAGGCATTTATAATCAAATTTTATCTTTT
Source organism: Cebus imitator (assembly GCF_001604975.1). Taxonomy (NCBI): domain Eukaryota; kingdom Metazoa; phylum Chordata; class Mammalia; order Primates; family Cebidae; genus Cebus; species Cebus imitator. Next base: position 3,252,789 of record NW_016107377.1, read on the forward strand.
AGTCCAAAGGCCTGCAGATCTTTTCTTAGTCTGGATTTGCGCTTCCTAGCTGTTAAGAGTTTGGATGTTTGTCCCCTCCAAATCTCATGTTGAAATGTGATCCCCAGTGTTGGAAGTGGGGCCTGGTAGGAGGTGTCTGGGTTATAGGAGCAGATCCCTAAAGAATGGCTTGGTGCTATCCTCTCGTTAATAGTGAGTTCTCATTCTATCTGTTCAAGGGAGAGCTGGTTGTTTAAAAGAACCTGGCACCTCTTCCCGTCTCTCTCGGTCCTTCTCTTGCTATGCCTTTTGCCATGACTGGAAGCTTCCTGAGGCCCTCACCAGAAGCAGGCACTTCTTGTACAGCCTGCAGAACCATGAGCCAAGATAAACCTCTTTGCTTTATAAATTATCCAGTTTCAGGTACTTATTTATTGCAAAGGGCTAATACACTATCTAAATAAACATTTCACCTTTTCTACTTAAAAAATTTTGTTTTACTTTGGAAATTAACAACTTGACCTTTAAAAAGACTCAGTTGCACTGACCCTCATTTATAGTCCTAAATATACTTGAATAGAGAGAGGTAGAGATTTGAGCATACAAACCCTCAAAACAGAAATAACATCACAGTGCCAGTTCTGCTTACTAGAAGAGGTCCCACTAGGCACTATATTCCATACCTGATTCCACACCAGAAAGCCAAGCTATTAACATCTTTATTTAAAAATTAGTTGAGAATGTTTTAATATCAAGGCATCTCATCACTGCTTATTGGATAAAATGAGCATAAGCCTTGGGTACCTTGGTCCATCAACCAAGATGGAGGAAGAAGGGCAAATCCTCATGCAAGTGTGCTAGTTTCCCTTTATGTCAGGATAGCAAAAACCTTCCTAGAATACCCCTGAACAACTACTGCTGACATCTCATTGGTAGCACTGTGTCACACAGCCCTTCCCATATGCAGAGATAACTAAGAAATCAAGCAGAGTATTTAATTTTTCTAGTGTCTATAGTAGATGGAAGAAAGGAAGAAGAGATGTGCAAGCTATCTACAGTGCATGCCACACTAGGGAATAGTCAAATCAAGCAAGTATATGTTTTACTATTTTTAAGCATACCCTTTGGACTGACTAGAACAAACTGAAAATTTCAAAGATATGAGATTGGAAATTTTTTTGTCTTCTGAAATTGAACTCAAGGGGTATCTCAGCTATCGTTCAGTTGAGTAAAAAATTATCAATAAAAACTCTAGATACTGTTAAATAAAATAAGACCCAAAGCATGTAAAGCTTCTTACTCATTTTAGAGACTTTATTGGGTCTTCCTGCTAGGCCCACCTTAAACACCCTTGGTACTCCCTAAGGTTCTGTCCTCAGCATTCTCCTTTCTGTTCTACCATCACTTATGCCTACAGCTTAAACAAATATCTTAGTACTGATGACTCACATTTTTTTTTAAATTTCTAGCCCAAATCTCTCTTCTGCCCCAGACTCATATTCCAGTCACATGCTGGAAATCTCCACCTGGCTGTTTCCTAAACACAATAATCTTAAAGTATAGGAAATAGAATCTATTCTTGGCTTACTGAAACCTGTTTCTCCCTGCGCGCGCGCGGTGTGTGTGTGTTTAAATCTTACCATGACAGCACTTAGTTTCCTAAGTTTGGAGTCATTTATAATATTACCTTTTTCTCATTCCATGTTCACCAAATCCTTTTGGTTTTACTAATACAAGCTCTCAATTCCATCCTCTTCTCTCAACCTTACGGCCATAGATCTACTTCAGGTTCTTATTATCTTTCATCTAAACTATCACAACTACTTTCAATTAATTTCCTTGCCATAATTTCTTCCTTCTTTCCAATTCATCCCCTATATGCCTAGAAATCAGTTCAAAGAAAAAACGATTTGTATAATAATGTATAATAACGTGAACTGGCTCTTAAATACCTAAACGATAAAGTTCAAATTGTTTCCCATGGTTGTAGCCTCATTTTCTATGATGTTTTCTACTTCCCCTTCTTCCCCAACATACCCTATACACCAGATATACTCATTGTTCCATGCATGTCAGACAATTCTAGGTCTTGGTGCTGTCTCTTTTCTTTTTTTGCATAAGCTGTTCCTTCCTTTTATGGTATCCTTAATTAACTACCTTCTTTAGAAGTAAATTCTTACTCTTTCTAGAAGATCCAGCTCAAATATTACCATCTCTGTGATGCTTTCTCATCTCCACAGAGCAGTTTCCTCCTCTAAGTTTACATCTCTATTAAAATTCTGTTAATGTTGTTAAATATATATATATATATATATATATATTTTTTTTTTTTTTGACAGTGTCTCACTCAGTTGCCCAGGCTGGAGTTGTGGTGTGGTCTTGGCTCACTGCAACCTCCGCCATGCAGGTTCAAGCAATTCTCCTGCCTCAGCCTCCCAAGTAGCTGGGATTAAACAGGCACCTACCTTCATGCCTGGTTAATTTTTTTTTTTAATATTTTTAGTAGAGATGGGGTTTCACCATGTTGGGCAGGCTGGTCTCCAACTCCTGACTTGGTGATCCACCTGCCTCAGCCTCCCAAAATGCTGGGATTACAGACATGAGCCACAGCGCCCAACCAATTAATTAATTATATTTCAGAGATGAAGTCTTGCCCTGTCTTCCGGGCTGGAGTACATTGGTGCAATCACAGCTCACTGCATCCTTAAACACGTAGGCTCAAGTGATCCTCCTGCCTCCATCTCCCAAAGTGCTGGGTATGAGCCACTGCACCAGGCTAACGTTGTATCATGATATCTGTTTTCATCATTTGATCTGTTTCACACAATAAACATGAATAGAGTGTATTACATAAAGGCTTGATGTATGAATGAACCAATTTCTACAATCAGGCTCAGTTTTCTATTTATATATTTAAGGAAAGTTGGAAGAATTACATTACAAAATATTTTTTTTATCTCTAAATAAAATGAATGATTAAAAATAACATCTTGGGAGTTATATTGTTGGTAAAAGCTATGGATTGGTGTAACTCTAAGGACAAAAATTTGTCAATGTCTACTAAAATTTAAAAATGTACATACTCTTTAGGCAATTCTAAATCTAAAAACGTATTCTGTACTTACACATTTGGGCAAAAGCCACCTACAAGGATATTCACCGAAGACAGAACTGGTTGTAACAGCAAAACAGTTGAAATACATGTTTCTCAAATGGGACTGATTAACTAAGGTGCATATAGACAATGGAATACTACATAACTATTAAAAGGAATAAGGTGAGTTTATATGCATTTATTAAAATTTACAAAATAATTTGTCAAGTGAATAAAGATACAGAAGAATATGCACAATATGCTGACATTAGTGTCTTTTTAAATGCATTTTATTTTCTTATTTTTATTTATTTATTTATTTTAAGAGATGGGATCTCTGTTACCCAAGCAGGAGTGCAGTGGCATGATCACCACAGCCTCATACTCCTGGGCTCAAGCAATCCTCCTGCTTCAGCTTCCTGAGTAGCTGGGATTACAAGTGTGAACCACTGTGCCCTGCAATATTAGTGTCTTTTTTTTTTTTTTTTGAGACAGTGTCTCACTCTGTTGCCCAGGTTGAAATGTAGTGGTGTGATCAAGGCTCACTGCAACCTCTGCCTCACAGACTCAAGTGATCCTCTCACCTCAGCCTCCTGAGTAGCTAGAACTTCAGGCACCTGCCACAACACTTGGCTAAATGTTTTTGTTTCCTTTTTGTAGAGATGGGTTTTTTTTTTGTTTGTTTTTTTTTTGAGACGGAGTTTCACTCTTGTTACCCAGGCTAGAGTGCAATGGCGTGATCTCGGCTCACCGCAACCTCCGCTTCCTGGGTTCAGGCAATTCTCCTGCGTCAGCCTCCTGAGTAGATGGGATTACAGGCAAGCGCCACCATGCCCGGCTGATTTTTTGTATTTTTTAGTAGAGACGGGGTTTCACTATGTTGATCAGGATGGTCTCAATCTCTTGACCTCGTGATCCACCCGCCTCGGCCTCCCAAAGTGCTGGGATTACAGGCTTGAGCCACCGCACCCGGCGAGATGGGGTTTTGTCATATTGCCCAGGCTGGCCTGGTCTTGAACTCCTGAACTCAAGGGATCTGTCCATCTTAGCCTCCCAAAGTGCTGGGATTACAACATATTGAGAAAGAGCATTATTAAACTCTAGGGTTGGAAGGGCCTATTTAATTGTCTATATTTTCCCAGACATTGTTTCTATTTTTCTATGGACTAAGTTATTACGTCTAATAACTTAGACATGGGCTCAGCCATCTTTTCTTTTTAAAAGCCACTAACGTTGGCCAGGTATAGTGGCTCATGTCCGTAATCCCAGCACTTTGGGAGGCTGAGGCAGGTGGACTGCTTGAGCCCAGGAGTTTGAGACCAGCCTGGGTAACACGGCAAAACCCTATCTCTATAAAATAAAAATTAAAAAAATAAAAAGACATCTTATATATATATTTGTGTATGAACTACAATGGCTCTGAAAGAACACATAAGAACCTGCTTACAGTGGTTGCCTTTGGAGAGAACTGGGAACTGGGGACAGCACTGGGAGACTTAACTTTTTACTAAATATCCTATTGTACCTTTTAAATTTCGCCTTGTGTATGCAAATGATAATAAATAAATGATGTAATGAAACTTTACTAATAAAATGCCAATTGATTTCATAAAACTTTATAATCAAGAAATTAGAATACCTTTAACAAAAATTTTCAGTCTCTTCTTGTTCATAGATTTTTTTTTTTGGATTGGGAAAGTCTGTAGAAATTGTTCAGTCCTATTCAAACAATTATTCAGTAATCATTAGGTGCTAGTGATGCAAATATATGAAGACATCAGACTCAAAGAGCTCACAATCTAGTAGGCAGAATGAACATGTATTCAAATAATCTCAGTAGAAAAAGTTACTTCTCACTCAAAACTTCTTTAGTAGCAGCTGAGTATAAACCCAATATTACAGAGACTGCCTTCTGGGTTGCATCAGCAAAAATGACAGCCCAATAAGAAAAGGATAGGAAGGTGTGACCACAATTGAATGTAGGAAGCAGGTGAAAGATCAGAGATCAATGTGAGTAGTCTAGGCTCTGGCCAACTGATAGTGATGAAGAAAGAGCTGTAACTTAACAATTAACGGCATTAGAATTATCCAATATGATTTTGAATAGCTGACAGTATTATGTAATAAAGGAAGAAAAAAAGAGCAGGTATGAATGATTAAGCTAATATTTTATATAGAAACTACTGATAAACCAAAAACATTCCCACACTCTGCCATTCTTTTAAAAAATAATAAGCTCTTATTTTAGCAATTACATAAGATATGACATTTTATGGTAGCTGGAGATGAGACACAATCTCATCTTTTGCAATAATGTTAGAATTGAATTGATGAAGCACTTAATATATGTTGTTAATTTTTTCATGTACATTGTGGTAAAATATTCCTATTATAGAGTAAAATATAAAAAAGATAACGTATTTTTCATCTTGATAACATCTTTTCATCTAGAGATCTTAAAGCATTTGCAAATGTTCATTAATCCCCAATATCCTGATCAGATACACTAAAGAGGTAAACTGGGGTACAGAGAAGATGAACGGTTCAATGTCAACTGATAAATAACAGATTTGGAAAAAGATATACATTCTGATTCTTGCTCCAAGTTCTGAGTTATAAGTCATATTCCCATTATAAAATGTTTCTTCTCTTAAAAGAACTGCCAAAGTTGTTTATCTTTGATGTTAAATAACAAATGATTAAATAGAGTTAAATAAATAGAAAACAAATTTAAAAACCAAAAAAAAGAACTGGGCTGATTTTGCATCAATAAAGATTCTAGTCTCATTTGATAGAACATATTGAGAAAGAGCATTATTAAATTCTAGGGTTGGAAGGGCATATTTAATTGTCTATATTTTCCCAGACATTGTTTCTATTTTTCTACGGACTAAGTTATTATGTCTAATACCTTTTTTAGTTCTTATACAATCTTTCCTGCAATGCAGCTATTTTAATTAACAGAACAAATGTGAGTAGGCTTTATTATTATTGAACATTAAGGAAATAACCAAAACCATAATTAGGCATGCAGTACACTGTATTATAAATAATTATGATTCTTATATGGCAACAGAATTCTCTACATTTTATAGGGGACTGAAAATTATAATAAATCCACATAGTATCATAGTGCACTTAATGATTTACTGTAAAAAAAAGGTGAAAAAAGGAAAATTGTGTTTAACAGTATATACAATCCGCAGCACTTTTCAGAAATTTAACTTCTATATTTTACTCTATTAAAAAGCTATTAATTCTTAATATTACTTTTGATTTATTTTAGAACAAGACTCATTAGTTGCAAGCAGAATTTATTACAATTGAAACGCCTTTTTAAAAATTTAAATTATTACATGATGAATTTTAATGAGTGAAACCAAAGATTTTCTTCCTAAATGCCTACCTGCGCATTGGCTTTCCTTCCATGCACCATGAAAAGTACCCTTCACCACACTTTAAAGCCGAACCTAAGACAACAGAAAAGCAGGAAATTAATAAAAGTGATTTCTGATCTTTACAGTAACAATCTTTATATAATAATTTCACTCACTTCGTCAGTTACAAAAGTTTCCTATCCTATTATACCACAGGCCTTTTGCAGATTGCACAGTAACTTAATCTAATACATTTAAGATTACCATCCTTACTGTGCATGCTAAAACGATTAAATGTAAAGGTAAGGGAAAGTATGCTAAACAGTCCTGACTGTTAGATCAGTATTGCTTCTCTTCAAAAAGTGTTTGGACATATTTAACTGTGATCTCGCCATCAAGTAAATTTACAGAGCAATCACCAGATACCCACAGCAGTACTAACCTGATAGATCACATATGGAACACGCTGCTTTAACAACGGATCTGAAGGTTGTTAACTTGTCCCGAAGTGACAGGAGCAGGAGGCGTCAGCATTCGCCTTTACAAACAAACAACTCCGCTTCCGACAGCCCAGGGAGCTTGAACAGGGCAGGGAAAGTATGGCTCCAGACTAACACTCTTTACAAGCATATCCTTCGGTCCCCGAAACAATGTTCACTACCCACGTAGGAGATTTCGCCAGGTCCCAAGGGTTAAATGGGGGCGCACATTACTTTCTTCCTTCCCTGAATTCCAAACACTGTCTGGGGAAGCTGTCCAGGGTGCGGAACCCCAGCACTACCAGGCAGGACACTGCTCAGGGCCTCCTCTGGCTACGAGATAGGCTGTCAGCCTGCGAGAGCGCACTCCGGAGCTCCGCGACGCCCTGCCCCGGCGCCCCAACAGCCTCTTCCCAGCGCCGTCTGACAAGCGACCGACGGAGCACGGCCCTGACCCCATGGGGCAGCTCAGCAACTTGGGACCACATATTTGCAAAGCGAGCCCTGGAGCGCTATGCGCTGTTCCCTGCTCTAAGGCGGCTGGCTCACTTACCGGCTTTGACACTTTGTTCTCTGCCGCAGCCTCCACCGTCTACTCCGCCCGCCACTCCTCTCTGCCGCCTCCTCTACTGCTGTTAGCGCAGGCAAAATGCCGCTCTTAAAGCTATTTCCTTTCCCTTCACCCGCCCATGTCCAGAAGCAGGAAGTAGTCCTATTCCTAAATCGTTCCCGCAGGAACCCACACAGTCCGCCAAGGGGTTCCGGTGCGGCTCCGGAAGTAGTCGCGTCCTTTGCTAGGGAATTCAGGTAACCTCACATGTTTATCCTCATGGGGGTTCCTTGCATTTCGAGAGTAAGCATTTTTTGAGTTCACTGAGGAACTGGCAGTATTTGAATACCGAAGCCCTCTCTTCTTTGTTTTCGTCAGCAAAGGCAGTAGAAAGACTGGAGTAGTCACAGAAAGCTAGGAATTTTTTCTTTGTAGTAGGTGGGTCCCCTTTTGGCACAATGTTCCTAATTGTGGATTGGATTATTGCATGCACGCATGGGTTGGCATAATTTATCTGTCAGGCCCCTACTATGTGCAAGGTGCAGAAGATACATAGACGGATCAGAGATAGATCTGACCCTCCAGATTTCCCACAATTGAGCTTTCAAGACACAAGGGTTTTATCCAGGCTCTAAGGCTGTGTCAGTTTGCCCTTTCTACTTTGTATTCAGCACCAGACACTTCACCAAACACATCTTCTGTGGATTCACTTTAATTTTAGGAAGGGAAGAGCATATTTTCTTAAAAATTTTTTTTTCAGTAGCAAGCAGAGTCAAAAAAGTGTATTTTTCAAGTTATCTTTTCCTCCAGATTTTTCCATAGCACACAGCCAGCTGATTTTTACTGTATATTAATATTTAGAAAACAAGTGATAGAACTGTAAGGTGGGGATTACAATTTCAGGAACATCAGAGAAAGACTTGCTGATTTCCTGATAAGTATACTAGGCTAAGTAATAACCAGATTTTCTTTAGTTGTTCTTTACATAGACTCTATAGAGGTTTGTCCAGTTGTTTCTGAGGGGAAAGGATACCTCTTGTTAATTAGCTTGTAGTGGAAAACCCATGGCCTTTAGATCCAGATGTAATGGCCCAATAGATTATTCTTGCCTGCTTCCTGGCTACAGCTGATTTATCAAGGTATAGGAATTGCAATAGAGCAAGAGTTTTTACACAACACTGAGTGGAAAAATGGAAGAGGTTTTATTATTACTCATATCAGTTTTATTGTTATTCAGATTGGCTTCCTGGAGCATTTGGGGGCTAGGGTTTTTTTCAAAGGTAGTTTGGGGAAAGGGGTAGGGGTGGCTAGGCAATGGGTGCTTGCTGCTGACTGATTGAGGGTATAGGAGATGGTCCTCCTGCCTACTGAGTTGTTTCTGGGTGGAGCCACGGGAACAGTTGGTGGGTCTAGGTGGAGCTATCGGGGTAGTTAAACATGCAAGAAACTTAAAAAGATACCTCAAAAGGCCAATCTTAGAATCTACAATAGTGTTGTTATCTGCAGGAGTAATTGGAGAAGCTGCATATCTTGTGACCTCTGGAATAATGGCTGGCAATCATTTATGTCTACACCTTAACAGAATTCAGGCTCATTTATCCCCCTAGTCTGGTGGTTTCTCAGTAGCTTTACAAAGGCAGTTGAGTTTTGGGGAAGAACTATAATTATTAAACCATTAAACTAAATGTCTCCCAAAGTTATCTTGGCTTAAGCCCAGGAATAATTAAGGGCAAACTGAAAGCTAAAGGCAAGATGGGATTTGGCTAGATCAGATCTCCCCCACTGCTATAATTTTTTCACTGATAGAATTTTTGCAAAGGCGGTTTCAATTTGCAAAGGTAATTTCACAGTTACACATAGGTACACATCCTAGACCTATAACTGACTAGCTTTGTGATCTTATTCAAAATGTTTACTGCATGTGTATAAGTGATATGTATACACATGTAGTAAAATTATTTTTCATATTAAAAACTTTACATAAGTGGTATCAAAGCATAGGTATTCTTTTGCAACTTGCATTTTCCATACAACATTCTGTTTGTAAGATTTGTCCATGTTGATCAATGCAGGTCCAATTCCGTGATTCTAGAAGTGTGGTCCTGGAACAGCAGTATCAGCATCATTTGGAAAATGCCAACCCTTGAGCCCCATTACAGACCTATTGAATTGAAAACTGAAGGTAGGACCCAGTAATTTGTGTTCTAACAAGTTCTCCAGGTGATTATAGTGCATGTTAAAGTTTGAGAACTACTGCACTACTTTATTTATTTTCACTGCTATTTAGTATTCCATTATATGAATATACCATAGATTTAAAAAAAATACGTACATATGTAAGTGTTTCTTTGGGGTATGTACCTAGAAGTAAAATTGCTGGGTTGTATGCTATGCACAGCTTCAACTGTATTACCACTAGTCAAATTGCTCTCTAAAGTCATTATTCTATTTCAATAATAATAATACTAGCAAATACGTAGCATGTTATATTAACTCATTAATACTCACGTTAGTCCTCTCAAGGTAGGATTTATTATCATCATTCGAATTTCACAGATGGCACCAAAATGTTACGTAAGTTGCCCAAAGTCACATAGCTAGTTATGAAGTAAAGCAAGAACTTGAAACCATTCACAATGGCTCTAGAGTCTGTGCTTTCAGCTACAGTGCTGTGTTGTCTCTCTACTACAAGTGTTTGAGGGGTTATGTTGGTCTGTTTATCATCATAGTTGGTGTTTTCCAACTTTAAATTTGTTTTTGCCAATTGGATGGGTATAAAATGGTAATTCACTGTGGTTTAAATGTTTATTTCTCTCATTACTGTTCAAATATTTTTCATTTGTGAAAGTGGCATTCAGATTTCCCTTTTGTGAATTGCTTTTTGTAAAAGGTATCCTGACAGTGACTTTTACTCTCTTCTGTAATATGAATTATACTATATTTATAATTCATAGTATAGGTATGAAAATGTTACTATACGGTATAAAAATGCTGCTAACCAAAGACTGATTTTAAAACTCCTGTCGAGGATAAGAGCAGTCCCTCCTATTTTTGTAATTCTGTGATTCACTCCCCAACCCACTGCAATCTGGTCTGTGCTTCTGCTCTGTTTCTTTTTATCGTGGAGAAGTTCAGTGTGAATCAACCGTTTTTATGTATGTCAAGACCTAGAGAAAATTGGAGGTTTCTGCAGTCACTAAATGTTTTTAATAAATCTCTTAAAATATATAAAAAAGAAAAAAGAAATGAGTATGTGGTAAACTTGGCATTTGCAGTGATTACAGTTTTTCTGCCACCTGAGTAAGACTATGCCCTTTGGGAGCCTGAATTTATAGTTGAAAGGACACATAAAATAGATTTTACCTAGATCGGGTATGTGAAAGGAAAATATGTTGGGCCCCCAAATCACTAAGCTAAAGGGAAAAGTCAAGCTGGGAACTGCTTAGGGCAAACCTACCTCCCATTCTTTTCAAAGTCACCCCTCTACTCATTGAGATCAATGTATATCTGATTGCCTCCTGTGGAGAGACTAATCAGAAACTTAAAAAATAACACAACAATTTGTCTCTTATCTACCTATGACCTGGAAACCCCTCCCTGCTTCGAGTTTTCCCACCTTTCCAGACTGAACCAATGTTCATCTTACATATATGTTGATTGATATCTCATGTCTCCCTAAAATGTGTAAAACCAAACTGTGCTCTGACCACCTTGGGCACATGCCGTCAGGACCTCCTGAGGCTGTGTTACAGTGTGCGTCCTCAACCTTGGCAAAATAAACTTTCTAAATTAACTGAGACCTGTCTTAGATTTTCGGGGTTCACAGGTGAGAGGTAGTGACAACAGCCAAATAATTCTTCAGGGGTTGCTGAGCTTACCTTATAGTTCAATCAAAAATTGTATCTTGTTTTCCATGTATAAATACAGTGGTTGGACCAAAGGTTTAGTGGTAGGCAAGACCACAGGGCCCATTGTTTGTGAAAATTACATCCTTCTTTTTTTTTTTTTGAAGCAGGGTCTCAATCTGTTACCCAGGCTGGAGTGCAGTAGTGCAATCACAGCTCACTCTTGCCTCCACCTCCTGGGCTCAAGTGATCCTCTCACCTTGTTATAGTAGGTACCTAGCCAGGCATGCGTGAGGCAGGACAGGGCTTCCCCTGCACCTTACCAGGAATGTCAGGCAACCATCGGGTGATTGTCAGGCAGTTGTCATGCTCCCTCTCTAATATAATAATTGGTTGCAACCAGCACTAGGGAAAGGCAGCTTTCCAATAGATAAAACACCTGAAACTGGTGGCAGCTTCTCAATAAGATCTCAGGAATTGAGTGAGTGGGGTCCAGCATGTGCATTAAAGGGCAAAATGGCAGTGTTTAACCGGTATAACCTTCTGGGGGCATTCCACCAGAATGGGAAGAATGCCTCAAGTGAGCATGTGTACAACTCCAGTAAAGCCACTCTGCACGCTCCCCTCCCAAGCACTGGCAGGCAGTTGCACATGCTGACAACCCACCCCAACGGAAGAATCAGGGGAGAAGGAATGCAAGACCGTAGAAGTATGCCAGCAAATAAAACGCTAAGTCAAAAGGTCAAACACTGGGACCACAGGCATGTTCTACCATGCCCAGCTATTTTTTTTTTTTTTTTTTTTGTAGAGATGAGGTCTCACTGTGTAGCCCAGGCTGGTCTTGAACTCTTGGGCTCAAGTGATCCTCTCACCTTGGCCTCCCAAAGTGCTGGGATTACAGACATGAGCCACTACACCCAGTGAATTTTTATTCTTGAGGAGACAGTATAAAATTGAACCATGAATTACACAACTAGTTGTTCAATTACAATTGGGGTAATTGAAAGTGATCTATTGGGTGCTAAGAAAACATCTAGTAGAGTGGCTTATGCCTGTAATCCCAGCTCTTTGGGAGACTGAGGCAGAAGGATTGCTTGAGCCCAGGAGTTTAAAACCAGCTTGGGCAACACAGGGAGACTTTGTCTGTACGAAAAAATTAACAATTAGCTGAGTGTGGTGTCACACACCTGTAGTCCCAGCTACTCAGGAGGCTGAGATGGGAGGATCACTTGAGCCCAGGAGTTTGAAGCTGCAGTGGCTGTGATTGTGCCATTACACTTCAGTCTGGGCAACAGAGTGAGAGCCTGTCTGAAAGAAAAAAAGAAAAAGAAAACATCTAGTAGGGTGCCCAGATATGGTCTAGAGGGTAACAAAAAGTGTGGTGGGCAGCCTTTAAGGTGGCCCAAAGTCTTCTCTGCCTCTTGGTGTTATGCCCTCATGTAATCCCCTCCTTTGAGTGTGAGCTGAACCTAGTGACTAACAAATGGCATATAGCAAAAGTGATGGAATGGTACTTCTAAGATTAGGTTACAAAAGGACTGTGGTTTCTGTCTCAGATGTCATCTCTCCCTGGCTTTCTTTGAGGGAAGTCAGCTACCATGTTGTAAACTGCCCTGTGGAGAGCCTCGGTCAAGGAACTGAGAGGCTTCTGGCCATCAGCAAGGAGCTGAAGGTGTCAGTCCGAGAGCCCACAAAGAGCTGAATCCTGCCATTAGCAACATGAGTGAGCTTGGTAGTGAATATTCTCCTCAGTTGAGCCTCCAGATAAAACTGCGGACAGCCTGACTAAAACCTCATGAATTGGAAGGGAAGGAGGAATGTTCCAGGGAAAGACAGTAAACCCAGAGAGGCAAGGACAGGTTGGTCAGTGTGCACTGGGGAGAGTGGCATGACACAAAGCTAGTGAAATTGGAAAGTATTTGGGAAAGTTCAGGAACAGAGCAAGAAGAATGAGCACAAATAAGATAATACCCAAGAATTCTCCTAGTTTTCTTGATGCTGCTACAGAATTCTAGGGTGTTACAGGGTGGTACAGCAGAGAGCACTATGATGGGAGCCAGAAGACCAGGGTCCCAGTGCTAACCCTGTGATCTCAAGCCATCACTTGGTCATTTTGGTTCTCAGTTTTCTCATCTATTAGATGGAATCTAAATCCTTTATAATATCTCAGTCAAGAGTTATTAGTTTGTTTTTTTTTTTGTCAACCCCTTAGGAGCATACTGCCTCTTCCTTGGTTCCTATCATATAATAGAGGCTCAATAGTATTTGTGGAAAGAATAAATAACTGAATTAAAAATTTCTTACTCTTTTTGAGAAACTATGGTGTTTACTTCCAATAACAACCCTACAAGGTACCCATTTTATAAACAGAGAATTAGAAACATGGCCTGTATAAGTTTGCACAGCATCTACAGTTATATCTTTGTTCCGTACAGGGTAATTTATTGGGAAATTAATTTAGTGATTCCTTTTTTTTTTTAATTCTTGAATATGATCAATTCTTTTCAGTCCACCTCCTCCTAAACAGCAGCAGGAAATTGGAGCAGAAACAAATTGAACATTCT